>NC_081418.1:132815356-133115356 GCF_949786415.1 Peromyscus eremicus
AGCCACAGAGGGCAGGTACTCGGTGGAAAACTCCAGTGTGTGATTCACCCTCCTCCCATGCCCTCGTCACTCCCCTCCCAAGGTCCTCAGTGTCCAGCCTGGAAGTTGGTGGCTCCCATCCCACTGCTCTGGTAAGAGGGTCTGTACCCGGCCTAAGAAGGAGCCAGTATTGGGGTGGGGGTGAGAGTAAGGGTAAGGGGCTGGCAGCAGGAGGAGAGAGGTCAGGGAGGTAAGGCTGCCCAAGGCAGCAGTTCAGCAAGGCTCTGGGGGGTCTTGTCCTGGACAGTGCCTACTGGGAAGACACTAGTTAGGAGGGAGGGAGGGAGCTGGAGGGGACAGAGAGACAGGGTTAGAAAGCTTGACTTCCAGAGGGTAGATGTGTAATCCTCGTTTATAGACTTTTCAATCTCTCTTGTTGCTTGTGGTATTTCTCTGTTCTCTCTCTCTCTCTCTCTCTCTCTCTCTCTCTCTCTCTCTCTCTCTCTCTGTTTCTCTGTCTCTGTCCTCTCTATGTCTCTGTCTCTCTCACCCCTCTCTCTCAGTCTCTGTCTCTCTCTAGCTCTCTGTTTCTCTCTGTGTGTCTGTCTGTCTCTCTCTCTCTCTGTCTCAGGACCACTGGGTGGGGCTGTGGCAGGGAGAAGCAGGAGTGCTGAAGGTGAGAATTTCCTCTTCCAGGTCTGGAGACACTTACTCACTGGGGAGCAGGAGCTCTTGCTGAGCCGAGAGAGCAGGTGAGTGGGAAGCAGGTGGAACAGCACTCAGTCGGAGTTCCACAGTGTCTGCACCCCTAGGTCTGGAGGACTGAGGGCTCCACCAGAGGCAAGACCTGGCAGAACTGTGTCTGGGCAGGAAACAGGGAACTGCGGTCCTCTGAGGCCACACGGAGGCCACCTTTGGGCGTGCTCCGATGCTATGCTACCAGTCCACTCACTATTCACACGGTGGAATTGCTCAGGGACAACCTTGAGTAGTAGGAGAATCCACAGTTGGGGAACTGGCCCTGAGCAGTGGGTGAAAGAGGCGGGTCATCTGCCTGCCAGGGGAGGGCGGTCGGTTTCCAGGGGCAGGAAGGGTGAGTGGATGGATCTGGAACTAACGGTCACAGGTTGGGGGCGCCGGCTCTCAGGCAGCCAGGGCCAGCAGCCTGAGCTTCCTCTCAAAAGGGGAAGCCACCTGGGCTGGGACTGGGGCTGAGGAGGGGCCGGGGAAGATGCGGGCTACCACTGTGGAGCCTAGCTGCCTACCAGGTGTGAAGGGCTACGAGGAGCCAGGCTTTGGGGGCCATGCACACAGGTATGTGTGTGCAAAGGGACGTGACGGAATGGCACCAGGGTGTGCAGGGGTGGGTGCTGGTATGTGGGTATGGGCTGGAGCAGGGCTGGGTCTCTCTTGTGCTGGGATGGGGGGGGGGAAGGTGTGTGAGCAGAACCCTAGCAGTATGTGGGGGGCAGGGTTTCTGGAGTGCCGTCTAGACCCAGAGCTGACTTCGGTCTAACTTGCCTAGCTCTGAGAGGAGAGTTAAGACTGGACTTTCTAGTCCTTTGAAGACAGAGCCCAGGATACGCTCAAGGGCACCCAAGTATGATGAAGTCCCTCCCCTGCCCCGAGCCTGCCCCAGCCTGGCAAAGCAGGTGGACGACAGCCTGTAGATCTCAGCCTGTAGAGGAGCTTGCGCAGGGGGACAAGTGGCCTTTGCTGTCACTGAATCTTTCCTAGCAAACAGACTAGAGGCGGGAGGGCACGGTGGGGGGCGGAGCTGTCCTTTTGGATTTGTTGTTGTTGTTTTTGTGTGACAAGCTCTGACTGTGTGGCTGGTCTGGCCTGGAACTTAACCACCCTGCCTCTACCCCGAGTTCTGGAGATCTCAGGCATGTGCTACCCCACTGGCCCCTGTGCTTTTACAAGTAAGAAAAAGAAAAAGAAAAGAGGGTTCTGTGCAGCTTGTTTTTATGGCTAGCATTCTCCTGGACAGTTTTGTCCCTGAGTCTAACTTAAACGTCCAGTGCTGTGGTTTCAGCCCTCTTCCCCTCTGCTCACCGAGGCTCTGGTCCCTCTCTTCTTTCGAAGGCCTTTGCTCTCATTCTTCTGCCTCAGTTTCCCACTCTTACCTATGATACAGGTGCCTCTCAAACATCTTTTGCAGAGTTTTTGTTTATTTTTATGTGTATGGATGTTTTGTCTGCATGTATGTCTGAACATTACATGCATGTCTGGTACCTGAAAAGGCCAGAAGAAGGATCCCCTAGGACTGAGGTTACAAGCCGTTATAAGCCACCGTGCTGGGAATTGAACCCAGGTCCTCTGGAAGAGCAGCCAGTGCTCTTAACTGCAGAGCCATCTTTCCAGCATCCGTCTTTTATTTATAGAAAATTCATGCCCATGGCCACTCATCATCTCAGGTTCTCGTTTTCATTTTCATCCTTGAAAAAGCTCAACCTCAGGCCTGGACGGGGTTCTGGGTTTGCTGCCCTGACTCCACTCTCCTCCATCGTCCCCATCATTCATTCCCTCATTCATTCCTTTCCCCACCAGGTCTTCCCCTCAAGCTCTTGAGATCATCTTTATCTTGCAGTAACTGCCAGTGGTCTGGAGAGTGAGGGGTGTCTTCTGCCACCTCCCTTGGGGTTTCTTGCATGTGGGGTTTGCTCTGGGTCCAGCTACCCCAGGGCTTGCCAAGCAAAGACAACCTGTTACGGTCTTTGACACTTCTCTTCACCTTTACCCTCCCCCTCTGCCAATACGCCTGTTGAGAAGGGGTCATTCTCTCTTCTCAGAGATTTAAGGCTCAGGGAGGAGGTCCTATTTGTCTAAGTCACAGAGCAAGAGCCGTTCCTGCCACTTGTTATCTTGGTAAACTGGGTCAGCCCTTCCAGATCCATTTAACTGAGCATGCGCTGTGTGTGTCAGGTGTCATTCCGCCGTCCCCGAGCCCCACTTGCTCATCTGTAATGTGGGTCTAATAGTAACTTAGAGCCTGTCAGGATGAGCTCTGATAGTGGAGATCAAGAACGGTATGTCTTTAGTCCCACGCTGACCCAGATGTTGACCCTCCACTGTTGTAATTAGCAAATCTGAGTGAACTTGGTTTCCTGTCTGGTGCTTCTGTGGCAGCGTTTTTCGGCTCATTCATTAGCCCTTTATTTGTTTGTCGTTTATCATTTGGAATGACTCAGGGGCCACTCTGCAGGGTGCCACAGCTTCAGTTCTGTCCTGGTTCAGGCCTCGTTGACTGCTCCCCGGGACTGAACACCCGGTGGACTGTGGTTCTGCAGCCTGGAGTCCCCTCCCTCTCTGCCTCCTCCTTCTCCCTTGTGTCCGAGGCTGGCGCCCTGCGTTCGCACCAGCTGCTCTCCTTACCCTTTTCCCTACACAGAGGTTGCAGCTAAACTCTGAGTATATCCCAATTCCAGAACCTCGCCCTGCCATGCTTTCTCATTCCTGGGATAGCCTGCACCCTCCAAGTCACCTTCAAAATTTTCCACAACTCTAGCTGGCTGCTGCCCACGCCTTTCTAACGGACCTGGGCTTGGGCTGTTGCCTGGGTTAAAAGGACCAACAAATAAACACACAGTCTTCCTTCATAAAAAGACTCCCTTGTGCTTCCTCAGAGCCCTGGAGGAGTATGGAGTGAGCGGTAGACCTGGTCATTTGATTCCCTGAGTGTCGCTGGAGGTGAGGGCCAATGGACAGTGCTTCCCTGAGAGGCGGGCCACCTCCCCCTTGGCTTTTTACCTGGGAGGAGGGCCAAGTAGTGGCCTCAGTGTGATCAGCTGTGTGGAGGGAGGGACGAGAAAGCAACCCATCGCTTCCAAATGCAATTTACCTCCGGGCAATTGACAAACAGACAAGACGGTCAGAAAACAGACTGTGGCCTATGGAAGCTTAGGGAGTGCTGGGCTTTACAGCTGGACTTTTCAGGGGGAAGGGATTGGCAACAACCATCATGGGCAGCTCCTGCCAGACTGTCCTTGTAAGAGCCAAGCACTCGGCATCTTGAGGTCATGTTGAAATGACCACCATCCAAGTGACCCCTCCTGGCCTCAGGATCCCCAACCTCTCTCAGGACAGACAAAGAAACAGCTTTCCTTGAAGGCCTACAGCTGACCCTGATGCCAAGCCCGTCCTCAGCTGGCCTTACTTAGAGGCTCCACCTTCTTCCCCCTCTTCCAATCAGAGCCCATAATGAACCAGCTCCCATGTTTACCAGGCTTCCATCGATCCCAACTGCTCAGGAAAGCCCCGTGAACCACCTCAGTCACACCTGCCCTTTAACCCCGGCACCCATGGCAGCCTTTGAGCCCTTCTGGTCTAGAGGCCAGAGGCCAGGCTGTTGTTATTCACAGCCTACTGAAGATCTGGACAGAAGGGCCAGCTGAGATGGTGGCAGGTTATAAAAATCAAAAGGGATTTGAGCTATAAGGTCCTCAGTGATGGGGTTTTAATCACAGCTCTACCCGGGGTGGTGCCGGGCCAGTCTCTAACTCCTACAAACCTGCTTTGTCCATTGCTTTGTCTGCCGAAGACTTGGCAAGCTAGAATCTGCTTCCTGTTGGCTCGGCCTCATAACTCTGAGAGCAGAATGTCACTTGAGGCAGAAATGCCATCAGGAGCTTGGGAAGAAAGGTAATATGCCAATAGGAAAGACTGGGCTGGAAGGATCAGGGTGAAGGGAGATGGGTGTGCGAGGTGTGTGTGCGCGCGCGTGTACACTCCCTCTTCTCCCCTCACCAGGTTTCTGCCTCTCACAGTCCTGCCTTACCTTACAGGGTCTCCCTATCCAGTATGGACAGAAAAGTCGCCGTCCATGAAGATGGGTATCCTGTGGTCTCTTGGGTCCCTGAGGAGGGAGAGATGATGGACCAGAAAGGCGAGGACCAGGTGAAGGATCGCGGCCAATGGACCAACAAGATGGAGTTTGTGCTGTCAGTGGCTGGGGAGATCATTGGGCTAGGCAATGTCTGGAGGTTTCCCTATCTCTGCTACAAGAACGGAGGTGGTGAGTTCGTGTTTAGGTGGTGTGGTGGGGTGTGTTAGACTCTACCAGCAGGGCCACCCCTTCCCTGGAAGTGTGGTCAAACGGAGGGGGGCTGCCATGAATCTGGAAGGCTCCTGTTGGGTCCCAGTTCAATCTCTAGCCTCAGTGTCCGTCATTCTGAACTGGGGCTAATATATTATCCAGGGCCATGTGGGATTTAAGTGGGTCAACAAGCAGAAGCGTGGGGCCTGGATTCTTCACTTTACCTCTGATGGATGATAACGACTAATGGGATTCATTCATTCATTCATTCATTCAACTCCTGTGACTGCAGGCCTCTCAGGAGCCAAGGCTCTGCTCTAGAGGCAAGCCAGAACGTGGTCTGTGTGCTGCGTTCGGATAAAGGCTGCAGATCACAGGCAAGAAACACATGTGACCTGTCATGGTGACAAGTTGAAAGACAGGGAGGAAAAGTAGGGAATAGGGAGAGGGACCCTGGGCAGCATCTGAGCATACGTGAAGAATGTGGAGGAGGGACCCTCTGTGACCAATGGGATTTATTCTTGGGTCTGGAAGGTAGTTCTTGCAGAAGTGGCATATTCTTGTTATGATATCAGAACTGTTCCAGGAAGGGGGAAACACATTAGAGATAATTATTGTTTAGAAAAGCATTCTAGACCCTATTTATATTTAACCTTATAAAGAGCTAGCGGGTGTGTCCAGCCCTTTGACATGGGTTAGGCATTGAAGGAGGCAACCTCTTGTGGATCAAAAATAGTTTTTGAAAAATTGTATCTGTACTAAGAGTATGCAGCCTTTTCATATCATTCCCTTGACAGTGCAGCCTAACCTCTTAGGGTGAGCTGGAAGCTGTGGATGGGTCCTGTATCTAGACGGTGCTGTGTCACAGAAGAGGCTTGAGCACAGTGGGGCTGCCATCCAAATGGTCCTGGAAGCAGTCTTCCAAGGCTACCAGGGGCTGACTATGACTGGACACACTGGAGTCCACCTCACCTTTCTTTCCCTCCTCTTTAACATGAGTGACTAAATCAGGCCTTGGCTTCCATCCTGGAGTCACTTGCTTTTGGGGCTCTAGAAAAATAACAAGAAGGACCAGGAGTTAGTTCTTTCCTTATTCTAGATAAGCTGGGAATAGATATATATTGGAACATGATATCACAGATAAACCCAAATGCCATTGTTTTGCTTTAGGCTAGAATTGTTCTAACTCCTTGTGATAACAGGTCTCATGTCCCCCTGACCACAGGCCCTACTTGATGGAAATTCATCTTTTGTTAAAATATGTAGAGAGATTCATTGATTATTTGTTAATAAACACAGTTCTGCAGAGAAAATGGCCTTTTAAGAGAGTAGAAAAATAATAATGTCTAAGGTCATCTCTGGTTGTGAGAGAGGGGAACCACTAAACTTAATCATCCTTAAGAAATGCTTCATCCCGGAGAGAGCCTTCTGTAAGTCTTATTTCTGATGCTGTGGTTCAGAGAAGAGTCAGCGGCCAGGTCATTGCCTAAGGTAGATCAGAGCAAAGGGAGGGAAACTCTAAAATAGCCTCCCGCTGAATCCCCATGTTGGCTAAGGTCCCCGTGGACATTGTCAGGCTGCTTATGTACACAGCTGGGAACACACCATGAGGCTGTGGCCAGGCAGTGTTCCCAGGCAAGGATTAGATCAGCCCATTTGAGGAGAAGACATTTGTAGTGCTGATGTGCTGGGAGCTCAGGAGAGAGCCATGTGCCAAGGGTTCCCTGCATTATATCCAGAGCCAGCTTCCATCCAGTCCCAAGAGGGCCTGAGGAAAGCCTATCTCTGGGTCTCTAGAGCTCCACATCTTCTGTGGGGGTGAAAGCCCACATTCCAGGGCCACAGGAAAGAAGCTCCCACAGCTGGTAGGAAGGCACCTGTGGCCATACACACCCATGGACTTCCTATGAAGGTCCTTCCTTCAAAGTGTGGTATCTGCATACAAGGGGTATTAGTTAGCCTTTATTCATTCAAAAATTTTCTTTTAAATTTATTTATGTTATTTTACATGTGTGACTATTTGCCTGCATGTGTTTATGTGCAACCCCTGTGTGCCTGGTACACACAGAGGTCAGAGGAGGGTGTTGGATCCCTGGAACTGGACTTATGGATGGTTGTAATTCACCATGTGGGTACTGGGAACTGAACCCAGGTCCTCTGCAAGAGCAATACATCTCTTAATGGCTGAGCCATCTCTCCAGTCCCAGTAGCTAACCTTTAAAAGAGATTATGATGCGTGCTATGGCCTGGATGATTTTGAAGATATGATTAATGAAACAAATATAACAGGACAGATGCTATGGTTGCATTCATTGCACAAATGCTATGATTACATGTGAGGTACCCAGAGTAGACAAATTCATAGAGACACAAAGTAGAATATCATTGACAGGGTTGAAGAGGCAGAGTTCATGTCTAATGCATACGGAGTTTCAGTAAGTTCTGGAGCTGGACGCACAACACTGGGAACGCTTTAATGAAAAATTGTACATTTTTTGTACATTTTATGAAAAATGTGTACACTTACACAGTATATACTTTAACATGCACATACACACTAAGAAAAGAGGAATTCCTCAGCAATTATGCCTAAGGAAATGTGTTCTAAGGAACAAACTGAACAAGTATATTAGGATGTGGGTGGTTTTCAGTCTGACAAAAAACTTAATGCAAAACTAAAAGCCCAGTGATAAAATACTAAAAAAATAAGTACCATTCCCACACTAGAACCTTCTACAGGTGCTCAAGTGGTGCCATGTATTTATTGACACGAAGAGGTTTGTGATAAGAATTTTAAAATGGTGGTCAAGGAACAGACAGTACATTGCTTTTGTGAAGGAGCAATGTGTATACGTATAAGAAATCTGGAGGGAGGGCCTGTAATCCCCGTACTGGGGTTCCTGAGGCAGGAGCATCATAAGATCAGGGCCAGGTGGGTGACATAGTGAGTGAGACCTTGTCTAGTGAAACAGAACCAAGCAGATTCTGAAAGAAGAGCTGGAGTACAGCTCCATGGCAGAGCCCTGGCCTGCTGTATATGAGGCCCTGGGTTGTTGTCCTAACATGGTACCCACCACCAAAAGATGAGTAGGAAAACAGGGAAGGGAGGGAGAGAAGGAGGGAGGGAGAGAAGGAGGGAGGGAGGGAGAAGAGGAGGGAGGAGGAAGAGAAGGAGGGAGGGAGGAGAGAGGGAGGGAGAGGAGGAGGGAAAGGAGGAGGGAGGAGAGGGAGGGAGAGGAGAGGAGGAAGGAGGGAGGGTGGAGGTGAGGAGGAGGCAGGCAGTCTTCTGGAAGGCTATACAATGCTCTGTACTTCCTTTCCTTTTGTGCTCCCTGGCTTTCCTCCATGGGAGCGATGACTTCAGAGGCATTATGGGATAGCCACATGTGGTGGTCAAGAACGAAGCCTCAGGGTCAGGATGCCTGGTGTGCGATGTCCTCATCTGTACCTTAGTTCTTGTGTTTTCAACCTGGGCTCAGCTTTCTCAGCTGTCAAGGGGGTGACAGCAGGATCTCCCTGGTGGGAGGTTGGTTTGTGCGGGTTCAATACCGCTGAAGCTTAGAAGAGGCTCCAACACACAAAGCACCAATGAAGCGCTAAGCCACAGAGAAACAAGAATCCTCTCCCCATGAGGGATCTCTTGGCTGAGACCATACCTCTGCAGCAGCTCCACAGGTCCCTGCAGGGCTTGCCACAGGGTCAGCAGATCAAACAATCCCAGGGGTGGAGGAAAGCCCTCTGAAAACTGTTGGTGAGAAAAGAACACTTCCAAGCTGGCTTCATCTGTTCATTTCTAGAATGTAGCCGTCTTGATAGTTTAATAAGCATGTCAAATTATACAGAACACATGTTTTTCTTTCAAAATCACTAATATGTGATTTGATTTGTAAAACACAGTAAACAGTTCATTGATTGGAGCTTCCATCTCAAGATTCATTTCTTTCCCTCCAAAGACTTTGCCTGACTTGGGGCTCATGTCAGGGTCATCCACTGGGCAGAGGAGACACCGTGGGTCTTGGGTGTGTGAGGAAGGAGGCTGAGGGTAGGGATGCTGGAGGGAAGTTCAGGGTCTTGAAGCGGCTCAGACTCTGCCTGTCCTTCCACCAGGAGCGTTCTTCGTGCCCTACTTCATCTTCTTCTTCAGCTGTGGCATCCCAGTCTTCTTCCTGGAGGTGGCCCTGGGCCAGTACAGCAGCCAGGGGAGTGTTACTGCTTGGAGGAAGATCTGTCCCCTCCTCCAAGGTGAGTGCCATCCTTCCCCTCTTCTGCCCGTGGACCCACCATCCTGCCTGCCTCTGTTGCTGCTGCTGCTCTTGCTTCCCGTTCCCAGCTTCCCTCTCCATGCTGTCCTCTCGTGTGCTGTGTGAAAGCAGCCTCTCGAGGCCCAAATCTTAGATGCCCAGGGAGAAGGACGTGTCAAGAGAAACAGGACACAATTATAGGTGCCACATTAGGTGTAGATTTTGGAAGACGCAGCCAGGAACCTGAACCTTAACCTTCATCCGCCCCAAGGAAAGTATGTCTGTGACTCTATGTCACGACCCAAACAGGCTCATGAGCACAGTAATGCTGATGATGGTGACAGCCAGTGTCTGTGGAGCCTGTCTGTGTCAGTGTCCATGTGAGCACTTTACTTGTGTCCCATTACCCAGGCCTCTCATCACTCCAATGACCTCGTTCTACAGATAAAGAAAGCGGGGTCACTCGCTGAGTTTGAACTAGGCCCCCCTGGGCTCTTTTCTTCTTGTCTTTATTTGGGGCAGCGTGCTCTTCTCTGTAGATCTGTGGTGTAGACACAAGCAGCTTTTCATCAGCCTCCTTTAGTGGCTTGGCCAGATCCATGAGCTGCAATGGAGGGCTCCTTGTCTCTGAGACATCCCTTACACCTCAGATGCAGAGAGAAGTCTTTCCTTATGCTAGTCTCTGAAGGACCACCAGCGACCAGGATGTCCCAGTTATTTGTCTAGGAAGGGACCAGATTGAGCGTGTCTGATGAGCACTGGCTACCCTGGCTCCTGAGAAGGCTGCCTGACCAAACACTGGGGAAAGGTGAGGCTGATTGCAAGCTGCACCTCTTGGGGCATTAGCTGGTCTCTTGTAGTATCCAGGAGACCCTTAATGGAGCTCCGGACCAGCAAAGCACTGTAGCTAAGGGCACTGAGAATTTCCATGGCGTGTTTCCGCTGAGGAGCCCAAGTTTTTCCGGTGTCACTCTCTTCCCACACTGGCCTCTGATGCTCTTGCTGAGCTCACCTTGCTCCTTCCTGCTTTGCCGCTTTTCATTCTGCAAGTAATAGATGATGTCATAGAAAAAATAGAAAATGCAGGCAGGGAGAAACAGATAAAGAGATGGGGATAGCGATAGAGATAGAGAGAAAGGGGGTGGGGAGGAAATGTTATCACTGCAATGGGAGGGTGTGTAAGATAATAAGCAACCTGCTTTCTTTAGGAAGATGATATGGGCACATGTGACTGGCAGACTCTGTGTGACATTTTTTTTCTTATGCTGATCTCTTTGACTTTCTTTGCTCCTGAAGGCATTGGCATGGCATCGGTGGTCATTGAGTCTTACTTGAACATCTACTACATCATCATCCTCGCCTGGGCTCTCTTCTACCTGTTCAGCTCCTTCACCTCTGAGCTGCCCTGGACAACCTGCAGCAATTCCTGGAACACAGGTATCTGTGTCAGCCCTGCCATGGGGCCTTGCCCATGAGGTCGGTCCACGGTGGCTCCTGACAGAGGGCATCACAGCCCTTGCCTTACGCTGGAGCTGTGTGGGCTATGCTGTCTGTTCCACTGGCTGGTCTTTCTGTGTAGCTAGAGGCCGCTGGGGGAACGAGTGGGGCTTTTGTACAACCACAGCATGCCTCCATCTAGTAAACATTCTTGGGTACCTCTTACATGTCAAACACTCTGTCGAAACTGAGTAAAGGCAGATAGGACCCCACACTGTCTGACCTGGCTATGGTAGAGGTAGATGAATCAACAAAAGAAGACTCCACCATGATGGGTGGAAAAAACAGGATAGCAATTATAGAAAAATGGGAGAGGAAAGAGCCCATCTTGAGATCAGTACTGGGGAATTCCAGGGACTAGGCTTTTTGTCTGTAGGATGAAAAATCAGAGTGGCACAATGGGCAGGCCAGGGGTAGGCTGTTGATGGGAGCTGCCCACGTGGGCTGTGGCTGTCTGTGCTCTGTGTTGTTCTGGAGGAGGTCAGGGCATTCATAGGAGTGGCCAGACTCACTGGGAACAGGTCCAGTGGACATAGGCTATACAGAGAAGAGGAGCTGGTTCCGCTGATACCCTGACTCCTGAGAAAACTCTTGGGCCTAGAAATAGTGGGAAGCTCTGGCTGCAAGGTCAGAGGGTAAGTACAAGGACATCCATCATTCCTATCTGGTCCCTAACTGATATTCATCCCAACCTTGTCCCCAACAGAGCATTGTGTGGACTTCCTGAACCACTCAGCAGCCACAGGAGTGAACCACTCTGAGAACGTCACCTCGCCTGTCATGGAATTCTGGGAGTAGGTCTTGGGCCTGTTTGCGATATTCCAGGGGCCCTAAGTACAGGGAGCCTGGGTGTCTGGATTGTGCAAGCTTGAACATTGGTGGTACATACTTAAGACTCTGCATGCTTCCTAGCACCCCCCATCCTCTGCCCCAGACCTATATCACCCTTATCTCTAAGTGTAGAGATAAGGGAACCTTCATAGCCAGCCTTGATTAACTATCTATACCTTCATACTTACTATGAGATTTTGAATGTTGATGCATGCTTAAGACTCTGTGCATGCTTTCTAACATTACTTATCTTTTGCCCCCCAAGATCCATATCACAGAGGGATAAGGGAACCTTCACATTCAGTCTTGATTTCCTATCTATACCGTCATGCTTACCCTAAACCTTCACATGTCTGTACAAACTTGCATTTTCCCATCTGCCTCCACTCATTCTCATGACTGTCCTCCTATGCCATTCCCGCATTCCAGCTGTACCCGCACATCCCTGGACACCTGTCCACAGGATGACAGGAACTTTTATTATCTCCTGGCAGCCCACTGCGTGTATCCCTCCCAAACTGGGTGCACTGGTATCTGGTTGGTAGCTTGACACTGAGTAGTATTTGCACCACAGAAATGTGCTCACCATTCTCTCTCCTGTGTGACAATTCACACCTCCACCTCCACAGGCCGTGTACACTTACCTGCTTTTCCTCGTGGTCTACCTGTGCCCTCACACCAATTCACCCTGCACACATTCAGCACTCACCTGTCTACCCATGTCTTCTCACCTGCCCTTTCTGGATTATCTGATCTCTCTCCTATGTATACCCATCTCCACCTTCATCTTTCGGTGACAGCACACTTCATCCCCTCCCTTTGATCCTGTGCCATTGCTGGTCTCCCTCTGCATGTGTGTGTCTATGCTCTGTCACTCACTCCCAGTTTCAACACCTTCACTTTCTTTATCTCTCTGTGCAACAGAAATCCTGGATCAGTTAGAAAGACACACATACATGTGAGGTTACAGGGATTTGGTCTTCTAATAGTCAGGGGCACTCAGAGCACAGGTGGGAATGTGGCATGGCCATGGAGAGGTTGGGGAAGGCAGAGATGTGGAAGCCCTGGGGAGTGTTATCTGTGGGGTCAGCTCTGAATCAGGAGACTTGGTGACAGAGGCAGATTGTCCTCTTCGGCCTTTCAACTGGTTATTTATTTTCCCCAATTTCTTAGGAGACGGGTACTGGGTATTACATCGGGCATCCATGACCTGGGGTCCCTGCGCTGGGAGCTGGCCTTGTGTCTTTTGCTTGCCTGGATCATCTGCTACTTCTGCATCTGGAAGGGGGTCAAGTCCACGGGCAAGGTAAGGTATCCTGGCTCCTTATGAGTACTTACAGTCATAGAATCCTCAGGGACACTTGAAAGGGTCCCTCAGGAGAGTGGAAAGAAAGAACAGTTTGAGAGAGATACATATAAGAATAGATGAAGTTGCAGGAACATGGGGCTTAGCTCAAAATGAGAGGAGACTTTTTCCACCAACAGGTTTCAAAAGACCTGTTTATCTAAGCAATGTTTAGAGCAAACTAAACCATAAGAGTCCCACTTTTGGAGCTCATTAGTTTCCAAGCTGTCAGCAATATGGCGGGCAGGCCTCTGACTCTTCTTTGCACGTGCGCATCTGTGTATCTGTCTCCATTATGTATGACAGGGCCACATATTCTTATGACTTGCCTGTTGTATTTAAATGACACATGAAGAAGAGTTTCCATACAAATTAGCAAAGAGAGCCATCTTTGGGGTAAGTGCCAATCAGTGAAGGGGCTTAAGCCAAGAAGTATGGGCATCAGTGGGCTCATCCTAGAGCGAGATCTCAGATCTGGGCCTCATTTCCAGTCCAGAGAACTGGGGATGGTGTCTCACACTTTTCAAAATCAAGAGTGGCAGGTTCCGAGTGTTCTGATTGCCCTTGTGACTGTCCTCCCTTACGGGGTGATGGGTTGATTTCAGCGTGGAGTTGGAGAGAGTGAAGTCAGGGTGGAGAGTGGCGGCAGGAACCCGAAGCTGCTGGTCGTCACACAGTGCCAACCAGGAAGCAGAGGGTGTGGGTGGGAAGCAGAGCTGGGTTGTAACAATGCCCACCCTGGGCTAAGGCCCTTGTCCAAAAGTCCCAGAACTTTCCAGGCTAGCACCACTAGTTGGGGACCAAGCATTCAAGCACGCAAGCCTGTCAGGGACACTTCACAACTAAACGGTGCTACTCCTCATTCCTTGGGCTGTGGTCAGGAAAAGTAAAGATGAGGAGGATGGGGGTGGTGGTGACGATGCTCTGACAGACACACATGGTCAGGGCAGCATGGAGTCCCTTTGAAGTCTCTTAGGCGTTCAGGCCATTGCTGCTGCTCCAGTCATGACCTGGAAAAGAACAGTCTGGGTTGCCCACAGGTTGCCAGACAAACCTGGCCGCCTTCCTCCTGGAGAGGCACCCACGCTCAGGGGTTTGGGGGAGGGTACCCAGGATGGTGAAGGGAGGGGGCCAGGTTCCGGACTTGACGTGGCCTTTGAAAGGTGGGCTGGGAGCGTCTTCCTTCCCTGCTTGCACACTCCCCTCCTCCCCTCCCTGCTGATATATATCACTCTGCTGGGGAGTAAGAGCCACTGGAATGTGTAAAGGGAGGTGTGGAAATTTTCGTGTGCTCGCCAGCAGCTGTCTGTATGAAAGTGGAGGTCTGATCTCCTGTGCTGAATGCAATGGTGTGACCTGCTCTGCTTGGGGACAGGTGGAGGAGGCAGGGCAGAATAACCATTGGAGACTCCCTGCCTCCTTCTGCCTTCCCCTGCCTCTCCCCTGCCTCCCCCCCACTACCCCCTGCCTCCTTCCACCTCCTCTCCCACTTCCTCTTCTCCTCTTTGCCTCTCCCCTGCCTCCCTCTGCCTCCCTCTGCCTCCCTCTGCCTCCCCTGCCTCCCCTGCCTCCCCCTGCCTCCCTCTGCCTCCCCTGCCTCCCCCTGCTTCCCTCTGCCTCCTCTGCTTCCTCTTACCTCCCCTTGCCTCCCCTGCCTCCCCTTGCCTCCCCTGCCTCCCCTGCCTCCCTCTGCCTCCCTCTGCCTCCCCTGCCTCCCCCTGCCTCCTCCCTCCCTCCTCCCTCCCTCTGGGTAGCCATGCCAGGAGTGACTTTGGCCTGTTTTCCCTCCAGGTTGTCTATTTCACAGCCACTTTCCCCTACCTGATGTTGATTATTCTCCTCATCCGGGGCATCACCCTTCCTGGAGCCTACCAGGGCATCGTCTTCTACCTGAAGCCAGACTTGCTGCGCCTCAAGGACCCCCAGGTGGGAACCGCCCGCGAGGGGACTGTTAATGGAGATGTGCCCTCACCAGACTAGACTGTACTTTCAAAGTCTTCCCTTGATTTTCCTGTGGCCTAAGAGAAACAGACGTGTACTGGAGAAGAATTAGATATCTTAGAAGAAAACTGTGAGAAAGGACAGGAAGGCTCCTAACATCCATCACCACTATTAGCATTTTAGTCTGCTCCTCACTCCCAGGTAGTGTGCATGTGTGAACACAATTGAGATAATTTTACTTAGAGAAGTAGATCCTTCTGATTTAAATTATATTATGAACCTTTCCATGCCATTAAATTCACTTTTAAATGTTACCTCAGCATCTGTATAATATTTCCTCCAAACATAATTTATTCAACAAAAATATCCCGAGGGCCTCTTAATGGCTAGGAACAGTCTGTTGCTGGGGTAGAACAGTGGAGCAAAACAGGCCATCTCCCTGCCCTGCTGAACCCTGAGCCCTGACCTCAGAAACTGAGGCAATGTCTACATTTTAAATAGACACGGTCTATCAGTATCTGAGGGTGATTGTCCATGACACTATACCCATAGGCTCTCAGATCTCTCGTTAGAAATGGTGTAGTATTTGTGTCTGACTGAAGCTCATCATACCACACCCATTGAATTATCTCTAGATTTCTTATAACACCATAATATCAGCTTTCTATAAATAGGTGTTCTATTGTGTCCATACAGGGAACAGTGCTAAGAAAAAGACTGGTCCTTGTTAGGACAGGTACAATTTTTTTCTGAATATTTTTCCACCTGAGGGTTGGTTAATGGCCACCACCCCCATCCTGTGTGTCTGTCAACACAGGCTGCCTGGCTGGGGAGTGTATACCCCATGCCTGACTTTTTAACCTGGCTACAGCGATTGAATTCAGAGTCTCAGGCCAGAACCACTACCCCACCCCTCAGTTAGAATTGATTTTACTCTTTGGTAACTTTGCAGACCCAGAAGTCACTTACCACTTTAAGGTTTAGTTTATTGATCACTGCAGATGGGGCTGGGCATTTTCTCATGAATGTATTGGCCATTTGCATTTCCTCCTCTAGGACTTGTCCGAGCACAATTTTTTTTTTTTTTTTTTTTTTTTTTTTTTTTTTGCTTCCACCAAGAGGTCTTGGTGGATTTCTTTCTATTTTTATGAGGTAGCCAGGTCATAGTTCAAGAGGTGCCATGCAGACACACTGGCGGAAGCAATGCCAGGGACCCTTCACTTTACCAGGTCCAGGTACACCTGGCTCTGTCGAAGCTGCCTGGAATGAAGCAGCCTACACACACTTGATGCTTCCTGAGTAATCGCTGAGCCAAACTGAAAATGGGTCCTGCCCGTGAGAAGGTGGCTGTGGAGAAAGGGGAGGGCTAGCTCCTGGGGAGCAGGATGCAGACATGATAGATACTGGGTGGGACAGTAAGAGGTGGGATGTGCTGTAGTGAGGGGCTGCATTCTGCTAGCCGCAGCTCCCAGCCCTTGTTGCCTCTACCCTGCTACTTTCTTGGGCCTCACGTAGGTGTGGATGGATGCGGGCACCCAGATCTTCTTCTCCTTTGCCATCTGCCAGGGGTGCCTGACGGCCCTGGGCAGCTATAACAAGTACCACAACAACTGCTACAGGTGAGAGCTGCTGGGTTGGGCAGGCAAGGGCAACCCTGCCTCTCTGGGAGCCGAGCAACACCTGTGCGGATACCTTTCCATGACCCAATTTCTTCCGCCCCTTTCCTGGTCCCCTCTTCCCCTGACATCTGGTGTGTCTGGTTTTTTTTGCTATACCACGCTCCTTGCTTTCCCATTTTTCTTCTGGATTTCTCCATTTCTCTTCCTCTTTTGCTTTCTGCCTTTTGATCTCTCCTTCTTGGATTTTCTCTTCTCCGTTCTCTTTTCTGCCCCTTCTCTGTCTGACCTCATTTATCCCCACAGGGACTCCATAGCCCTCTGCTTCCTGAACAGTGCTACCAGCTTCGTGGCTGGGTTTGTCGTCTTCTCCATCCTGGGCTTCATGTCTCAAGAGCAGGGAATACCCATTTCTGAAGTGGCTGAGTCAGGTAGGGGACACTCTCCACACACTTCCCTGGACTCTGGGAAGGAGAGTCAGGGAACACAGAGATCCCTCCTGCAGATAGGGAGAAGTTCCAGAAACCAGGGGTAGGAGCCTTTTTAGCTTGGGGTGTGTGTGTGGGGGTGTTGTGTGGCATAAATGAAGCTTCTAGAACTGTGGGATAGAAGAGAAGAGAAGAGGGTGGGAAGAAGAGGGGGAGAGCAGGAAAGAGAGAGATAGGGCTGAAGGAGGAGAGAGAATGCAAGCATATATGAGGCTTTGTCCCGAGGTAGAACACAGAATGAATGTACTTGCTTTCCTTAAATAGCTCACCCACATGTCTGCACACCGAGGCTCACAGATGCACGAGATGCCCACAAGTGCTCACTCACATGTCTGCACACTGAGGCTCACAGATGCACGAGATGCCCACAAGTGCTCACAGGCACACATAGGTGCTCACAAGCATGTACTCATGTGGACACTCAAAAAAAAAAAAAGCTCAAGATTCATACAGATGTTCACAGATACTCACAGACACACAGAGACACACGTAGATCACAGAAGTACATACAGACACAGACACTCAGTGACATATGGAAGTCACAGACATGCACATTCACAGATGCTCACAGAAGCACATAGATATATTTAGTCATTCACAAAGAATCACATGTGTAAATGCACACACACACACACACACGCATGCACACACGCATACTCAGACTTTCATAAATGAACACAGAAGCACATAAAAATCCCTGAAGTCCACACTCATAGATGCTCACAGATACACATCAAGGCATGCACAGACAGGAACAGATGCTAACAGACAGGCATAGATTCTCATAGACCCTATAGATGATCATAGACACAGACACTTTTGTATAGACACTCACAGTATACACAAAACCTTCACAGAGGCCCACAAAGGCTCGCGGGAGATCCTCACAGACACAAGTTTCCAGACACACATGCACACACAGAAGTTCACAGACACACATAGACACTCACAGCCTTTCACAGACACTCATTGGCACTTGCAGGCATGCCAAGATGCATAGAGAGGGCTCCTCTTCAGGTAGCAAGTGGTTTGAAGTACAGCCGCTGTATTGTGTCCCTGGCAGGTCCTGGTCTGGCCTTCATTGCCTTCCCCAAAGCTGTGACAATGATGCCTTTGTCCCAGTTATGGTCCTGCCTTTTCTTCATCATGCTCCTGTTTCTAGGGCTGGACAGCCAGGTATGGAACCTTTGTCCTGGGTCCCTCTTTCAGGTATCACTTTTCCTCATGTACCTTCTCCCTGACCATGGACCAGAGGCCTCACTCTGGTTCAAGTCTTTTGCCTTGGGTTCTGATGGGTGGCCCCAGGCCTCCAGAGCTCCTGCTCTGAAGGGGCTTGCCATTTTTCTCCCAGAGTTGAGCCTTCCCCTGTACACGGGCACTCTCCCAGATGCTCTACAGAGGCTCATCTCCAGCCTCATGGTCCAGCCCCATCCTGTAGCCTTGGGGTACAGAACCTCTCCCCGATTTTAACCTTCCCTACTGGGATTCCTTCATAGGAAGTTGTAGCTGAGGGAATGGCTGGCTTGCCACTGTCCCTGCCCCCTGCATCAGTGTAGGCAAATAGAATGATGCATGGCAGGGTCATGTGGGGGTAGCGCTGGGGAAGACCCAGGCCCTGGCTGGATAGCTGTCTCATTCCTGTACTCTCCTGGCCCACAGTTCGTCTGTATGGAGTGCTTGGTGACCGCTTCCATGGACATGTTCCCCCAGCAGCTCCGGAAGGGCGGCCGGCGTGAGCTGCTGATCCTGGGTGTTGCAATTGTGTGCTACTTGATGGGGCTTCTTCTGGTCACTGAGGTGAGAGGCAGGGTGGGACTCCTGACTCTTCAGAGTCATTCCTTCCTTCTGCCCGGGGGCTCACGCCCTCTCTGCTCCCTCATGGTGAGGTCGAAGGTCCCACTCACTAGACTCTAAGTGCTGGCAATGGGAGCCACACACAAAGTGCCCTAAGACAAAGGAGACTGAACGGGGTCGGTGATATCAAAGTCTGGAGCTATTCTGGCTTCCGTCAAATGCATGAATCTGCCTGTGACACTGTCTGGCACGTTCCCTTTTGTGTCCCACCTCCCTTTCCATGGGTCACTTGGCCCGGAGGCAGATTTCCCTCTGTGATGTCAAGGAAGGCTGTTTCTGCTCCTCGTCCCTTTCCCCATTCAGCCAATCAGGCTTTCTCTTGAGTTTGACAGGTGTTCAGGCTAACATCCTTCCTTAGGCTTGCAACACAGGAGAGGACTGCCATAACCCAAAAGGAACAGACTGAGGGGCACCAGTTCCACCAAGAAGGGGATACTGTGCAGACAATATACCACAGGTCCCCCACCCCCAGCACCTTGAGGATATCAGAAATTATTGTCCCAAGGCTGATGGTAGCTCCTGATAACAGAACTAGGCAGAGCAGATCCTGGTAGCTGTCAAACGTTTCTCCTGAGCAGGGCAGGCCAGCACATCTCACTCCTCCCCAGAACTCAGCTCCCTCTTCCTCCACAGGGCGGGATGTACATCTTCCAGCTCTTTGACTACTACGCCTCCAGTGGCATATGCCTGCTCTTCCTGTCCTTGTTTGAGGTGGTCTGCATCGGCTGGGTATACGGTGAGTGGGGCAGGTGGCTATGGAGCAGGAGCGAGATGCTCTGAGGCTGATTGCGGGCAGGCTCTGTCTTGGTCTGGCTGCTCTGATTCCTATTTCTAGGAATGTCAGACATGGCCTGGAGGCCCGATATCTCTCTTAGAGTAAAGGCAAGGACAAAGCAGGCTTCCTTCCTCAGCGGAATCCCAGTCACAGGGGACATTTAGGGCCATTTGGCCTGACCCCTCCCCCCACAGCCACCCTCAAATTCCTTCATTCCCTTTCCGACAGCCAAGCCACTCACGCAGGCTTTGTTGAACACCGGAACACGGCGCGGCTAGTCCTCACGCTTTAAAAGCCGTTTCCCCCACCGTTGCTGTTACACGTTGCTTTCTTAGAGTGAGGTCAACTCTGTCGTGTCGTGACTTCCAGGGATGGCCTGGACCCCACAGCGCTGAGATCACTAAGTAGCAATCTCAGTGCCTCATTGTCGAAGCCACTGCCATGCCTGGCAACAGGCGGGGTTCCGGGCACTGCGCTTTGCAGGTCACATGCCACTGCGAGATCTGCAAATCGGCCTCATGCAGTGGAAAGAAGGCTCAGGGCAGATGCTCTCTGCCTGAGCTCACACAGCTACTAAATGGAAGTGTCGTCTCCTTTCTAGGTCTGTGGTCTCTGCCACAGGTCAGGGACAGAGTGCTAACATCCCAAGGCTCAGGGCAGAATGAGTAGCCACCTCATATTAGGGTCTCAGAGGAAACCTGAATGAGAAGGTTCTTACTTCGTAACCCTGGACTTCCTGCGGTGTCCTTTCCTGGCCTTGGAGCTGGCTTCCACCTTCCCACCCTAAGCATTCGATATCTGCCTGAGTCTCCTCCAACTCTTGTACTAACGGCTCTCATCAACTCATCCAAGGAGGTGGAGGAAGCTGATATGTCACACCTCCTGGCAATACTGGGCTTGGAACTTTGGCCTTTACCAGTCAGAGCTGTGGCCCTTTAAGGGTTGGCATTCATGTGTCAGTGTCAGTGGGAAGGCAGTGAGCTGGGGTGAGAGGAGTCCCCTAGACATGGCTGCCAGTGAGAGGTTCTTCACATCCAAGGAGACTGGTTCTGCCTGAGATGAGGGCCAGTGTGAAAGCTGACCTAAGCAAAGCCAGTCAGCGTCTTCACTAAGCACAAACCAACCTGGCAGGGCTGAGCGTGAGGAATCCACAGGTCGGGAATCAGGCGCACAGCTCTATTCTAGTACTTTTCTCCCTTCTGTGGTGCGGGGCAGTAAGGATGTGCTGGTATTGGCTCCTTTAGGCTTGTGTATTCCAGTGTGCATAGGACAGACGCTGTTCGTCCTTAGACAGGCCAGCAGAGGGGGTTCCAACAGCTTGTGGGTGGCAGCTCCTGCCAACATCACTGCTCTGTGGCTGGGAGGGTGGCTCCGCATCTCTTTACCATCTTTATCACAGGCAGCGCTGGGGGGAAGTGAGGGGTCTTTCCCAAAGGTCAAGAAGTTGTTTTCACCTCTGGTTCTCACCCTTTCTGGCTCAGGGGCCGACCGTTTCTACGACAACGTTGAGGACATGATTGGCTACCGGCCATGGCCCTTGGTGAAGATCTCCTGGCTCTTCCTGACCCCTGGTCTTTGCCTGGTACATACCCATTGTTCCTTCTCCCTCTTGTTTGTAGAAGACTTGGGATCTGAGGATTCTTTCCTGCCTGAGCAGAGGGGTTGGACCCTGCTCTCCCTTCTCTCCTGGGCCTCTCATCCATCCTCCTTCATCTAGTCTCCCTTCTGCTTCAGCCCTCCCTCACAGCCCTACTTCTTCCTGATAGGCCTTTCTCTGTCTGCCTTGAGCTCTAATTTAACCCCCATACCCACCACCTGTGACTGATGACTCAATGACACTGTCCTACCTCAGATGCCCCTCAGTATGGTTGGGTGGTTCTCTGTCCTTGGCTGTTGGTGTAGCCAGGGAAGGACTCTTGGTGGCCACTGTCTTATCCTGCCCCTCTACCTTTTAGGCCACATTCATCTTCTCCTTGAGCAAGTACACACCTCTCAAATACAACAATGTCTACGTGTACCCTTCTTGGGGATACTCCATTGGATGGCTCTTGGCTTTCTCCTCCATGGCCTGTGTGCCACTCTACATCATCATCACCCTTCTGCAGACCCAGGGTTCCTTCAAGAAGGTAGGTGGTGGTGGAGGTGAGCCGGTGGAGAAGGCCCCTGAGGGAGGCTTAGGCCAGGAGCATATACCACTTCCCCACATAGGAATGCCTTGGGGCTACATGGAGACCTTAAAGGCCTTTGAAGAGCAGGCCTCTGGAATCCTAGGTTGTAGAATCTGACATCAGGCTGATCTCAAAGGCTAGCTAGTCAAGAGCAAACTGCTTAATGGTTGAGGGAAAACAAGGACCAAAAAGCCAGATGTAGAAGGGTTAAAAAGAGCACACACACATCCTGGATCTAGGAGAACTGCCAAGCACACCCTGGCTCCTGGCTTCTTTGCTTATTGTAGCCCCAAGTGGGGTACAGCAGATGGCTCCTGTGTAGTTTGGGGTATGCCTTTCCTGGAAGAAGCCATTGCCAATGACCCATAAAGACATTAAATATGTCTGTCAAAGTCAGACTGTCCAATAGTAATAGAGAGCTGATCTACAGTAGTTTAAGCAAATGGGCTTCTTGAATTCTTATGTATCAGGAAGGTTAGAGATGGGGGCTGCTGGTGTTTGGTTTGGCTGCGGAGAGGCCACTGGGGTCCAGACTCTTCCTGTATCCTCATACCTGCATCCTGAGCATGTCTCTCCATTGTCCTGCTTACTACTTCCTGGTCACAGTGAGGTTGTCAAGATTCCCAATTCCCATCATCACAGCTATATTCAGGGCCAGAAAGGGGGTGGGTGGGTTGACACACCAAAAAATAACATAATAATGTGGTAGTACTACAGATGACTGGGAAAATACTTAGCAGGGCATATAACAATGGTAATTAGAAGGATAATAATGACAATCATGACATTTATCACTTGCCTTGTGATAGGAACTGTACCATAGGTGTTGTTGTTACCCCCATTTTACAGATGAGGAAAGTGAGGGGACTAAAGGGCTGGAAGAGTTATGTGAGTTACCTGGGATTGCTTAGGCAGTCTAGTCAGAACTGGAACTCAGGAGTTCACACTCTTAATTACCTCTCATTGTCCATTTTCATCTCAGAACCATCCTTCATTTAGCCCCAAGTGTCTGGCTTTGTGCCTGAGGACACCCCCACAAGAGCATCCTCCTGCTCACCCCCAGTGCTCATTCACTTCCTACTTCTCTTCTCCACAGCGCCTTCAAAGACTCATCACACCGGACCCCAGTCTGCCCCAGCCAGGGCGGCGTCCACCTCAGGATGGCACTTCTGCTCAGAACTGTTCGCCCTCGCCAGCTAAGCAAGAACTCATTGCCTGGGAGAAGGAGACACATTTGTAGGACGTGCCAGAGGCCAGGTGGCTCCAGAGCCAGGGGCCTGGTCAAGGCTACCTCCTCCCAGGGATAACCTCTGCCTCCAGCTTGTTGAGACCTTGGAGGTCTCCGGACACCCCCTGGCAGGAACCACTCTTCTGTTCAGCTGGAACAGCTTGTCAACAGCTTGTCACTTCTCAGTCCTTCCCACCCGTGCTCCAGGAAGCTGTGTTTGCCATGCACTTTGAACTCAAAACCCTGACTTTTTGGATTAAAAACTGAGAACCGGACGAAGTGACGTTTTCAAGTTCACACAGCTTGTCAGAGCCCGAGACCCTCTGCTACTCCTGTGCTGGGGCTTGTGAGCCTCCAGACTCACCCCTGCCTCAGCTAACAAGCCTGTCTGGATCACCTGCCACTGCCCATGTGCCTCTTCCTTGTCTCCATTTCAGCTGTTTTGTGGGAGGGAGGTCACCTGGAGGTGCTCTGGAATGGGGACAGACCTTGTTAAGTTCCTTTCTAGCCTCTACCTACCAGACTTCTCCGAGTTTTCCTCCTTCTCTTCCTGGGTGGTAGGTCTGCAGGCAGGAACTGCCCCCACCCACATACACAAAACACACACACACACACACACACACACACACACACACACACACACAGCCCTCCCTCTTTTCCCTACCTACTTTTCCTCTGGTCCCTTCCCAACCATTTCTTCCCACTTGCCAACTCATATAACACATAGCCTCTGGCTTCTGAGGCTCCCAGGAAGGTAGGAGGTGAATGAGTTCATGGTGGGCTTTCAGAAGAGAAGGAAAGAGAGGGAATAGGGCACCCAGGACACTGGGCACAGGACCCCACACCCAGGAAAGGATGCAGAGATAAGCATCCCCCAAAGACAATGCCCAGTGGCTAGAGTAACAATCCATGGCCTGGCCAGTGTGGCTCTATTCAGACAGCCTCTAGGCTGTCCTCCCAGCATCCCCACGTTCACCCAGCTCTGTAAGACTTCTCCTTTTGAGAAGGAACATCTGTGAACTCTGAGTACTTCAGCTGCCCTGGCTCCTGGCAGCCCCTTTGGTCTTCTCCTAGGCTGCTATGTGTACCTTGCTAATTCTCATTGGACCAGCTAGTGAGAAAAATAGGAGGTCTAAAAGAGGGATTTTTAGAAACGCTGCTGCAGCTGCTGGATGCTATGACAGGAAGTCCAGGTTCCTGCTGTGGGGCCAGTATGGCGCTCTTTCCTGCCACCTGGTGGCAGAGCAAAGCAACACCCCCTTTTGTTTTTGCCAGTACAGCTTGGAGAGCATCCTTAGAAATCAAGCCAGGTGCCTCCTCCTTGGCACTCATCTGCCACCTGGACCATGGAAGGTAAACTGTCTGTGTGGATATCCCCGCCTAAGAACTGTGTTCTTGGCCTCTCTTTTGCCTTCACCTTCTTGGGCACCTCTAGGGCTCTCTGACTCTCGCTTGCTCCCTCCCCCCCCATTCCAAGGGACTGGCTGCCTTTACCACTCTCTGCTCACACATGTCTAGCACCCTGGTGACCAAATCCACATGGCTTCCTTGTTGATTTAGCTGCTCAATGAAGTAACAAGGGCCGATTGGATCTGACAGGGATGAGAAGCTTCCTAACTACCCATGGAGAAAGGTCAGGAAGGACGCATGTGCTTGGGAAACAAATACAATCGGCAGGAACCTTGCCTGGCGGGTCATGTCGGATGGAGGTGGGCTGATGCCCTAGGCCCCGGCATCTGGATTCCAGCCCTTGTGATAAGTGGGGTTGGCTCTCTCATCTGGTCTGAGGAGCCCGTGTGTAGGTTAGATAGGTAAGCACAGAATTGCCATAGACAGACAGGATGCCAAAGCCCGAGCCCTCCATGGCCAGGTCCATCTGTAGGATCAGCATCCAGTCCCGTTGCTGTGACAAGAATCTGCCAGGACTGACAGACACAGGACTGACAGACACAGGCTTGCTCTGTCTGTCTCAGCGGCATGAGGACAGAAGCAGTATTGGAACCCAAGGCCTGACCCTGAGGCCAAACCCTATAAACACCCCTCTTCCCCGGGGCAGACCTGATCTGGCAGGATATCCACCCATGGGAGTAAACAAAGGGGCCTCACTTTATCCTGGCTGGGTCAGGCCTCTAATGTAGAGGTGGCATTTGTTCTGCTGTGGAGAGAAGCGTCTCAGGGACACAGGAGCTGGCAGGACAGGCCTGGCAGCCAGCCATCAGGGGATCTGAGTTCTCTGCCTTATTGTAGCTTCAACTTGATTCTTTTGGGCTTTTCACACAGACAGTTGGGCTGTCTGAATTAACCATCATGTTTCCCCAGTCACCGCTCCTTATTTCTTCTCCTGGTTTTCCATCACCCAGTGACTAGAAGTGGTGACTAGAATCCTTGCCTCCTTCCCAGTTTTGACAAAAATCTTAACATTTCACCACTAAGTGAGATTGTTGATGCAGATGTTTGCTAGATGTCATGTTCCAAGTCTGTTCTATTTAAGATTAATAATAAGTGTTGAGCTGGGTGTGGGGGTCCAGCAATTAGGATGTTGAGGCAGGAGGACCATGAATTCAAAGCTAGTGGGGCTGCATGGTGAGAACCTGTCTCAAAAATCAAAAAACTAAAACAAAACGAAAAGAATAATGTTGAATTTAACTTACTTCCTTTCTGCATCTGTTAGGCTGACCACACTGTGTTGTTCTTTTACTCTGGTGATAGGCTGAAGTAGACAAATAGATTTTTCTTTTTATTTATTTTGCATTCTGACTACAGTCTCCCCTCCCTCCTCTCCTCCCAGTCCCCTCCCCACACACACACACACACAAATAGATTTTTCTAATACTGAGCCAACTTCCTATTCTTGGAACAAACCCAGTTTGGTTATGGTATGCCGTGTTTTTGGTCACACTATGCCATGTTCAGTCTGTTAATATTTTGTGTATAATTTTTGTACGTAGCTCCTAAGGCTAGATTGGCTTCTGCACTCTCCTCTCCAAATTGTCCTTACCAGAGGTGAAGAGAAGGGTCTTCTTGTATTTAAGGTTATGTTGAGTTTGTAAACGAGGCTAAGACTAGTTCTGTCTTTTCTGAAGGAGTTCATGTGAGATTAGCATTCTCTGTTCCTTGAGTGTACATAGAATGTAGTCCATCACCTGATCCAGTGTCATGTAGAGCTTTGGGGAGTGTGTATACAGACTTTAAAAAAATGACCCGTCACCGTCACATACCCCAACATTACTTTTTCCTCCCTTTTGCCTTGGGTTTTTTCAAAAACAAACTCTGGCAAGTTTTGTTAAAGGGAAAGTTCTCCTCTACTCTCCTGTAGTCTGTGCTGGCATGCTTCTAATAACATCAGAAGCCCCCAGATCAATGGCAGCCAGCATGCACACGCTGTAGTATTTTCTGTGTTCTGTGCCCAAGTCAATGTTGTTGCCACTGTGTCGATGGGCAATGGCTTTGACCAACCTCTTGTGGAATCCTGTTTTCAGCTTTCCTCAAAGCTGGGCAGTTGCAGAGAATGAACCATTGTGCTTTGCCCTCTCCGATCACCTTCAGAGTCAGCTTGTGGCCCAGCATGCATGCGGTACTTTCTATAAGTTGGGGCCTAGAGCTGATCATCTCCAGAGACATTTTGCTTTCTTTGTGGCCGCCATCTTTCTGCCTTAGGTGTCCAATGGCCTTCAGTCAAAATGGCTGGGGTGGGAGGAAAAACCTGGTTTTTTTTTTTTGTTTTTTTTTTTTGTTTTTTTGTTTTTTTTTTTGAGAAAGTGTCTTACTACGTAGCCTGAGCTGTCCTCGAACCCACAAATCTCATGCTTCAGCCTTCCAAGAGATACTAGGGTTGGAGGCATGCCTGGCTCTATTTGGTCAAATGTTTTGGCAAGACATTTTGGTAGCCGTGGGTTTACAGTTTCTTTGTAGTGTTTGGTTACAAGGGACCTGGGCAGTGCTTGTAGCTCCGACTTTAGTACTCACTCGCTGGCTCGGTCATGATCTGCCTTAGAAGCTTGTCAGCTTTCTTGGTCATCCAATGGGCTTTCAATTCTAGTATTCTTTGTATTGCGAACAGATTTTCTATTTCATCTCTGCTCTGTCTTTCTTATTTCTTTCCTTCTGTTTATTTTGGATGATTCTGTTGTTCTTTCTCCCACTCCTGAAGCTAGATGTCTCGGTATCCACAAAAAGAACAGCTAACCTAGTTAGTTGGAGTAGATAGAGCCCCAAGGATCCTGCATCCCTGTGAAGGGGGCTGAGGCTCTCCCACCCCAGTCTTCTATGCCCCAAAGGCAAGTTCTGCACAGCCCAGATGTCTTGAAGGGAAAGGGGCTGAGGGTCTCCTACCCCTGTCTTCTATGCCCCAAGGGCAAGTTCTGCACAGCCCAGATGTCTTGAAGGGAAAGGGCCTGAGGCTCTTAGGAAAGGGAGCAAGGCAGGTCTGCCTAGGGGGCTTGAATCACAGGGAGAATGTCAGGTCTCCAGCCTTCCCTGCAGCTAGCCCTGGTTTTCCCAGAGTCTAGCGTGGGGCTGAGGTCACTTTGTCCTGAGGTCGTGAGAGCAGGGTGCCCTGGGTTGCTAGGGACTAGCTGGTTCTCTAGGGAGCAAAGCACACAGACCTGTTGGAGGGGAGTGGGGGATGGGAGCAGGGGTGGGAAGAGTTTCCATTCTTCCTGCCCATCTGCGCCTGTATCCTCTGGCCTAATCCAGGATGGAGTTTTCCCACTGGGACTAGTTCTGGACCTGCCCTCCTCCCATCCCTGATAATTTAACCTCCTTGCTTCCCTGGGTGGGGCGGGGGGTGGGGTGGGGTGGGGAGGCTAGTTCTAGGCCTAGTCGCCTACCTTGGAAGAACAGGGCAATGGTAAAGAACATGGCCATGCTTTGGCTCCTGGGCTCTGGTGGGCCTCAGTCCTCCCAGAGAACAGCTTGGAGAGATGTGGAATGGACCTTGCTTCAGATAGTCATGTGTGTACCCTGGGATGGGCTGTTCTCACAGTGTCCCCTCTCTCCTCATCCTCAGCTGGAACCTCAGCTGCCATATGAGCCAGTGGGTCAGAGGAAGGAGTTGGTGGGTGGTGGATGAAAGGACTCAATGAACCCAGTACTTGGCAGGCTGACTAGCCAGAGAGAATGGCCGTGGTCACCTGAGTGTCAGAGAGCTGGGGAGACAGAGCAGAGCTGCTTTCCTGAGGAATCTCCCTCATCAGGTGTCAGAGTCATGCAAACGCATCCTGCTCTGGCTGGGCCTCACCCCATAGTGTCTGCCTCCCAGGCCCACAGAGGCAGCTGAGGCCCACAGTGTGCTCATTTCCTAGTTTTGCTTCCCCAAAGCTAGCGGCCCGCCCACCTTCCGGCCCTTCCTTTGTTGGTTTGGGTTTCTGGCAATCTGACCTGGATATTCTAGAAAGGCCTTTTTTTTTTTTAATCTCCTTAGTGAGGGGTGGTGTTTTTTTTTTTGTTGTTGTTTGTTTTGTTATTGTTTCATGTTTACACCTTAGTGGATTTTTTTCAGTGTAGGTAAATTTATGTATCAGGACATAGTCCTTTGGCACATTACCTTGGCTTCTACCTCAAAAAAACATGTGTACCCTGCCCTGCAGATGTGGTTTCAGGCTGTTTCTCTGGCCCTGACCAGGAGGAACTGCCCTCCTTGGACAGCTTCTCCTGGAACACTCAGTTTAACACGGGTCCACATCACCCTTGCCTGTCACCACACTGTGTAGATACAGCTGGACATTTCTTGTTGCTGCGAGATTTCCCTTGTGTGGCCTTGAGAGCAGAGCTTTTCCTGTAGTGATGCGTTTTCTTCCCACCCACTGCCTGTCAGCTGGGTACGAGCTGATTGTTTAATTCACCTACTCTGGCGCCAGCCTCTTCTTCTGGCCCTAATGCTCTCAGTCAGAATCTCATAAACTCTGGGACCCCTGGAAAATTTCTAAGTCAATCACCAACACGTGACCCCTCCATCTACAAATGCCATCACAGGCATTGACCTATGGCAGATGCACCCAGAGGCTCCATTAGAACATTCTGGTTTCCCTTTCTTTCTGAAGGGTGCCCTTTCTCCTGGAACACAGGGCAGGGGCCAGAATGTTGGGAGAATGCAGCTGCCTGCTAGCCTGCTTGCATCATTGGTCCTGGGGTCCTCTTGGCCTTAGGCCCTCTCCCAGGCCTAGCCCCAGCTGAACCCCTTATGGATGCTCTCAAGGGGCCAGGCTTCAGCTTTCTGGGTCAGAGAATTCCCAGGATGGGACAGGTCCAAGCTGGTATCTGCTTCTTCTGGAATTTCCCACTTCCTGGGGAAGGGTGAAGTTATGTCCCCAAAGGTTTTAATAGACGACCATGGGGCCAGCCTGTGGAGCTGTTTAGATGTCTGGGTCTTCAGAATTCTGGTCACCTGGGAAGCTGGGCATTCTCTTTGCAGGTGCCAATCATTTTCCTCCTCAGAGGAGATTCTCTGGTGCATGGCTGAGGCCCTTTCTCTGGTCCTGCCAGGAGGATGCACCCTAACGACCTCCTGCCTTGTCTACGGAGCTGAGCTCTTTGGCTGTGAACAGGCACTCAAGTCCTTCTCCCTCAGCTCTCATTCCGGCCTCCTACACACATCTTTTGTTTGTGGTCTTGATACAGTATCTTGGTATGGATTTCCGGCTAGCAAGGAACTCACTATGCATTCCAGGTAGGTCTCAAACTCAAGGTGACCCTCCTGCCTCAGCCTCCCGTGTGCTGGGATTACAGGAGTATGCCACTGTGTCCATCTCTGAACCCATCTTATAACCATTACTTGGCTGTTGTCTTGCTCTTCCCAGAGCCTTGGATTCCTTTTCTGCTCCCAGCAGGACCTTGCACGCGGGAGGGGGTTGCAAACGCTGCCCCATTTACGCTCAGTAGCTGTTTCCACCACGGTGTCCCACAATTCCTTCCCCCAAGTCTGTTCTTCTGGCTTTGTCAAGCCATCCCCTGGATTGCGTGTCAGACTTTGGGTGTGAATGTTGGTGAAAATCACACACGGATGTTCAAGCCTTTGCTCTCCACTGAATGCACACGTGTACTAGCTGGGGGTGGAGGCAGGTTGCCCTCTCAGAGCAATTTTCTGACCTTTTACCTCAGCACTACCTCAGTACCCACCCATCAGATGTCCAGTCCTTACTCTTCTAGCACCCAGACCTCAATTTCTTAAGACAGGGCTTCCTTATGGAGTTATACTCTAAGACACCATATACTATAAGACTGCTGCGACCAGAGAGAAGCTGGGTATCCCCAAGGGCTGATGGTGGTCAGTATATCTTCTTTCTGGACCTTAGCAAGGGAGACAGTCTGACTTGAGGAGGTGTGTGTGTCATGTCCCCCCTCCACGTGAGTGACAGAAACAATGGCACAAGTTTGCTCAAGTGGCACATTTCAATAGAATCTCTAAAACTCTATGAATTGAACAGATAAAATACCTCTGGGCTATTTTGTTACAAAATATTTGCCATTTGGATTAGTTGCTGAGTGCAGCCACCCTGCCTGTCCCCAGAGAACTGTCACTCCATCTGGTGAAGGGCGAGCAGGGGAGGAGAGGTACCGCTGGAAGATGGACAGCTGATGCAGAGACAGACAGACAAATGACATCAGGAACCTCTCCTGGGTGACAGAGATATCCTGGCAGGCTCTGGACAGGTAGGGTGGGTTGGGGGTCAAAGATCCAGGGCCGATACATATTTTTGGGAGCAAGACATCTTTGCAGACGAAAAGACAGACAGCCTGGTTTCCAGGAAAGGCTGCCAAGACAGGGCCTGCATTTGGAGGTGGGTTTGCCAAAAGTGGAAACCTGGCTCCACCTCCCACTTGATTTTGGAGTTGGGGTCAAATGGATAAATTGGAAGAGGGGCCCAGGCTCCCCGAAGTAAGGCCTAGAGAGTTGATGAATCATCTTGGGGTGATTAGATCTGCGAGCTCGGCCAGCACTCCACTGTTCCCTTAACTTTGAGACAGCTGAAGTCTCAAGGGCCTCCTTCCGGGCCTTTAGGAAGACCGGTGGCCCTGATCTGGCTGCTGCCATGGGGAGAGGCAGGAGGCTTCTCCCAGGTTCTCTGGGGACGGAGATACAGATGAAGTCTACCATTAGCAGGATGGGTGGCCAGAGGAGAGATGCAACACAGGCTGGGGACTCTAAATTCACCTGACCAGTAAGGTGGGCCAGCTCCCCGCTCCCGCCCTTGGCCCTGGGCTACTGGGGCTCCAAGCCCTGCTAGCTCGGGACTGTTCCAGGTTGTGATCCCAAGCAGTGTGGCTCCCTGTGCTGGACTTTGCTCCTGTCAGCAGCATCTGGGTCAGCTACTACAACCACCTTAGGCAAAGCTCTCAGGAAAGCCAGGCTTCAGCTGAGGCGGGAGGGACAGAGGACGCTGTTAGCTTGGAGCCTGATGTGAGCAGGAGGCAGGGCTTGGCAACGCCAACTGAGCTTCCAGGGCTAATGTCCCTCTTCGTCAGCCCTTGACGCACGCCATGACCGCTACTCCAGAAACACACTTAGACACATTCATAACTCACACTCCTTCATACCTCCCATCCTCCCTGTGAGTCATACATTTCCTTCTATTTTCTGCCCTCTCAATCATCCAATCCCACCCAAAGCTCTGCTCTCTCTGGGGTCTAGCCCTTTCTGCCCCGGTGCAGCTGGGTGAGGCGTCTAAGTGGTGCACCCTATCTGTCGGTTGTTCCGCTATGACAGGTTGTGATTATTTTCTGGAACACGGGTGCTCCAGAGGGGCCCAAGGCAGCCAACTCAGAAAAACACAGGCTGGGAGCCCCTGGGGAGATAGCATATTGGCCAAAAGTTACAGAAATGGCCAGAAACTCCCCGGGTGACATCATAATGACCTCTGGGTGAAAACACACACACACAGACACACACACACAGACACACACGCATGCACACACATGCATGCACATGAAAGGAGGTCATTTGGCTCCTCTAAGAGCCTGGATGCCACCTATCTGGTCCAGAGTGCTGAATCTTGGGCTGTGTACAGCAGGGACCAGGAGAAGCCAACTCACTCCCAACCATGGCAGCACCCACTGTGCCTCTCACCTCTTGGGAAACCTTAAAAACAGGCTATGACTAGGAGAGCATCTCGAGGAAGGCCAGAAATAGATGCTGGCATAGGACAAAGGAGGCTGGCTTGGCTTGTGACAGCCAATGACATCACCCCTGTAGTTTATGGGGCTGCCTCATCTGTCTGGGGCTCTGTAGGGTCAGGGCCACCTGTGCTGACTCTGGTCCTGGTAGGCCTGGAAAGTTGATGAGCCCTGCTCGGCTCGGCTGTGCTGTTTTGAAGGTCCAGGAATTCTTCGCCATCCCTGCTGGAAGCCAGCCTGCATTTTCCAGGGAGGCAGTATTTCAAGGCTAGGGTGGCAGAGGTGACACAGTGACGCGGACCTCACTGCCTCACCCTGTCTGTGTGTGTACACAGAGGCTGCAGAGTCATACCTGAGGAAGCCCTGACTCCAGGCCAAGTCATACCCCATCTCCTGGCTTCTGGTTCCACAAGGAAGTAACCAACCCGGCTTTCACATGTGTTTATGGATAACTGCCTGTGTGCACTTGGTATTGGCTGAATGTTGCTTGAGGCTAGAGAACCAAGAAATGGTCTCAAAAAGTACACTTTGTAGACATGATCTCACAGTCCTAGGGTGCTGCTGAACTGACCCAGACAGAACTGGATCCCCTGCCCCCTTCTCTTTCTTGGATCTTTCCTGGCTCTGGGTAGCTCAGAATTCTCTGATGGTGGCAGGAGGGCTGCCATGGTGAAGGGAGCCAACGTCCCCAGGGAGCTAAGAACCTGTCTCCTCACTACAGGCTGGGATGGCAGGGGCAGCAGACAAAGGCCCCTCCAGAGAGTCGGGTTAGCTTTCTTCTATTCAGCTGGGCTAGAGATACATCTTACGCTGGGGTAGTCTGCCTCTGCCCTGGGCTGTGCTGCTGGCAGGTCCAGCCATTTGCTCTTGTTCACTGGCCCAAGGCATGAATGCTAATAGATCAAGATTGCAAGCCTATCAGCCCACGGCCCCTCGGCTTCCGTTTCCTTCAATGTATAGTCTAGTTAGGGGAACACAGTGAACACAGAGGAGAAGGCATGGCTCATCTGCCTATGTGGGACCCCTAGAAGAGTGAGAAAGTGCTTACATATTTGTGGTGAGGTACTCCAATAAGTTAGCAGTGGATGGTTGGGTCAAGCAAACCATCTTGCCAGGGCATTCTCTTTCCATAACAGTGATCAGTGGCCAGGAAGGCATTATGCCAAGATGTGAGGAATGGCAAGGGGGCAGCCTAAGCTCCTGAAGGACAGCCCATTGGGATAGTGGGGTGCTAAGGGTAGAGCCTACACCAGGCTCCTTGAGCCACTGGAATAGCGGCGCCGGAGCAGCAGAGAGCCTGGCGGACAGAATTGATGAGGGTGGTTGTATGGGGGTGGGGGTGGGGGCAGTGGGGGCTGGTGGATGACCTTCACTGGGGAGCCTGGACCACGCAAGGGTGTGGAGCCACAGGAATCTGAGGAGGATGAAGCATAGCAGGACAGCGCCTGGCTCAGCAGGGGCTCCATGCGGGCCAAGCAGGGTTTGTCCAGGACAATGACCTTGACAATTTGCTGGCACTGCACCAGGGTGCCTGGGGGTGTGGGTGGCGGCGGCGGCGGCAGCGGTGGGGGCTGCTCCCTCAGGGGGCTAGGCTGTGGGTCTGGCAGCAACGGTGGTGGTGATGTTGGTGGTGGCGGTGCTGGTTCTCCCCTCTCGACCCCCAACCTGGGGCTGTGCTGGGACGTTTGAAGCCTGTTGTGAATTGACACCTAGTTTAGAAACAGCCAGAGAAGCATGAAATGTTACCACTAATTCCCAGCTGCTGGGGCTGGCCACCCAAGCCTCCCGGAGCCTCCCTTCAGACCTTTCCTGCCCTTACCGTCCATAGGATGCTCTCAGCCCTGGCATAGACCCCATGCTGGTCTCTCCACCCACAGGAAACTGCTTCTAAAACTACTCTTCTCTTCGTGGTAGTGTGGAGACTGCCTATGACAGCCATGGTTCTCCAGACCCCAGGCTCATCATCTGTGAGATGGTTCTGCAGGGAAAACTCCTCTCTAGGTACTCTCTACCCTCTGAGCTCTAGAAACAGGGCCATCCTCCTAGTGGCCTGGGGTGTGATTAAGGAGGAAGCCTCATCATTTAAACAGCCATCAAAGTGCCTGTGCCCAGGATACCAGCGGACCTTGAAGGGGTCCTGCGAACCTAACCTTTCTTCCTACACTCCCTAAGGCCGTGGCCCCTGAGTTTGAGCGCTGCTGAGACCGTCAAGGGCAGAGTTAAGTCCCCATCACTTCCTGTCCCACCTGGTCTTCGTTAGATCTGCATGTGACAGGCAGAGAGATGGAGAGCCCCCATCTTGGCTCCTTGCATGGGTCAGGAGCAGGTGGCCCAGACAGACTCATCGTAAGAATGTGATGTTAGGGTTGAGACCAGGGTTGCTGCCCAGACCAAGTACCGGCGGCAGCAGCCTTTCCCTCCCACAGACACTGAGAGGTGCCCACTGAGGGCATTGCCTCTGAGTCCCCAGAGAAGTACATTAACATCAAAGTGGGTATTGCCGGTCACACACCCTTGACTCCTGCCTGTGAATCAGAGAGCCTGGTGGCAGACCCATGCCTCTTCAGATGGCTCTGATAAGAGACCCTTACTTGTGCTATGTGGGCCCTGATTCCTCTCTTCAGACTCCTATTCGTGGCCTATCTCTGGTGCTGGGGCCTCTCCTTAGATCCCCACTACACTCTTGTTCATCTGTCTCTGTCCAGAGTGTCAATAACTCTTCTAATAAAGTCCTTACTCCACAACAGTCTGTCCCCCTGGAACCTGCATCTGAGACATTTCACTCATGAAAGGCTCCCATAGATAGGCCTGGGAGCAGAAACGCATCTAGCTCTTTCCTACTAGCAGAAGAGGTAGAGGAAGTGGGCAGAAGGGGAGGAGAAAGATTTCATTCTTCATCTTCTTCTACCCCATCCCCCATCTCCCTAGCTGGTAGCTATGACACCACCATCCTCTCCAAACACATGGGCCTTCCAGGGGTGGCTGGGACGCTTCTCTCTGAAGATTCTTCTACAGGATCTGTCTTTCCCAGGTGCCACCTTGTAGGGCCAACTCCTCAAGGCACAGAGGGGGGATGCTGAGGTCACAGGAGCGAGGACCTTATTCTAGGCCTGGGCCAGCACAGCTCACACTCTGTCAGAGGCCCAGAGCAGCATTTACCAGTCCTGTTTATTGCCTAAAGGTGTAACTTCAGGGATCCCTTCCCTAGACTTGTGCCCCTCAAGCTTCGCAAGCCCAAGCACCATCGTCCGCTTCCACGGGGCTTTTTCTCTCCATCCTCTCTCCCCATCTCAGCAGCATTGCCCAGGCCTGAAATCACCCTGGATGGGGTGTCCAGAGTTCCTTGCTGTTGAGACACACAGCCTGCAGAGGGCATGGCCAGTGTCTCCGTCCTATCTGGGAATGTTATAGGCAGAAGGCCCATGTCACCACTGCTAATGCAAGGCACAGGCTAACCTCATACCTACTCGGAACAATTCTCCAGAAGTGGCCTGAGACAGCCTGACCAGGCTCACCCTCCCTGCCTTCCAATCCCTACCACACAGGTACCCTGTGCCTGGTGCACCAGTGCTGGGCTCCCCAATTCAGGGCCGGCCAGCCTCCCTTCTCCTTCCTCCCCGGTTGCTCCTAAGTAGTCCTCACCTTCCGCCTGCACACAGTCTCTGCTCCCCTCCATCTGCATGCCAGTCCCACCCCAGCCCAGATCCTTTAAGACCCAGTAAGTGAAAAGCCTGAGAGAGAGAGAGAGAGAGAGAGAGAGAGAGAGAGAGAGAGAGAGAGAGAGAGAGAGAGAGAGAGAATGAACATGGGTAGCAGTCAGAATAGCTCGGAGAAGATGGAGGAGTGCCTGCCGTAGGGGCTTGGCTAAGCAGTGCCGGAGGAGAGGGAGCTAGGGCTAAGCCGAGAGGCTGTGGGGTGGCCAGATTGCCCTCTGCTTAGGGGAGCAGAGGCTGGCAGGATCCCTGGAGCTAGCTGGAGGGGCGGGGGCAGCCTTGCAGATAGCCATGTGACCCCTTTGGGCAGGTAGGAGGGAAGAGGGGCATCCTATGGCTTGTCCTCCCTGGGTAGCCCCGCCGGGAGGATGCGCTGGAGGGTTGGTGGCTAGGGTTATCTGCAAGGCTGAGAATGGGCAGCTGCGGGAAGATGCGGGCGCAGGGCAGGGGATGGAATACCCACCCTGGGGGCTGGTCAGCTGCTGGGGCGGGAAGCTCCTCCGGGTAAAGGTGCCTCCTCCAGAAACACGTGGGGGGTGGGGTGCGGGGACAGAGAGAAACTGAACTCCCAGGTATCCTGCGGCTCCCCAGGGCTTGGCAGGCAGCTGGGTGGGCGTCTCCCTCACAGCTAGGGGACCTCTCCTGCTAGAGGGTGTGGGAGAGGACTGCCTATGAGCAGCTGGTGGTCCTCAAGGCCTGGCAGCCATGGAGAGGGTCTGAATGGGAGGCAGTGTATGCTGCCTCTAGGGGCTGCTTTGGGTCTGGCAGAAGCTAGCTATTACTTCTAGGTTCCTTTCCCTTGCGGCTTGGAGACGGCAGCCTCTCCTCCAGTGAGGAGGGTCTTCAGCTTTATCAGCTCATTCCCCAGGAGAAACTGAGGCATCTCAGCCCTCCTCTGCCGCCCTTTCTCCTGTGCTCACCCCCATGCCATGGCCAGCTTTCCAGAGACTAGCGCTCCAGGGAAAAAGTCCTTCTTACTCCCACTCCTCCAGTTTACCCAGGAGGTATCCAAATGTCCCTAGGAGTGATCACGGAGGACTTGACTTCAGGGAGGACTTTGGGAGGGAGCTCAGGCTCCCTGCTAAGGGGATGGGAGGGCTTAGAAATGGACCATTGAGCCTCTGATGCAGCACGTATTTGGGGGGTAGTGAGCAGTGTGTTAGGGAAGTGGGTATGCAAAGAGCGTGGAAGGGAGAGCCACAGAGTTTAGTGGGTTCATCTCCCCGGGCTGGGCTGGGGGCTCGGCCCCGGAGGGCAGTGGGCCGGGTTGGCTGGCTGGGGAGCAGTTTGGCAGTGCTTGTGGCTTAACTAGGCGCTGGAAGAGTGGCGTTACCCATGCTAGCAGTAACTTTTAATTGTATCTCTTGAAATTGGTAAAATGGTGAGTCGGGCTGGGGAGGCATTGATTAATACCTGAGAAGAGAAACAACAGAGACGGTGAGAAGAGGGACAAGGGGGTCACAGGATCACTCACCTGGATGCCACCAGGCCTCCACTTACCTCCCCCGAGCTCTCCGCCGCTCTCTCTCCTGCCATGGCTTCCCTTTTGGCTTTGAATGCAAACAGCACAGGGCTCATTCTCCACCGGTCCTGCCGGGAACCGTCGGCCCCTCCTCCTCCCCACCCAACGCCTCTGCCCCTGGTGGTGTGGGCAGCAGGAGTGCGGGTGCCACACACACTCCGCGGGGTGCTGCCCGGCAGAGCAGGCTGGGTGTCAGGAGTCACTTTGTAGCTGTGTGATTTGGGGTAGCATGCTGCACCTCTGGGCCGCCACAGACTAGGAGGCCTCTGGAATTCTGACAGTTGCCCTCGGGCGTCATTTTTCCCAGTCCAACCCTTGCCAATATGATCTGGGAAACCCGGCTTTTGAGTGGGCCCTGATTGGTGGGCACCATGTAAATGTCCCTCCTTCCACCATAGGTCCCTTGAAGGCAGGGCTGCCATTTGCTGTGGTCACTACGCCTTCGAGGGACTGTGCAGTTCTGAGGATCTAAAGGCCCACAGCATGGCCACCACAGTGCTTGCCACCCGTGGAGCTGTTGACAGCTTATAATTAGGGACGACAGTTTCTCGCCACCTGGTATGCATCCCGGACCCCGTGGACCCCCAGGAATAGCTTGATGACTCTTCTTGGCTAAGATCTTCTGAAGCTTAACCCTTGAGTTTCTCACTCCCCATCACCAGGGTGGCAGTTTTCAACCCTCTGCTTCCCAAGGTACAGAGGAAACTGCACAGTCCAGGGCACCACGGCAAGACCCCGGAGATACACACCCAGATCTGACAGGGGCTTGCAGCTCCCCCAAGAGAAGCTGGAAGGATGAATAATCTCAGCAGAGAATTGGGGGTAAAACTCAGGCAGTGGCCTGACATCCGAGTCCTTATGAAGTAAAAGGGGGGCATTGAGTTAGGTGGGTGGAGAGTTATGGCAACCTGTGGATGATAACTCAGAGAGATGCTTTCCACAGCACAGAGCCTGAAACCTTGCTGGGAAAGGGAACTGCCTGTCTTGGCTGGTTCAGTCAGTCCCTGGGAAGCTGTCTATCCCTAACGTGACATTAGAACTAGCTGTAGAGATGTGTGTGTGTGTGTGTGTGTGTGTGTGTGTGTGTGTGTGTGTGTATGTGTGTGTGTGTGTGTATGTGTGGGGGACTCGGAACTGTAGGAGCCCACTGCCCTGTGCCTATGGATGCTCGGTGCTTATGCTATAGACTTGGAGTGTGGGGTGTGAGACTGAGTGGGTAAACTAATGCCCGAGCTGTGTATGGGGTTTCTGGATATCTCCTGTTTTTCTTCTAATTTTTCCTCCTTATGAGGGGGCTGTGTGTGTGGGGGGGACAAAGCCCACTTCCTACACTCCCTGCCAGTGGGTAAAACTGAGGTAGCTGACAGAAAGGATAGGGTCAGGCTGGGGCAAGCAGGCTCTCAGGGTTGAGCTGAGGGAATACTGAGACCTTAGCTCACCCTGACTCTGCTCTGCTAGTGGGGAAATTTCATCTGAAGAAACCACTTAAGAAATAGAGTTTGAGGCTCATCTGGATTGAAGCCAGGACATCAGGGCTTTTGGCTTGACTCCAGGGGCAAGTAGTGACATTTCACATACAGCCCTGCTCTTGGGGACAGTTTACAAACTGGATATATTTCTCTGTCACCTTTTCTCCACCCTGAGCTAGGACTAAGGGTTAGAGACCCAAGCCTGGGGCTCCTCTATGGAAAGAAATAGCTAGAGAAACAGCATGCCCCACCCAAAGCCCCCAGAGCCAGAAACAGGACTGTGGTGGCCTCTGCATGGGCCGGGTAAGGGCAGAGCCCAGTCTCACCTGTGGGTGATGCTTGCTTCGACTGTGGGTCCCCCTGGGCTCCAGCAGACCTGACAGAGAGCACCTTTGTTCCCCGCTGCTTCTCCAGTTCCCCTAAGGAAGGGAGATGCTGTGAACAGAAGCATCCCTCATAACCACCCCCAGTGAGCAAGGGAATATGGGGACGGTGGGAGGAGGGAGGAGAGCCCCTTCCTGCCCACTCTGCCGGGGACTTCGGGCTGGGCTTGAGCATTGAGAACCAGTTAAATCTCTCCGCGCACCATATCTGTGAGCGGTGATGGCCAGATTTGCTTAACTGCCAGAGGGGCCCTGAGGGACTGGTGTGGGACAGGGAGGCAGACAGCTGGAGTTGACACCCTGGATTGATGGTTCTTAGGCATGCTACCTAACCTACTCGGCCTTGCTTGAGGAGACAGCTGGGCCCAATGCCATTAGGGAGATTACCTGAGGTAAAACACACAGAACAAGGCCCTGGCTTGGGCGAGTGTTCCACACACTAGCAGTAGGACAGTGTGCAAGAAAATGCAGCATGCAGTCCCCAGACATAGTTAGTGACATGTAGTCCATCCATGTGCACCTAGCAGGACTGCCCCCTCCCTCACTCCAAATGCTGAGCTTCCTGCAGAGTGCTCAGAGCTCCCCCAGGGGGTAGACTGCATAGCCTGTGTGGCCGGGACACATGTCCCAGTCGGCCCTCCACTGGAGCATCCACCAACTATCCAGTTTATTCTCCCAGTGGCTCCGGGGAACTGCTCATTGCCATCCATGTAGATTTGACAGGTGTTATTAAAGTGTTCTCTCAGTTTCTTGGCTCCATGGGACATGACTCAAGTTTCCTTTATTAAAACTATCCACTTGGGTTCCATTTGCTGTTTCTCTGGCTGTCTAGGATCCAGGGATACTGGAACAGTAAGTGTCCAGACCAGCAGTTTGTCCTTGGTGCCAGAACCACACCATCCATCACGTCAGTGCGTTCTTCCTGAGTTAGCTGCTTGCTGGCCCAGGAGGGCCCTTCTGGCTTTGGAGGAATTAGTGCCGTAATTACACATGAGTCTAAAGAGCCTGGGTGTGATGTTCATTGTCTCTCACTGTGAGAACCTGGGCTCCCTTTTAAAGCTCTGCTGGCCTCAGTTTCCCTGCTTGTAAGAGGAAGAGAACAGTATGGATACATGGGAAGTCGTAGGAATTAAATGATGACACCTGTCCAGTGCCAGGTGTGTAGTGTGAACTTAAATGGTGGCTACTTGTGGCTACTTCCGTTCGCCTCCTTACTGACTCCTTTCCTCTCCTGCCCGCCTCAGTGGCCAGCCCTCTTCTGCCATCCCCTGTCACCCCGCCTTCTCTTCACCTGAAGACTGAGAACTAGCCCTCTGCCTGCTTTCCAGCCGGCTTTCTTGTCCCCCAGTCAGCTGAGGAAGCTGTTTTCTCTCCCACTTGATATAATGGATTCTGACCAGATCTGCTGCTCTGATGCTTTGAGAAAGGACTTCTGGGCTGCCCTTGGACTAGAACAAAAGTTCTTCCCTCAGCACAGCTGAGGCCAGGTGGGCAGTGGCTCTCTGAGCAGTTTGGGGCCATTTGTGACATTCCGATCAGGAGAAAAGTAAATCCATTTCAAGACACACCCTTGAGAATGTTCAAGAACAAATAGCCACACTGGGTTCTCTATGCAACTAGTCCGACCCCTGACAAGAGTCTATTTGTGGTACTCCTGAGTCCAAACAAACCAACGTCGTACAAAACCAGCATGTACCCAAAGACTACCACCCCCTTGCCAAGGAGCTTCCTGGGCTCTGGGTTTCATTTGAGCCCAATTTTGAGTATTTTCTTAGGAGATTAGACACAGAACCTCTTATTTCAGTCTCATAGTAGAAGGACCATGAGGCTAAGCCTCAGACTCAACTTCATATGCCATCAGTGTTAGCACTGGTCATGTCTCAAAGGGGACAACACTAGAAGGCCCCTGAGAATGTAAGCATATAGCTGAACCACCTTGCCCCTCGGTGTCATGGACCTCTTCCTCGGCTCCCTTGGCTGCTCTGGCCAATGCAGCAGTGTTCTAGGTGAGAAAGGCCCTTGTGTACCCCACACGGCCGGCAGACATGCATACACATGTGTATACTTGGGGAGGTAGGGCTCAATTTAATTGTGAAGCAACCCCACATTGGGATGGGATGTTGCAGCGGGGTCAGGAGTCCAAGGGTGGGAGTGGGCTCAGGCTGGGGCACAGCAGGCACAGCAGTTCCCAGGAGGCAGAGGGACCCCTTCTGTCTGCCTTAGGAACTGGGGCCCGTCCTTACACTCTATCCGGATCTGCTCCAGCTCTGTCACTTCAGCAATTGACTCCTTCAGGTCCTCCACAAACTTCTGCATCTCGTCGGAGCCCAGGGCGCAGAAATGCAATACCTGCTTCTTCTCAGAGCCCGCGAGTGGAGTTGCCAGCGTGATGCCGTGGGAATAATCTGGAATCCAGCCACACCCCAGCAGTGAGCACACGAGGGAGGCTGAGGGAGGCTCGGGCAGCCAGGTGCAGGGAAGACTAGGGTTCAGGGGAAGCTCCCACTCTCCCGGCCCCGGGACTCACACTCATTCTCAAAGAGGTGGAACCGCATGCCTAAGAGGCCGACTGCCTTGCAGAAGGTGTATGTGAAGGAGCTCTTCTTCTTTGGGCACAGCTTGAGAATCTGCCCAGGGGAGGAACAGAAACAGATGAGGGGGCTCCTGTAAATAGGTGTGCACACAGGCAGGCACCAACACCCACAGACATTGTGAACACCGTCAATACACAAAGATGCACACCTATGCACATCGGATACAGTCACCCCACACACACCTGGCACAATGCACATGTGCCTTCCCTGCTTAAAACCCACCTGAGAGCATTACTTCTGCATTAGAAGCCCAGGCCTGTAAGTCCTCCCAGGTCCAGCCTCTGTCCCGTGCTGGCTTTATGTTGGCATTACACTGTTCTCTTTTTTTGTAGCTTGAAGCAGCCTAGCTCAGTCCTATCACAGCCATTCCCTTTCTAAAACTCCCTGGGCAGCTTTCTGCATGGCCAGATTACTCTCATTATTTAGGTTAACACAGAATGCTCCTTGGAGAAAGCTTCCTTTCCAAATCTCATTTAAACCCACAAACTAAGGCAGCCCCCCCAAGTCTCCCCTGCAACCCAGTCTCTCTGTGCCACTCCACGGGATAGATGTCATAGCACTCCTCTGATTGGATATGGTCTCATTCATCTGTTTTCCTTTTCTTTTTTTTTATATTCGATTTTTGTTTCTGCCTAAAATGAGAGATCAGTTCACCAGTTGCTCAAATATACAAACTTATATTTTATTTAGTACCTCTGATGAGCAAGGCACAGAGGGGTGCAGAGGAATAGATATGACAGAAAGTCTTCCCTCAAGGGGCTCATGGGATGGTGGAGGAACACATCCTCTCTACCCACCCAACAAAATGAAAGCAAAGTAAGGAACAAATGAGGTAATTTCAGAAACTTGGAAATGCTTTGAAGAAAGTAAAATGGGATTAGAAATAAGAAGTGTTTGGGCAGACTGCCTTGCTTGAGCAAGAGGCCACCCGGGAAGGCCACATTCAATTAGAGACCTGCCTGAAGAGAGAGAGGGGACCATGCCCAGAGAAGAAGGGAAGGGGCCATGAGGAAAGAGGTCTGGCCAGTGGGAGGCAGCTTCTGGGACTGGAGTGTTAGAGCGTTCCAGGGTGTGCAGCAAATGAGCTCACAGACCTCTGGGGTTGGGGGAGCCCGGGGGTAATGGATCAGGCTGCAGCCTGGTAGAGGGGAGGCCATGATGTGCACTCCCGAAAGGTACCTTGGCTCTGTGGAAGTGATAGGAGACAGGAGGGACCGAGAGGAGCATTTTAACATCCTGTATTATACAGACACATTTGTACTCCATATTGCAAGAAGGAACCAGCATGTATATGTTATCACTGGCTGTCCACACACGCTTATTCTGAGTTAAGCTCCTCCCCCTAAACCCCATGTTCCTGCAGGAATACAGGGTTAATACAAACAGTCACTAACTAGACTCAGTGTTTCTAAGTGCCTGAGCTTAAACGTCTACCCTATGAGGGAAGAGGTCAGGGGTGGGAACAAGAGAAGCAGAGACACCACAAGTCCTCCTAGTGACTGCGTGACCGGGGGGACAGGACAGAGCTCCAGAATGACTCACTGCCTTTGCTGTCCCTTCCTGGTCCCCATACAACCTGCTGGGAGGAGATGAGATGGAAGACAGATTTTTCTCAGATTATCTGCTCTCGGAATAAAGCAGTTTGAGGATTCAGTTCCCCTATCTTCTCATTGGCTGTGTAAGTGACAGGTACCAAGTGCTCCTGTGTTCTGGTTGCAGAAAGAGGACCAGAGAGAGAGAGTCACTGGGCCAAGCCAGAATGGCAGGGTAGAGAGAGCTAGGTGCTTCTGTGGGACCCTGCAGAGATTTCCATGTGACTCACGGAGAAGGCCAGAGGGTACAAATCCATGGGAGCTCATTTACCCCTGCCTGCTTCTTGGCACTGGGGACAACTCCAGGCACAGTGGGATGGATTAGAGACTTATTTGTGGGACACTTGTTTTCAGAGACAAATATACCATACATACACATGCTCTCCAGCCTCTCCCTGGGACCAGTGACAGTGACCCTCTGCTGACCTTCCAGGCAGGAATGGGATGCCAGGGCTGTGTGCCTTGCCCCAGGTTTTCTGTATCATGGAGAGGCAGGTTGTCTGGGGTTCAGCTCATTTCCACTTGGCCTGTCTCTGTGCCTCAGATTCACGGCTTGTCAAGTAGGAACTGACATATCCTTCAGAGACACAGTCTTGGTCCACCCTGCCCAGTACCTCTGTGCTGAGCCTTGCCCTGCCCGGCCCCAGTAGGTAGGGACTCAGGACAGCACCAGCCTCAGCTCTTCCCTGCCCAACCCTGGCCTGTACTGCTCACCACCAGCAGATCATTGAAGAGGAACACTTCTCTCTGGTGTGCGGCCTGTTTCTGGAGCTTGTTCACATCGGTCACCTCGAAGAGCCGGCTACAGCAGACCAGGCGGCGGTGTGGCATGGACAGCACCTGGAACCCAGATAGGGCTCTATAGTGAAGCCCCAGAGACCCCAGGGCCCTCCTCCCAGACCATGGCACCCATTTTCCAGAAGAGGAGATGGAGGTCCAGGGAGTGGGCATTGGGTTCTGTTCCTATGCAAAGGCCACCACTTGCCCCTCAACCTCTCATTGGGGGCCTCTGTTCCCTTTATCACATCTCTAGGGCAGCAGATCCAGAGAGGAAATTCATTATGCCTGTGTAATGAGATCATGGAATGGGGAACAGAAATTGAAATAAGCCTTCAGAACTTTCAAAATCTACCGTCAGCTTTTCCCCCTCTATGAGCATGCATGTGTGAAATGCCTACCCATTTCTTTACTGTATACCAAACACAAGTGTGCAAGGGAAAGGGGATTATAAGGACCCCAGAATCTACTCTAATAACTAAAATATCAACTGGCTTGCAGAGCAGACAAGTGCTGAGTGAAGGTCTTTCCTGCACAGAGGAGGGTGTTCACAAGCAGAGCTTGAAGGCACCCTCCAGAGGGAGGGCTAGGAACCTGCCCCGCCTTTCCTACACTCAGTGTAAGGTGCCAGCAGCACAGTGTGCCACAGAGGATGCCAGCTTTAAAACTCACTGCACATTAGAACACGTTGTCTGGACTCAGGTTGCCATAATCTACAGTCTAGGTAGTTCATTGGGACCACCCAGGAATGCCTGCCACCCACTGCTTCCTATGAAGGGCATCCTAAACTTTCTCAACTGGCCATCCACCTGCTTCAACCTTAGATCACTGGCCAGACCCTTTTGACATCCCACTCTAGTAACAGCAGCTGGTGGCAAGAGGGATGTGGAAATTATGCAAAGGGAAAAAGAGGATGTGGTGCCTGACAGACAACACAAATTCAACTCAATCCATGGCTCACAGAGAAATGTCTTTGAGAAAGGTAAGGGGGAGATTGGGGGAGATGTCAGGAAGGAAGGACAGGAAACAGGAGACGGCTGGCTGGGTAGCCCGCCCTGGAGGGGAAGTCAAGAGCTTCTGGGAGCGCTGCTTCACACGGCCACTTACCGTCTTCATGCCCACGATGGACTTCTCCACCTTGGTGACATACGTGACGTGGTCCTCATTGGATTTGAGCTCCTTCTGCTGGATCCTTTCATAGATGCCCACCACCAGCTCTCTGGGGATGTCAGCACCATCATCCACACCTACCAATATGGAGGGGTCAGAGCCTCAGACAAGAAGGACAAGACTGCCCTCCACACTGGAGCACCAGGAAGGTGGCCTTGACTGCGTTTTGTTTCTGACCTAAAGCTTTTAACAACTGGCTCCCCACCCCCACTAAAGGAAAGACAGACTTTTCAGTCATGCCTGCTAATGTCCTCTGCTCCCACCTCCTAGGCCTCTTTCCTGTGGTTCCCAGGCTCCCACTAAGCATCTTTGCTTCCACACTTCTACTGTCTCCTGTGCGTTTGCCTTGACCTCACCCTGTGTCTCTCCATGAGCATGAAGATCATTGGTCTTGTCCTCTTTGGGGTCTTTTCTCTCTGGGACTTCCCCTCCCCTTTAGCAGGGGACGTGGTACCAAGCACGGGTGCCATGGAATGGTGGAATGGGTAATAGGCATCTTCCCTCACTGGGAATGGAAGAGCTGAACAGGAAGCAAAGAGGAGGCTGATGCCCTGATGTGGCACAGGCAGTGAACCCACCTGCCTGTTCCCCAATGTTATATATTGGTAACATTTGGAGAGCGAAATAAAAAGTAGCACGATCATGGGAATGAAGACTGAGGAAGAAGCTTGAGAGGTAAGGCTGAGGAGCATCTTCCAGAAAGCTAGCCAAGAAAATGGCTATATAGAAAAATCCTATACACAGTGAATGAAATAGGAATCCAACCCCTAAGTTACAGGGGTTCAAGAAAGAGTGATAAGAACATGGAGGGGGTGAGTGACCAGGGCAGTGCACTGAACTACTATATGCACAGCTTTGCTTTAACCAAATGTCAATCAAAAGTATTCCAAGAACTGCAACTGTCTCAAAAATGTACAGATGTTTCTTTTTGCCTTTATTCCTTAAATAATACAGTATAACAAGTGTTTACATAGCATTTAAATAGTATTGGGTCTTAAAACACATCTAGAGATGACTTAGAGTATAAAGGAGGGTGAAGGATATATGCCAATGTACACACACACACACATACAGACATACACATACAGACACACACATACAGACACACACAGATGAGACACACACACATACATACAGACACACACAGATGAGACACACACACACACCCACACACACACACACACACACACACACACAACTTGAACACCCAACAGGGTCCTGGAAACAATTCCTTGCAGACATGGAAGGATAACTATGTCTCAGAAAACTTCACACAGCTGGACATTTTTAGACTAAATGATTGGTCCAAAACTATAGTGGATGAAGAAAAGCATATCATTGTGAAAACTCTCTACACAAAGGCAAACAGAAGAACCATAAGCTTTCAAACACAGGAAAAGTAACCTTGCAAAGGCCAGGAACTGGATGACAGAGCAGCACTTCAGCTAATGCACAGCAGGGCAGTGCCCACTTCTAACCTATGTATTTCCAGGTTGGGATTCTATTCCAGTTCGCTCCCAGTCACACGTGAAGACAGAGGAAGGCAGATTCAAAACGCAGGTTACCAGTTTGTCTCCAATGTGCCCTTTCTTTGGCAAACAACTGAAAACGAGGAAGCTGTGATGACTGGGAACCAGGGATATGGCACAGGAGATGTCATGGTGACATTGACAAGGAGATGACTAGGGTACCGCCTCATCTAAAAGACTGACACTCAGGATTCAGTCAGATGGTGTAGTGGTAGAAACACAGGAAGCCAAACCGAAAACAAAGGCAGGTACCAACTCCAAGGAAGATGGCTGAACTGTAGCCGTGATGCTTTCAAGATTCAGCTTTGGGCTGTGCTCACTTGGCTTTCCTATCCGGCTCTGGTTTTAGTGGTGGTGCATGAAGAAAGTGGAAAAAACTCTACATAATAGGAAATTTAAACAATACTTAAAAAATTATCAAGTACAACCCCCGCCCCCACAATACCGCAGTATTTGTACTGTGTGACTCTATTTCTGTATCTCAGAGTACTCAACGACACTGAAGCATGACAATGCTAAGTTCAGGAAAGTGTCTCAGGTGAGATGGGACGAGAGAGTAGGATCTGGGTGATGGAAATGACCAGTTTGTAGACACAGGTGTGACCACACGGGCGTCTGTGAATATAAACTCTTCTCATATTTATCTATCTTTATAGTCTGTGCTTATAAAAGGGATAGGAAGAAAGAAACAGCATGCCATTTATCGATATGGAAGGAACACTAGACACACGGCCCACAGGCTGGGGATGTAGCTCAGTGGCAGACGGCTTGCCTGGCATTCAGAAGTCCCTGGCTTCTAGCCCAGCACCACAAAATAAATCAATAGGCAAATGAAAACTACTAAAAGTGTGGCTTGAGGGAAAGGCAGTGGTAACAGGGGCAGGTTCTATCCCCTCCCCCCCGTAATGAACCTTGTAGAATTACTTTTCTTTATTAAGTGCATACACACATAAACTTGATTATTTTTTCTTTTAATGTTTGAAGACAAGGTATCATTCTGTAGCTCAGGCTGATCTTGAACTCACTCTGTAGCCCAAGCTGGCCTTGAACAAGCAGCGATCCTTCTGCTTTGTTCTCCCAGGTACTGAGATTACAGGTGTGCAGTATCACTCCCAGCACTTGGGTTTTCTAATGCCCAAAGCTATCCATGTTACAGACACTATATGCTGTCAGCTTTGATCTGGTCCCTATGAGAGGTACATGGTATCAATTAGAAAGGTTTTACTGGCAGGGTGCTATCAAGTGACCTGCCAGGCTGAATTCAAGGAGCTCAGGACTGGAAAGGTTTATTCCCAGTCTCTTTCCTCATAACTCATGAGGTGGGAAGGGCTGGTCTTACTCAGACATCAGTCTAGTACCAATGGCCTGGAGACTACCCAGTGGGGATGGTCCACAGCACATAGAAGGCAGAACACATTGCTATAGGGCCCTGCTACTTTGGATAGGGCTGTGGCACCTGGAGACTCCATACGCTGGAAAGTATGCAACTTCCCCAGCCTGCTAGGGGTGACTAGGTCCTCAGGAACAAATAACATCTACAGTTAGGGCTCATATTCACAGAATTAGCATGAGCAGGACCAGGCTGCACTGTGTAGCACCCTTACCCCACCTACCCAGTCCAGCTTCTTACCTCGAAGGTTTCGGATAAAGTCTTCTAGCATCATCTTCCGGTCGGGCTTGATGTTGGGGCTGTACATGTCGGTGTTGAGAAGGATGATGGCAAAGGCCAGGATGAAGATAGTGTCTGGGTTGTGGAACTGTTGCACCACCTCGGGGTTGCACATGCAGTAGCGCTGGCTGTGGGGGTATGGGGCAGGACCATGAGCTCCGCAGCCCCAGCTCTTGAAGGGTCTGGGTACCAGGGAGATCACTGGCTGTCCATCCCCCAATACCCACCTCCTGTATGTGCTTAGTAAAATGGGCTGGCATCCATTGGGAGGGTCCCAGGTGACCCCAGCTTGGAGGACTCACTAAAGGAATCTGATCCTTTTTCTTCCAGCCCACCTTCCCACCTATACCAAAAAGGGCTTCACCCAACTCAGTGTCTTTGAGCCCAGAATCATGGCAGCTGTTCTTCACCACCTCTGTTCCCCAGGAGTCAGGGGTGTTTGGGGGATCAGGGAGAGGAGCTGGGAAAGGTCTCTCACCTGAAAGCCTCTATGAGTCGCTCTACTTTCTGGGCCTCCCCTTGCACGCGGATGTGAGCTTGAAACTTCCTCAGGGCCTCGTCCAGCTCCATGTTGGAAAAGTCCATTTCATCTACCACGCAGCTGAGGGCAAGCAGGAGGGGGTTGTGAGTAAGGCCAGCCCCCTTCAACTCCTCTGGAGCTGAGGGGTGAGGTGAAGCCACACTGGAGGGGTGGGGGGACCTGGCTTGCTTCTGGTCTGGAGGGGGACTCTTAGAGCTTTGCATATCCCTCTGGGGTCTACTCCGAATAACCCAGGAGGACAGCTTTTTCCTGCCATCTGTCATCTGCAGCAGCCCCGGGAGGCAAGCTATTGGCTGCTGTCTCTGTCCCACAGACGAATACCTGCGGCCTAGAGTGATGAGCTGTTGCGGAATATTTGTTTAACTAGGCAAAGATGTGTTGCATTTGTTTAACTGTATAAAGATGTGTTGCATTTGTTTAACTGTATAAAGATGTGTTGCATTTGTTTAATTATATGAAGATGTGTTGCTGTTTTACTTTGCCTGCCTAAGGCACTTGATTGGTCTAATAAGACGCTGAATGGCCAATTGAAAGGAAGGAGGTACAGACAGACCATCCGGGCAGGGAGAATAAGTAGTAGTAGGAATTTAGGCTTAGAGAGAAAGAAAAGAAGAAGAAGAAAAAAGGAGACATGAGGAGACAGAGAGAGACAGAGGGAGAGAGGAGGAGACAGAGAGAGACAGAGGGAGAGAGTGAGACCTCAGGGAGATGCCAGGGGCCAGTCAGCCAGACAGACATGGAGAAAGCAGGAAACCAGGACATATACACGAAAGAAAGGTAAAAAGTCCCAAGGCAAAATGTAGATGAATAGAAACAGGTTAAATCAAGTTATAAGAGCTAGTGGGACAAGCATAAACTAAAGGCTGAACTTTTATAATTAATAATAAGTCTCCATGTCTTTATTTGGGAGCTGGTTGGCAGCCCAAAGAAAATGCCAACTACAATAAGCTGGTGCCCAGCACCACCAAGGGTAGTGGAAGGCTGAACTCAGGCCTTTCTGGTCTGGATCCAAGTTCTCACTGAGCCCCATAGGATCTGAGGGTCAAACAACACTTATGAATGGGATGAGCCAGGCATGGTGGCACATGCTTATAGTCCTAGCTACTTAGAATGTTGAAGCAGAAGGATTGTGTGGGTAACATAATGATCCTACCTCAAAAAAAAAAAAAAATGGAGTAGAGATAAATGTTATGTAGCCATATGTCCTATCAAGACTGATTAGGAGTGCCTTTCTCCCCACTGGGGTCTCCAAGTGGGTGAGCCTTTCCAGAACCCCCCTTTTCTTAGGTTGCCCGGAAAGGATAAAACCTGCACAGAGTGTTCTCCCTGTTCGAACAACCCCCTCACTTCCTTTTTGGGTGTTCTATTCCCAGGGTCTTGGGTGGGGTGGCAGGAATCTGGACATAGTCATGCTGCAGATCTGATCCTTCCAACATCAGACCTTCCTGGCAAGAGAAGTTTACCATAATACGGCTGGCATGTGCCATAGGCTCTCAGAGCTGACATCTGTCATCTCTGTCACATGCCCCATCCCAGCTACCTCCCTATTGGCTCCTTCACAGCCTTGTTGTCTCCTCAGTTCTCCTGGCTGACCTCATCACAGCCCAATGTGGGCACAAGTCACCTTGCCCTTCATGGGTCCCCTCATCTAGCTCAGCACCCAGCACGCCCAACAAGGGCTTACCAGACACCCACAGAGTGGCTAGCTGAGGTGTAGACAGCTCTGAGCAGCACCCACCTCTCCCATGACCTCAGAGGACCAAGAGACCCCCCTGCCCCACTTCTATTGTCATTTGTCAGGCGAAAGCAAAGAGAGGTACCATAAAACAGTGATCTGGGCACAGAGGTGTGTGGACTCGGCCATCCCTATAAGAGGGGAGTAGGAAGAAAGGTCAGCCCCCAGAAAGTGCTAAGAAGCGGGGAGGGTTGAGAGGGAGCAGGACCCTTTCTCTTTCCTCTTCCTCCCCTGGGTAAAGTCATAGCCCTCCTCAGCTGAGTTCACTGGGCTCTCTCAGGCTTCTCTCAAGTTTGTCTGCGTAGGTTCGTGGATAGGGCAGGAAGAGCGTGGAGGCAAGAAGTTTGCTAAGCCTGAAAATCAGTCTGGGACTAAGAAGGCTGCCTGGGTGCCAGATCCTCCAAGTCCACCCAGGTAGAGAGCCCTCTGACCGCTCAGTGGCTTCTGTTGCTTCTGCTCTGTACTTTCCTCAGCTTGGTGTGAGCTGTGAGGGAGCACCACGGGGTCAGCATCTGTGGGTGCCCACGGCTCAGCCCAGGCAGGAGCCAGGCATCAAGCCACGCAGTTCTGCTGCCCTGGAGAAGGAGACGGCCTGTGGGACAGGGGACACAAAGGCAGAGAGACAGAGCTGGTGCAATAAGGGTGCAGAACCCAAGGCAGAGATGAGAGGAGACAGAGCTTGTGTGGTAGAGCACTGTCGCCAGAGTCACAAAGAAGGGAGCTGGGGAAGGCCAACAGAGAACAGCAGTTAGAGACAAAGAAGGAAAGAGGCGTGATTGGAGAAGAGAGGAGAGAACAAGAGGAAAAAAGACAAGAGAAGGAAGGGGTAGACAGAGGAGGGCAGAGAGGAAGAGACAGGAAAAGTCGGGTAGAGATGATGTTGGGTGAGGAAGACTCCGTGTGTTCAGTAAGGAGCTTGAGCATGCAGGGGCAGAGGGTGAACACACCATGTCCTCTCACCCCAGAGTGGGAGCCTTACAAAGTCAAGGAAGAGGGCTGTGGGCTCAGCTGGGCCAACACTAACTAAAGGTCCTGGCTCCTCCAAGGCGCAGGCTGGCCCCTGGCCCCAATGGGCTGATATCTGGCTTCCCAGGCTTGGCCCATTAGTCCCTCTATCCTCCTCCTCTCCTCCCTCCCTCCCTCTCCTGAACACTCCCTTCCCTTTTTGTGTCTCTTCAAAGCCCCTCTCCATGTTTCTCTGCCTGCAGAGCTCTGATCCTAGGTCTCTCTCCTAGTTGGTGGACATGGGTCCTGGAGGCTGGGCTCTATGGGGGAGGCAGGAAAGAAAGTAGCGTCTGGGGCGGGGATGGGATCTGCCCAGCCAAGCACAATGGCCTAGTTTTTAGTCCTCTGCTCAGGTGACATGCAGCCTGCTGGCTCACCGGTTCAGTGGCTCGGGACTGTGGCTAAGAGCTCCAGTAATGAGCCAAGAGTCTGAGACCGGGAGCAGTTCAGGAGAAGCAGTCAGGTGAAACACAAGACAGGGTGGGAGGGCAGCCATGGACCCAGAGCGCCTCTCATTCAGCATCTTCTAGCCTGTTCTGAGAGCCCTGAGCTGGGATGGAGAAGGTGTTAGCTAAAAGGTGGCTCTCTGGACCCCGTCCAGATCCAGTGAGTTAGAACATTTGGAAGCTGGCCTAGGAATCTGCATTCTTTATCAGCTGAGTGATGCTGAAAATGTGGAAATCAGGGGCTGAGCTGAAGCAAAGGGTAGGAGGAAGCTCAGCCCATTCATTGGCAGCTTTCGAAATGTGAGTCTAGCCATCACCAAGCCCCAGGGAGCAGCCTGTGGGGGAGGGGTTCTTTTGTCCTCCCAGGCTATCAGGGCTACTCTGTGCGGAGTAGCAAGGGACAGAGGGCTGGAATTATGGATAGATGTGGCATCCCCCCCCCCCGCCTCCCTGGGATGCACCTTGGGGCATCAGAGGCTTTTTATTTTTATTTTTATTTTTTTATGTGCATGAGTATTTTGCCTGCATGTAAGGGCAACATATTTATGCAATCCCCTCAGGAGCCAGAAGAGGGCATCAGATTCCCCTGGAGCTGGAGTTACAGGCAGTTGTGAGCTGCCCCGTGGATGCTGGGAACTGAACCCAGATCCTCTGCAAGAACAGTCAGTGCTTTGAAGTACGGCATCCCTGTTCAATAGCAGGTGCAATCCCAGAACTCTGACATCCTGGAGAGAAATCCTAGTGTCTTCTGGCTACAAAGCCCCAGCTGGAAGGTAAAAGAATGGGCTGAGCCACTCCTCCATAACAGCAAGCCACTTCTTATACGGCTATGGGTTAACCAAGGCCAACTCCTAGGACCTGCTCCACCCCCATCTCAACTCTGATATTCCCTAAGCAGGACACAGAAGCCGAGTGAGCTCACAGCCACCTGTGAAGGTACCACAGACTCCCCCAACAGTGGCAGACAAGGATGTAGCTCTCTGGCTGGCTTGGAAGTCATCTCTCTGTGACTCTCAGTGGCCATTCCGCCTTCTACTCAGAGAGCCATTATTTGCTTTCCTGGTGGGGTCTGTGTCCTCCTGGGGAAGATGACTGGTGGCAGACTGTGCTGTCTCGCAGCAGCGTGCTCCAGTAGACAGTCATCTTCAGGACTGTCACCTGTGACCCTAACAACATGTGTTCCTTCAGTAGGGATTTTAGCTGGCATCTCTACATCCGTTACTCTCCTCATTTTCTTTCTCCATATTTCTGTTTTGCAGCATCTGCTAGTGCTGAAAACCCCCCTTCCCATCCTTCTCTGTCACCTGGAATCACTAAAGGGAGCAAACTGTTGCTCAGTTTACCAAGAGCGGGTAACCTCCCCTCTCATCGCTAGTGTCCCAGCAGTCTCCTTGGGGCTTCTCATCTCTCAGTTTTACACACAGCGTCCCCTGGGCCACCTAGCTGCCTGCCTCACACTGCGCTGTCACCACTCTGAAAGCAGGCTTTCCTGTCTTGGTTCTGGGAAGCCTCTTTCTGCTGGGGCTTCCCCGTGTGCACATGGGGCTGCACGACTCCAAACGTAAGTCCGGAGGCTCCCTCTGGACCCTTGCTTACCGAGGGCTTGTTACATGTTCAGTGTGAGACATTTCCCATAATCCCGTGTGCTTGAGCACCTGGGTCCCACCTGGTGGTACTATTTTGGAGGTTATGGGACCTTTGGGGATCAGGACTTAGCTGGCAGACGTAAGCCCCCAGCAACCTGTTTCTGGTTCTCTCATCACTTCCTGATTCCCTCCCTGCCCTGCCCCCGGAAGTGAGGAGATGTTGTCTCCCACGCTGCTGCTGTGGATGGGCCGGCCCCAGCCACTGTGCCTTCCTAGCTTTGATGGGTTGCACCCCAGAAACCAGGAACTAAAGTAAACTCTTCCTTAAGTTACTTCCGTCAAGTATTTTTTTTTTCCGAGACAGGGTCCCTCTGTGTAGCTTTGGAGACCAGGCTAGCCTCGAACTCACAGAGCTCCTCCTGCCTCTGCCTCCCGAGTGCTGGGATTAAAGGCGTGCGCCAACACCGCCTGGCTCCGTCAAGTATTTTGTTAAGTGATGAGAAAAATATCTAATCTAGTATCTTACTAAGTATGCGACAAGCCTATCATCTGGATTTTTATGCGATATAAACTATTATCTGCTGTTTTTGTAACATGCTCATAGAAGACTGGCCCTGCCTGGGGACTGCACAGACCTCACTCGGGAACACCTCCCAGGCAAGCCTTGGCTGCTTTCCCCCCTCTCCATTCTTCCTTGCTTCTCAGTGTTTGGTGCTAGTGGGGTTTTCCCTGAGGGGTTCTGTCTCCTCCAGATCCACAGTAGGGGTCTGAGAGGTGCCTTAGAGGACATTTGGACACAGTTATACAGACAGTATCCATGGCTATGATTGTCAAAGGTGTCAGGGAGGCTGGATGGCTTCCTTCCACTTCAGAGCCCACCTGGCACATACCCCACAGGAGAGTCCACATCCCCGGTTTCTTCTTTTCCCTTTCCTAGGCCTTCCCAGAGCTCTGGGAGTGCCTGGCTGCTTGGCTTGCTTTCAACACATGCACTAAATGTCTCCTAAGTACAAGGCTGGACCAAGGACCTGTTGTGAGTGGCTAGCAATACAAACAGCCTCTGTTCTGAGGTGAGGTGCTGGCTAGTTTGATGTCGACCGGACATGAGCTAGGGTCATTTGGAAGGAAGGAACCTCAGTTGAGGAAATGCCTCCACCAGATTAGCCTGTGGGCAAGCCTGTGATGCATTTTCTTGATGGACGATTGATGTGGGAGGGACAAGCTCACTGTGTGTGGTGCCATCCCTGGACTGGTAAACCTGTTGCTATAAGAAAGCAGACTGAGCAAGCCACGAGGAGCAAAGCCAATAAGTAGTAGCACTCTTCCATGCTTCTGCACCAGCTTCTGCCTCCAGGTTCTGACCCTGTTTGAGTTCCTGCCCTGACTTCTCAGTGACGGACTGTATGAATAACTGTAAGCTGAAATAAGCCCTTTCCTCCACAAGTTACTTTTTTTGGCTATGGTTTTGTATTGCTGTGTCCATAAAGACCTCTTAGGGGACACACAATTTCAGTTGATATCTGAAAAATGAACTGCATTGTTGTGGAGAAGAAGGTAGGCTGAGGAGGCTGATGCATAGACCAAGGTCCGGTGGTAGACAAGAACTCCAAGGACCTAGAAAAGGTTGGATCTGCAATGTAGAGAGGAAGGGAGCCCAGAGGACACAGAGGCTTGGGACAGATAGGACCTTGACCTGCCAGAGATTTGCCAGCCATGAGGATTCTAGAGTTTATCCTGAACACAGTAAGAAACAGCAGCAGGGTAGAAGCAGTGGAGTGATATGATCCAGTTTTCTTGAAGATTACGCTGGTTGCTGAGGGAGAAGAAATAAAAGAGAGGGAGCAGTGAATAAGAGGGGGGCAGAAAGCCCAGTCAAGATGCTCCTGCAGGGGTCCAAGCCAGATGCGTTGGGGCTGAGTCTGGGTCATAGCAGGGGAGGGTGAATGCAGGGTGCAGGGTTGGAGATACAGCTCAGAGGAGTCTGGAACTGAAGGATGGAGGGGAAATGGGAGCTATGAAGAAGAGTGGCCCCATGGTGAGTCCTACAGCTCATTGTGAGCTTGGGCCTGTACTTAAGGTGAGCATGAGGCTTTAACTTGGGATGCTAAGTGTGAGAGGTTGTGTTGAGTTGCTATTTCTCCTTTACTAACTTCTCTCTCTCTCTCTCTCTCTCTCTCTCTCTCTCTCTCTCTCTCTCTCTCTCTCTCCAGAACCACAGCCTTACACACACTGGGTAACAACTCTACCCCACAGTCCCATGTACCATTACTAAGACCCAATGTGTGTCTCTTTGAGTTTCCAGATGAAAGCCCTTGTGCTGATGCCTCCCTGCTCTTCACTCCCTCCCTTTGTCTCTGCTTTTGTTTGGAGCCAAACTTCAAGAAGACACCCCTCCCTGTTCACGCCATCTTGTGTCCTCACTTCTCTTCATGCTCCAGTCCAGTGTATGCTGTCAGCACTCCATCAACCATCTCTTGTCAAGGCCACCACGGGTCACCACATCACCAGGTTCAACAGACTCTAGTTGTCATCCCAACAGCTATGGGGAGCACTGCCTCTCCCCGGGGTGACCCCTTTCTCTTTCTAGACACTCCTCTTCTACTTGACCTCTGACTTAGAGGTGGCCCCCAGGCCTTCCTCCCTGTCTTAAAACACTTCCTCAGGTGGCCTCACTGGTTCCAGTGGCTCTAACTGCTACCGTAGCTGAGAGTTCACCAGGGCTGTCTTTCACTCAGGCCCCTTATGGCTGGGTCTCCATGGCTTATTGCCATGGTTTGTAAAAAGTCAGCGGTAGTGTTACCAAGCTGGGGGCAAGTGCATCACCATCGCTTCCATATATCGCCGGAGCTTGAGTGGCACTTATTTTTTTTTTTTTTTTCTGGTTGAGTCATCTGTGGGCTGAACGTCCTTATTGGGTGACATTCGTGAGACTGTAGGATGTGCCAACTTCTCTCACATAGATGCCAGGTTGTGCATCTTTGTCTACCTGATACTTAACAGTTTGACTTGTTTAAGTAAGGATCTGACAATGTCTAGTTGGATCAATTCTGCAGATGAGCTGTCTGTAGGTGCAGTGTACGCCTCCATTTAAAACTGAAAACATGTGCACATGTATCAGGAAATATCTACTCCAATGCAATGAGCCCAGGACACAAGCACAGTTATATGCAAGGACGAGTGTCCTTAATTCTCGCCCACTCAGGAGGCCACTCACGGTGATATAGCTCTCTGCTCTCCTCCCACACCTGCCACAGGCTCTGGGAACTGCCCATTTCCCTCCCCGCTACAGCCAGGGCTGTGGCTATGGGTTTGGTTCTTTCTTACCCTCTGCCTTCAAATTATCTTTGAGAACCATCCTTCCAGGATGCTTGCCTGATCTTCACTGGCTCCCCTGCTTGCTTTGCTTCAGAGCCTTTCACATCCATCCCGTGCATGAAGGTCAAGTTTCTGGCAAAGTTAGTAGACCCTTAGCAACCCCCCGCCCCCATCTTCCCCCCTCCTCCTGGCTCCCTCCTGCAGTCTTGCTTTTATGCCACCTAATCCCAACCTTGAAGGTCTGCTGGTCTCCCCAACTTCCATGGTTCTCTGTCTACGCCAGCAATTCCTTGCATGGTCAGAACACGCTGTTGCTTCTCAGATCTGCTTTGGGATAGGCCAACTAGTCTCACCTTTGCTTCCCTAGAGTATATATGAGTCCAGTAACTTTTGTAGGGTGAGTGAATGAGTGAATGAGAGACTGGTTGAATGAAACGGGACTCTGTGCTGTTGAAGGTCAGCTGGAGAAGAAACTCAAGAGCCCTTGGAAACTCTACCCAGGGGCTTAGGATCACTCAGTCTCCTTTGCCAAGATTGTCTGGAATTGACCCCAGACCTCTGCCAGGGACATGTCCTGGAGGGCTGCAGATGCTGGGCGGTGAAGCAGCATGGGTCACACACACTGCTTCCTCCTTCCATCCAGGGTGTGTGGACATGGACGGCTTTCAGGAGAGTCTGTCTGAACCTGCCTAAGAGGGCTGTGGATGATCAGCCAGTGAATCGGGGGTGGAGGTGGGAAGAGAGGGTTTACGTGGGCTTCCTCCTTTTCTGCAGGTCTAGAGGGGCTGGGCTGGGGTGGGGGCTGCAACAAACACCTGAGGAGGGCTGGGAAGCAGAGGTCCAGCTGCGTCTGTGTCTGTATGAACAGGTAGACTCTTGCATCAAATTGCTTGTTAGCACTGATCTGCTCACCCAATCAATTTGTGTTGCGGGGAAATGAAGCATCCTACACAACTGTGATCCAAATGAATTGCGTCATCTCGGGATTTTTTTTTTTTTTCTTCTTCTTTTTAAAGGCGAACAAGACAGTGTCTGGCAGACAAAGGAACTGGTTGGGAGCTGAAAATAGGTAATAGCAACAGCAGGGATCTTTTAATTGGTCTGAAGTGATGGTAAAGATATTGTCAGTGAGGTCCAGCTGAGGCCTGGAAAAGAGCAAGTAGCTGTGCTTCAGGGGAAAGGGCCCTGGGATGCAGGAACCCCACTTTTATTCTGCAGTGCTTGGCTTACACAATTTAATTAAAAATATCCTCATCCGCTGGAGGGTTATTTTTTCTAGTCAGAACTCATAACATGCTTTGGAAAGGTTAAGGACTTTTAGGAAGTAAACGGGGCCAGGGAAGCAGAATGAGAGGACGCTGACTCAGGGGGACCTTCCAGTGTTTCTGTGATGATACTGGGGCACAAAAAGTCTTCTTTGAGGCCACCTCCAAAGGGACGCCTGCCAGGCACATCCTGAGGACCCAGGCATCAAGAGTACTCAGCAGTAACTACCCAGACAAATTAGAAGTCATTGTGGATGCCAGAAGACATTTTTGTCTTGCTGGACTTGGTGGCCTCCTGGTGGGTAGGGGTCATGAAAGCCAAGCATATCTAGAACCCCCTGGTGCCCTTACTGACCCCGGATTACTGGGCCCCACCCCAGAGTTTCTTATTCAGTGGCCTGGAGCAGAGACAATTTGCGTCACCAGTAAGCTTCCAGGTGATGCTGATGTTGTCAGTCGGGACACCACACTTTGAGAGGTAAGACCAGGCTGCAACAATGTGGGGCATGGGAAGAGGTCAAGCTTTTGGGTTTGAGTCTTGTTTCTGCTATGCAGCAGCCTGGCTTAGGCTCCTGTATGTCTCACTCACTCCCCTCCAAAAGGGACACAATGCCTATCATGTCTTCTGGGCAGGGCTGGTATGCGCTTTAAGAGGACGCTACACACATAGGTCCTGGTACAGCAGGATTAGTAGGTAGTGGCTTTCATTGTTTCTGGAGATCAAGCCCGTGTTGACATGCTAGGCAAGTGAGTGGATTCAAAGTCCCTTTTAGCTGAGGTGTTGGCAATGCCCCTTCCTATACCAGCAGCCAGTGTCCAAACGATACCACCAGCCAGCTTTCTTGCAAGTGCTTTTAAATGCACACCATGCAGAGGAGATCGGACCTAGTGCAGACCTTTTGAGACTTGGGCATCACATGCTCGGCCCTGCTCTTTCCCAGATGAGAAGATTAGGGCATAGCAAATGAAGAGAGTAAAAGGATGGAGGTGAACCTGATTCTGCTCAATTTCCCTACCACCGGCCAGTGGACAAGCCATTTCTTCTCTCTGGATCCCTGTTCTACCTAGGCAAAGTGAGAGGACTGAGCTATAGCTGAGCACCCATAGGGCCTTCCAGTGCTGAGATTCAGAAGCAGAAACTGACAAGAACCATGAATGCAGCAGATCACGATTCTCACGGGGTGGGGCACAGACATGGGTGTGTTGTGGCATTATGGGCTCATTCTGTCCGGCTGCAGATCTCAGCCATCTATGAGCTGTGTGGTTGAGGGGAAGCTCCCTAACCTCTCTGTTTCTTGGTTCCTGCATTATTAGAAATGAGCACTCCCATAGCTGCCACTGAGGTGGAATAAGTAAGGCCTTGCATGGGAGATTCCTGGAGCTGTGTCCACGTGCGGGCACATCCTGGATGCTGAAACAGTGGGTGATCTTTATTGTGCTTCCCTGATACTTCTCTAAGGATCCTCAGGGCAAGCTGACTCCCTGGAAGTCCCTCCTAGAAGTCTCACAGGAGAGTGGTTGGTTGGAGCCTACAAATGAATGTTCCCCGGGGCATGAGAATGACCCCTCCAGAGCTGGGGCCCTGAGAGACCAGGAAGGGGGCAGGAGTTAGAAATGCCCATTTGTGTAAAATCCCAATGTATATGCCAGAGGGCGCCTTGAGCCTGGATATGTTCACCCTATCTTTGGGGTCCCTAAAGTCTCCAGTTCAGGGAGTAAGGGAATCCTCAGCTTTCATGATTATTTACTATTCAAGAGAGTCCTGATCCATGTCAGGGATGGAGTGGGGTGCCTAGAGAGGTGGAAGTTCAAAGCTGTAATCTGAAAAGATATCACTGGTTTTCCTTTTCTCATGGTGCCAGAACTTGAACATGCTAAGCTAAGTGCCTTACCTTTAGGTTTATGTCACCCCAAGACAGCACTTTTAAAAGAGACGCCCCTTTGCTCCTCTGGATGGTAGCAGAGAACTTTTGAAAGCCATGGAAATAGCACTGAGTCTTCTTCTGACCTGGTTCTTTCTCTCCCCCATCTAGCGGAGGGGAGAGAAGGGTCTACCTGGGCCCCAGCCTCACCTTCCTCTCCTCAAGGGAATTCCTCAGGCATAAGGTCTGCTCTGAAATCACACACAATGCAGTGGACAAGATGTTCTCAAAAGATTTCTTGCTAGCCAGAAAGAAAGGCCACAGCCTTCCAGACTGTTGGATATGACAATCTGTCTTCATTTCAAAATGTCCCCAGAAGAACAAGTCTGTTATACTCCGGCCAACACATGCTGGTGGAAATGAAGTCATGAAAACCTGACTCCAACATCAAATGCTAATTAATGTGTCCCGGAACTTCATAAAGGACCGAGAAGACTAGTAGAAGGAAGGAACATGCCAGAAATTTCCGGCTGGCGGCTTAACCCTACAGCTGCCCTTCGAGCATTTCCCCTGAAATGATAGACATGGGTGTCCTCCCCATGCATGTGATTCACATCGGAAAGAATCATGTACGCCAGAAGAGAGACTGCTCACAGCTGTCCCGGAACGTTCTCCCATCCGCCGGCCTTCAAACCCGCTGAAGCGAACACTTTAGGAAGGAAATAGAGCAGAGCTAAATTCCCAGCCATGTGAAAACTCTGTGTGTGTGTGTGTGTGTGTGTGTGTGTGTGTGTGTGTGTGTGTGTCAGGGGAAACTAGCCCCAGAGGATCCCAATACTGCCTGGCTCCTACGTATGCCTGGACTTGCAAGGTGTCTCTTCTATACATTCAGAAGGATGTCTTCAGGATACAGGGCAGTCCCCAGAAGGAGGCACTCCCTCCCTGTCCTTCTCATCCCTCCCTGGCAAATCCTAGCATGTTCTCATCCAGTGAGCAGACCTGATATCAAACCAGAACAGGCACATTCAAGCTTTTCTGCACTGAAGAAGCAGCAGAGAGGTTCCAATGCCTCTCAGTTTTAGGTAGGAGAAATAAAAATGGAAACAGCTAACATTTATAGAAATCTTCCTGAGTCTTACGCAGTTCAGCACGTCAACCTTTGCTTGAAAGGATGTGATTTGCTGGGTGGTGGTGGTGCATGCCTTTAATCCTAGCACTCTGCAGGCAGAGGCAAGAAGATCTCTGCTGTGGGATGTTCTGTATGGCAAATGTGTTGCTCTGATTGGTCAATAAATAAAACACTGATTGGCCAGTAGTCAGGCAGGAGGAAGTATAGGCGGGACAAGGAGGAGAATAAAGCTGGGAAGTGGAAGGCTGAGTCAGAGACACTGTCAGCCGCCACAATGACAAACAGCATGTGAAGATGCTGGTAAGCCACAAGCCACGTTGCAAGGTATAGATTTATAGAAATGGATTAATTTAAGATGTAAGAACAGTTAGCAAGAAGCCCGGTATGGCCATACATTTTGTAAGCAATATAAGTCTCTGTGTTTACTTGGTTGGGTCTGAGTGGCTGTGGGACTGGCAGGTGAGAGAGATTTGCCCTGACTGTGGGCCAGGCAGGAAAACTCTAGCTACAGATCTCTGTGAATTCAAGGCCAACCTGGTCTACAAGGTGAGTTCCAGGATAGCCAGGGCTACACAGAGAAACCCTGTCTTGAGAAAAAAATGCAATTCAGTAGATACTATGACTTTTATGTAACAAGATGGACATAAAAACAAACAGCCAACAACTTAGAGTGGGCATGGCCCTTTGATACCTTTTATTCTTATCTGATTATAAGCCTAGTAGAAGTGATTCTATACAGGTAACTTATCTTGCACTGTGACCAAATACCTGACCAGAAGTAATTTAAGGCAGGAAGGATTTATTTTGGCTTGCAGTTAGAGGGAACACAGTTCCATTATGGTAGGGAATGGTAGTGGGCAGGTTGGTGGTAATGGGAGCATCAGGCATCTTATTCACATCTTAGTGGATCAGGAAGCCGAGAGCTTGGGCTGGAACCAGGACCTGGCTGTAACCAACTAGTTCTGCCCTTAGAGCCCTGGGTCTTCCAACTAGGCTCCAGATCCAAGAGGTTCCACAATCTTCCAAAATAGCACGGTGAGCTGGGAATCAATCGCGTGTTCAAACTCGTAAGCCTGCAGGAGACACTTGACATTCAGACCATCGTGCCCCACCTCTAGCCTCCATTAGGTGCCTTTTCAAAATGCTAAATGCATTCAGTATAACCCATAGTTATACTGAAAAGTCACCATAGTCTTATGGTTCCACAACACTGTTCAAAACTCCAAATTCCCAGATCTCTTCTGAGATTCAAGACAGCCTCTTAATTGTGAACCCCTGTAAGATCCAAAGACAAATTTCGTATTTCTGGTATTAAATGGTACTGAGTAAAATGGAGTTTCAAAGTGGAGGAATAGGAGGATGGCAAGGAAGGATCGGACCAAAGCAAGACTGAATCTCAACAAGGCAGATACCAACCCTTGGACCTTCACATCTCACATCCAGGGCTCATGGTGATGTCACGACTGTTGTATTTGCAGTGAAGTCATAAGAATGCCATACTCTAATGCTATATTGCCTCGAAACCAGAATCCATTACTTCTGAATTCAGTCTCACACAAAACTTTAGAATCTGTATAGGATGGATGTTTTGACAGAATGTAACACGAATGGCTTCTAGTCCAGGTCCCAACAGGGTCCTTGATCACAGCCCCAGGATCTGGACCTCTGTTGTCTGTGCTTCAATCAGTATTTTGTTCTTCCAGACTCTAACTGTAACATCTCACAAGGCTCTACTTATAGCCTTCTAAGCCTTCTCTAGCCTACAGCTCCAAACTCTTCCATATTCTTTCTTTAACTAGGTCTTAAGACCCAATAACCACCAAGTCAGAGCAATGGCATCACTTCTCAGTACCAATTTGTTATATTGACTATTTTTCTCATTGCTGTGATCAAACACCCTACAGGAAACAACCCAAATGAGAATGTATTTAGTCTCGTTCATGGTTTGAGGGGATATGGTTCAGCACGGCTGGGAAAGCTTGGTCAGGAAGCTTGAAGGTGGTGGGAGTGTCAGGGAATTTGCTTACAACTCAGCAGACCACAAGGCAGAGAGATTGGGTCGGAACCAGGCTGGGCTTTATAATCATCTACCCTCCCTGCCCTGGCCTTGTATCTGCCAACCGGGCAGATAACAAAAGGTTCGACAACCTTTAAAGACACCACCGGCAACGGGGGTTCAGGTAGATGAGCGTGTGACACCTCGCATTCAAACCACACCACATTCCTTTTGCAATGCGTCTTCTGTGAAAATGAGACCAGTGCACGGAGACAACCACCAGCTCCCAAGAACAGCAAGCACCACACTCTGGAATCAAGGCCCGTCATGGTATGCTCGGACTTGGGTAAGCATTTGAGACAGCTTCTGCTCTGGTTCTCTAGCCTTTTTTTGTTTTTCCTCATGGGTCTGACTGTTGCCTCTAACACAATTTCCCTCTGAGAGTCATTCCGCCTCCATCTTCCCTCCTGCTGCTGCTTCTCAGGGAGCTCTGCGCCTTGGCATGTCTCAGTCTCCAAGGGCATGGGAGGTTTATGTCCTTTTGTCTGGCAAACAGCTATGGATGGAATATGGATGTGACTTGCAGAATGCCTTCAGGTGGGGGCAGGGGAGCCGTAGAGCACCCCAGCCAAGCCTTCCCAGCCTGGGCAAAGCAGCATCAGACAGCTGTCACTACCTGCGCTCCATCCAGGTAGGTGGCTAGGGTGGCAGGGAGAGAGACCAATGCCCCCAGTGTCCTGGCTCTTGATGGTGACACCTGGCTCTCTTTATTTCCCCACGTCCTCCTGGCTTTTTTGCAGGAAGAGACAGCTCTGTCTCAGGCACAAACTAAGGAGTTAGGAACTTGGGGCATAGGGCTCTGTTCTGTGGGGCTGAGTGTGGCAGAGTTCGGACCCTGGGGTTCTGTGCTGCAGAATAAAGCGTGGGACATAAGATATTTGTGGGGGTGGCATCATGCTTCTGCTCTGTACTCCACTTTTCTCCCCATACCCAGGACGCCAACAGGAAAGCCCTGGTCTTCTTATTGCCTTTTCACATTCCTCTCTCATCCCTCCCTATCAATGTCCAGGTATGTAAGTTCCTTGAGCCCACAAGCCCATGCTTGCTCCCACATACAAATACAGAATGCCTAGTCCAGGTCCATTCTAAACACAGACTAGGCATTCAGTGTTTGTTGAGTGAATAATAATAGTCATCTTGTTCTTCCCTGAAGCCCCAGCACTGCCCTCAAGCCCAGGGGCAGCTCTGAGACTCTCTGGCAGGATAATAAAGCATGCTCTCCGCATTTAGAGCAGATGATTCTCTGTTTCAAACCAGTTACCGACCAGTAAATGCACCAAGGAATGGGAAAGATGACAGATTTCACAGGTCTCAGAGGGACTTGTGAGACCATGCAGCCCAAATTCCTCATCTCACAGATAAGGAAACAGGACTTAAGCAAACACATTTCCCATGCTACTTAGCACCCAGGAGCAGAGACAGCCGAATCTTAAAATCTACCCATCAGCTACCTCTCAGTAGAAATGCTAACTGATATGGGTCCAGCTCAAGCACGGGTACCTCAGATGCCAGATTAATTCCTAGCCTGGCTTTCTCCATCACAGGCCATAGCAGCAGGCCCAGGTCTGAAGCTCTTACCACCCAGTGACTCACCCAATCCCTACCATGCCAGGTCTCCTGGGAAGGGTGACAATTAGTTTTCACTGCATTGCTCAGCACAAAACCTGTGTCCTGTCTGCTCCAGATCAAATGTGGGCTTGGTACTAGAATGCTGGCCCAGTCACATGGGATGGGCGTGGCGGAAGAAGACAGGCATAAGGGGAGCAGGGTCACTCTTGTCCCTGCCCCCCAGAGGACAGAGACAAATCAGAGTCACCTGGGAGTGTGGGTCAGCTGGTCAGAAGGAACTTAGTGGAAAGGAAAGAGACAGAATGCCAAAGATAGGACATGGGGTGGGGAGGGTGGAGAATGTGGTCTTTCTCCTCCTTCTTTATTGTTTCCTGGGTATCATTTCAGGGCATGCCACCCACAAGGGCTGGCAGGAGAGGGAAAGGAGGAGCTGAAGGAGGAGAAGGAAAGAGAGTAAATGGGAATGGCTGGAGTTTATCAGTTCTCACTACTCTTTTTAGTGTGCAGTCTCAGGCCTTGGCTCCAGTTTCCAGAGAGGCAGGGGGAGGGCATTAGTTCTGCCTAACCAATGCCATCCAGGGAGGCTGAGGTCCTTCAGACGGGGCTCAGCCCTTGCTGCCCTACCTGCGTTGAGATGGCACTCCCCCGTCCACCATCAGTGACTTCAGAGTGTGCAAGGAGCTGCCGTCTGGGTCTCTGAGTTCTCCCAGACCATGAGGTGTGCCAGGATGCCCAGCCTCATCCTCAGGGAGCAACTGGTCCACCTGCATAGCCAAATCCCCCATCCTCTCACAGGGTGGGACACAGAGAGCTATGCCATGTCTACTTTGCAAGAGTACCATGGCTGCTCCATGAACAGAATCATCCCTCCAGCACTGGCCAGAATCGCTCACAGTGACTCTTGGCCCTCTCTCTGTAGCCCTTACAGGAACAAGAACAAGGAGGACAGGCTTTCCCAGGGGCCTGGAGTAGAATTTAGGGACCATCTTCACCTTTCCCAGGGAAGAGGAGGCTCCAGGGTTCTGTTCTTCAGCGGAAGGAGTGCCACCCCTGTCCTCCAGAGATGGAGCTGCTGAGCAGTGCAAAGCCCGGCCTAGCTAAGGCATTCCCCATCGCCCTCACCCCAGCCATTTACTGCAGTTTGAGGCATAGGCTCTTTGGTGGCGATTTTGTTGGTTAATTCATGTTTATGGACTCTTAGTATTTCCCTGTTTTAAGAACACTCATTACAGCCCCGTTTTCTCCATGTTTTGCCTCTACCAATATGAAAATGAGCCTTGGCATGGGGGGTGTCCCGGGGCTGCTGGGACAGGTGCAGAGAGAAGAAGGTAGGCTGAGGGGTTGTCCCCCAGAAATGGGCCTGAGTTGCCCAATTAATTAATTATTATTTATCTCTCCCTCCCTGCTCCTTTTTCTCATGCCCCAGGGTGTCCCCGGAGCATCCAAAGGCTCCAGGCTCATCCTACCACCAAATGAATAACTGCACTGAGCGCCCCTCGGCTGGCTATAGGAATCTGGCTATAGCAAGGATTCCCACCTCCCAAGAAATAATGAGAATGGTTGGGTCCAGGGCACATATGTATCACGGGCACTCACTCCAGCACGTCGCGGTTGAACGGCTTCTTGCTATTTCCCAGGAACTCTCCTATCATCTGGCGGCTGAGGCCTTTCCGCTGGAGGAGAAAGTGGGCCACACCGATGGGGGTGTCAGGGATGAAGCCACGTGAGATCAGGAACTGGATGCCCTTGTCCGGGTTTCTGTAGAGGGGTTGGAGTGGGGAGGAGAGAGGAAGCCAAGCCTGTTTGGGACCGTCCTGACCCCTACAAACCCCGGGAAATCTACCAGGGCTCCCCACTGGAGCAGCTGTCACCTGCACATCACAGGGGAGGGGGAGGTCTGGGCCTTGGAGCAAGAAGAGGTCTGACCAACAAGAGCCCAGAGCAAGCAGAGAGGATCCCCTCTCTGTTCCTGCCCTAAGGCTCTGGGCAGCCCCAAAAGCCCCCAGGTGGGCTGAGGAGGCACTTCCTCCAGCCTGCACCTCAGCTGCTCCTGGAGCTGGAGCTCACTGGCTCTGAGGACATAAATAAGCACTGGAAACCTTTCCTCAAATGTTTGACATTTTCAGGACATCAAGCCCGTGACTGCTTTCCCAGCAATTCATTTGTATTGTGTTTTGCAAAGGTACCAGCCCGCATCTAGGGGGAGGGAATCAAACTGGTTCTTCACTAGGGATAGTCTGGGGATCACAGCTTGAAGGATGAGAGTATCTGATGTCATGTGCGCGCAGAAGGATATGGGGTCATGATGGTGTGTTATGGTGGGGCTGCGCTCACCAGATGGCAGCCTGATCTACAAAAAGGTGGATGGCTCTGGTCTCACCTAGGTTTACCTCTTGCTAGCGGTTGAAGTGTGCAACTTTCCTCCCTCCTGTGAGCCTGTTTGCTATTCTGTGAAATAGGAGGATGGTCCCTATCTCCAGATACCATTGGGAGGATTGCAGGTGAGCTACCAGGCTGACCTGGAGCATCCTGAGGCCAGGGGCCGTGTCTCACTCATCTGTCTGGTACAGGCCTGGGACGCAATAAATAATAGTTGTATGAATAAATGAGTTCAGGAAAGGATTCATGCTCTGGGCTGGGAGCTACAAGGGAATGGATGGGAGAGGGTTAATGAGTGTCTCATGGACTTTATGTCTCACAGGGAGGGAGGTGTCTACTTGCTCTGTGTCACCTGGCGTGTGTTCCTGTTGCACAGTCTTATTTGGGTCTCTGACATACGGCAGTCATAAATCTCTCTCCTTCCATTCCCTAATTCCTTTTCTATCCCCACTTGGTTCTCTGTACTTCCTTCCTGTCTATCTCTCCTCTTACCTACCCTTCTATCTCATTAAAATTATTTTAAGATAAATTGTTATTGTGGGGAGAGGGAATGGCCTTCACAGGAGGTCAGAGGACAGCTCTGGGGAGTCCCCTTTCTCCTTCTATCTTTCTGGTTGTTCTGGGGAACAGAACTCAGGTTGCCAGGCTTGCACAGAAGCCACCTTTCCCAACAGAGCCCTCTCAGCAGGGACTCCATGTCATTTTTACACGGTCTTCCCTCTCTCCACCATGTCCTCATTTTGTGATCCCCGTGAAATAACACCGTTTTCCTAACTTCATTTTTATCCTCAATGATTCCTGCTCGGTCTTCATATTGCCTGTGTTCAACTCTGTATTTTCCCACTTTCCAAACCACCACTTCATCTTAAAAAAAAAAAAAAATATTGTGAAAAACCTATGCTCGATGTGTTGGTCATCAGGGAAAATAAAATGTGTACTTCTTAGACGTTCCCTGGGAGCTCGGGCGAGGGGTATCATCAGGCCAGGCACAAACTGCTTGGGAAGACCCTGGGAAGGTGCTGTCAGGACTGGGTAGCTGCAGGTTCCCTCTTGGTCCCTCCCTCCAGTTCTTCCCAGGAATCCAGGCTCACTCACATGTTGAAGAGGTTGAGGCCGATGCGGTACAGCCGCTTGCGCAAGGTGTCCGTGGAGAGCGTGGGGGACCTGCAGCTGGCTGGGTTCTCGCAGTGGTAGCGCGGCAAGCTTAGGATCACCGCCTGCAGGGCCTCCTTCGAGGCAGCGGCCGAAACCTCTGAGCCAGATTTGGCGGACTTGGTGGATGCGCTGCTGCTGCTCAACTGCTCAGAGTTGTCGCCTGCCTCCGCCCCTTTCCCTGTCTGCCCCGTCTCTTCCGCTTCCTCCTCTGCCTCCACCGCCACCGCCTCCTCAACCACGGCCTCGGCAACCACTGGTCCATGTGCGTCCTGGGCGCGACTCTCCGCCGCATCTGAGTTCTCACCCGGGGGTTCCGCCTGTTCCGAGGCTGGGGCTTCCGAGATCTCCTGAGCCGCGGCATCCCCCTGCTCGGTTGTTTGGCCGGCCTCTGGCTCAGCTGTGGCCTGGTTGGTCTGTGTGCCCAGACAGTTGGCCACAGACAGGGCGGTGGAGGAGGAAACAGAGATGTTCTGGTTAGCGATCTGCACTGTGACATCCCTGAAGGCCATCATGAGGGTACCGCTGTGACCCTGTGGCAGGCCACCGGCCTCATCTCCAGACCCTGGGCCACTCTCGGGCTCCCGCGCCTCGGCCTCTAGACCTGCCTGTCCCGCACTCGGGTGCAGGGCCTGGTGGAGCTGGTACGCGCCACTCTCCTGCAGTGAGCACATGGTCTTGAGGCTCCAGGTGCTGAGGGCGTCGTCGATGGACTTGGCCAGGGACTGCACTTGCTCGGTGAAGGAGTCCTCTAGCTCGGTGAGCGAGCCTGCGAAGGTGGGTGGCAGGGAGGGCGAGCGCCCCAGCGGCAGCCCCAGGAGCCCGCAGCCCTCCAGGAGCGCCTTCTCCGCCACCAGGCTCTCGGCTGTGGGCGCCCGCACTTTGCGCAGCGAGATCCGCCGGGGAAGGCGGCTTTCCAGGAGCGAGTTACGGATCTTCTCAAAGTTCTTGCTGAGCTGGTACTGGCGGAAAGCGGTTTGGATGGTGCACGCGGCGCGTCGGGATACCAGGTGGCCCCCGTATTTGTGTTCTAGCATTTCAATCTGCAGCAGGGACAGAGAGAAGGGCTCAGTTAGGGAGGGTGGAGGTAGCATGGATTACATCAGTACAGCCCACCACTGGACCCAGGTTCTGGGTCTCCAGTGCACAAGGTAGTTTTACTGGGAGCCCACATTCAAAGACCCCAGACCAGACATGCCTGATATGCCAAGTCCTTGGCAAGACTCCTAGAGGCAAGATGGAGGATTACACTCAAACTCGTGATGCCCCTGTGGCAGTGAACAGAGATGTTGGGATGCAAGTCCCATTTAGCTAATTTCTTGATTATTAAAGAACTCTTACGTCGGAGACGCATGCTGAAGTATTTATGAGTAAAATACATATCTCGAATTTGTATCGAAATACAGTAAAATGTACTAGTTAGCATGATATTAATATTAATAAGACATTAATAAAGATGGTTGGAGCTTGGTGATGGCTGTATGGGGGTTTATTACACTATTGTTTCTGCCTTGTTGCACAATTAAAAATAATTAAAAATGAAAAATTAAACAATGATGCTTATTAAGATCAATCAATCAAACAAACAAAACTCTCAGCGCCCACTTCGCTGCCCTGGGGTGCTTCTGTTTCCCCGAGAGCACCCACAGCTTGGCGTCTGGGTTGGACCGTCTTTGCATGAGCAGTCCCCAGTCCAGATTTGGGCACATGGGAAGTGGTCCATAAATGTGAACATAATGAGATGGACAAAGGTCCAAGAGTAAGCTCCCCTGCAGGGACCATGCTTCAAATCACCTTTGTATCCCTAGGAGCTGTGCAGCAAGGGCCAAGCTTGGTTAGGGCTCCGCCTGAACAGAGCTCCCAGCATCCCTGTGTTTTGCCTCATTCTTCAGCTCTGCCCTTCACCTCTGATTCCCCCTGACCCACCTTAGGTTGCTATGATTCTTGCTTTCTCTACTTTACCAAAACTTCTCAAGAAAGGACTAGGGAGACACCCCTCAACCCAAGTGACTGACCATTTAACCACGCCCCTTGGAGGGCTTTGAATTTAACCAAAGGGTCAGGCTAAAACTAAGGTGATCGACTTAATTAGTATTGTAGACTCCTAGGTAAGTCCCTTGAATCCTTTGGGAGTGAATGTGTGTACCTTGACTCTGAAATTATACCCTCCACTCATCCTTGCCCTCCACTTACACCCTATCCTTCCGTAACTAAAAATCTGGATGAGTGGACTGAGGGTCACCACAGCACTGACTTTCCACAATCACCGGGGAATCCGGATGGGGGCGGGGAGCACAGGTAGATTTGTTATCCATGAAGCAGATGGAAAGGCAAGTCCATCCCTCAATACAGCATTGTAACCTGCTTCCTGACAGACTCAGCCCACCAAAGGCCATGTGTGAGATTGGCTGGGACAGGCTCTAAGCATCAGGAGGAAGCACTACAGTGCCATCAGATCCATGTGTTACAGGGGAGTCTTCAAGGTGATGTTAAAAAGCATACCAGGATGGGCTTGGAGATGTAGCTCAGGGGCAGAGGCTTGCCTAATCTGTGTAAGGCCGTGGCTTTCATCTCCAATGCAGCTTTAAAAAGAATCATACCAAGTATGTTGTCTATCAAATTACCAAACAATGAGCAGCTTAAAATAACACGTTTATTTTCTCAGGTTTTTTACATCAATAGTCTGGACACAGTTCAACTGGGTTTCCTGTGTAGGGCAGTACCTTTGGGGGACTTTCCCACCTGGGGCAAGGCTGCATCTCTGTTCTAAGCCTCAGTGGACATGCTAGAGTTCAGCACCGAGAACCCATGAAGCCATGATCTTCTTTTCTGCCTAGTATGATGTCTGCAAGAGCAGGAACAGATTCCCCTGGGGCAGTGAGCCAGGTTTCTTAGAGGTACATGAGGAGCTACGTAGAGAAACCAAGTAGCTACCCTCCAACTTTGTGGTAGGAAGAGTTCCAAGATGGTCCCAATGAGTCCTGATCCTGCTGTACTTATCCTATATAATTCTCTCCCTTTGAATTTGAGCTGGCCTAATTAATGTGATAGACATTATTCCTGTGAGTTTCCAGTATATTAGAAACATATTTCAGATCAACTGTCAGATAACAAAAGGGAAATCGTCCTTGTTGTGGAATATTTAACTATGTACAGATGTGTTACATTTATTTGTTTATGCTGTGGAATATTACTTTAGCTGTGTAAAGGTATGTTACATTTGCTTCTGCTGCATTTGTTTAATGCTGTAAGGAAGTGTTACATTTGTTTAATTATGTAAAGATGTGTTGCATTTGTTTCACCTTGCCTGCCTGAGGCACTTGATTGGTCTAATAAAAAGCTGAACAGCCAATAGCTAGGCAGAAGAGGGATAGGCAGGGATGCTTGGCAGAGAGAATAAATAGGAGAGAAGAAAGAAGAGGGAGGAAAGAACTAGAAGAAGAGAAAGGAGAAGAGAACAAGGGAGAAAGAGAGGGACATGCCCAGAGCCAGAACCCAGGCAGCAGACAGACAGACAGACACCGGAGAAAGTAGAAAAGTAAGACATACAGAAAGAAAGGTTAAAAGCCCCGAGGCAAAAGGTAAATAAAGAGAAACAGGTTAATTTAAGTTAAAAGAGCTAGACAGAATGAGCCTAAGCTAGGCTGAGCATGCATAACTAATAAGAAGTCTCCATGTCATGATTTGGGAGCTGGTTGGTGGCCCCAAAGCAAAAGCCTAGTGCATGTCCTGGTGGGTCTGATGCAACTAGGTAAACCTTTTCAAATAAGACAAAACCTAAGGTGGATAATTTCCTGTGTGCCCCAAAGGAAGAAACTGCTATGTTATGGAGAGTTAGATGAAAACACCGCCTTTACCCCCATTTTTTAAATCCCTTCTCAAGGACCATGATGAACTCACTCAAGGCCCAGACTTTGTATCTTTTTCCCACTGGTCCATTTCTATTTCATAGAGAAATCAACACCCAAGAGCATCTTGGCAGGTGATAAGATTCCATAAGCAACTGAAAGAAGATACAGAAACCCATTACCTAAGACAGTTCCAAATGGTAAAGAATCTATCTGCTTTGTATGGTATTGTATTGGTTAGTTTTTTGTCAACTTGACACAATCTTGGGTCATCCAGGAAGATAAAACCTTAATTGAGAAAATGTCTCCATCAGCTTGGCCTGTAGGCAAGTATTTAGGTATTAATATTAATTGCATTATTAATAAGTATTAATATTCTTAATTAATGATTGATTTGGGAGGGTCCAGCCCAGTGTGATAGTGCCACACCCCTGAGTATATGGTCCTGAATTGTGTAAGAAATCAGGCTGAACAAACCATGAAAAAGAAAGCCAGGAAGCAGCATTCTCCCATGGCCTCTGTTTTCGTTCCTGCCTCTAGGTTCCTGCCTTGGCTTCTCTCAGTGATGGACTGTGACCTCTAAGCCAAAGAAACCCCCTTTTCCCAAGCTGCCTTTCGCCACGATGCTTATCACAGCAACAGGAAGCAAACTAGGGTAGTTATCATCACACTCAGAGGCAGAAGACTGGCCAAGATGACTCCAGGAGGGTGCATCTTCAAGCTCATCTTCAGTCTATACTGTTTGAAGAAATGAAAATTTAGATTCCTGTTCCTGTCTTACCAAGTCCTTCCTACACTTTAATCCTCTCTGTTCAAATCTGAAGTGTCTCCTAGTGGCTTGTACTTTGAATGTTTGTCCCCCAGCTTATAGTATTGTGTTTTGTTTTGTTTTGTTTTGTTTTGTTTTTGAGAGGGTGGAGAGTGTAGAGCCTTTTAAGGAGGTGAGCATCTACCTGGTGGAAATAGTAAATAAAAACAGGCTGTAGCCAGTCCTTCCTCCTGCCATGCTCTGTTTTTTAATGAAGTGAACAGCCCCCACCACTACGAGCTGAGATGCTATACTATGCTTTCTCTGCAAGTATGGACAAACCCTCTCAACCTGGGAACCAAAATACATCTTTTTAAAAATCGTTTCTCTTAGGTATTGTGGTTACAAAAACACAAAATTAACTGGTACAAAAGAAACCTGATGCCCCAGAAGAGGTTCTTAGGCCTTTGGAACTGGTTTGTAGGAAGAATTTGGAAGAGTTTGGACATATGGGTTTGAGAGTCACTAGAATGTTGTCAGCAGAGATTAACTGGTTGAAGCTTGAGGGACTGGAATGCTGATGTTACTGTGGGTAGTAAAGACTGTGCTCTTGAGATTTCAGATGGGAACAAGGACTCTATTGGGAACTGGGCTACAGCCATTTGGATACAGCCTGGAAATAGTTTGTTTGAATCCTGCCTGTACCCTGAATTTTTTTTTGGGGGGGGGCGTTTCAAGACAAGGTTTCTCTGTGTAACAGCTCTGGCTGTCCTGGAATTCACTCTGTAGACCATGCTGGCCTCACAGAGATCTGCCTGCCTCTGCCTCCCCAGTGCTGGGTTACAGGCATGCCCTACCACTGCCTGGCAGTACCCTAAAATTTTAAGTTAGCCTAAATTAAAAAGTAATTGGAATTTCAAGACAGCATAGCATTCACATTGTTGAGTGCTTGCAGCCATGTGTGTAGTCACAATCTGGAGCAAAAAGCAGTGCAGAAAGATATGAAAAACACTGTTCAGAATAGTAGTTGTGCTGGATGGTTTTATGTCAGTGTTACAAGCTAAAGTCATCTGAAAGGAAGGAACCTCGATTAAGAAAATGCCTCCATACGATCGATCAGGCTATATGCAGGCCTGTAAAGCTTTTTTTTTTTTTTTTTTAAATTTAGTGATTGGTAGGGGATGGGCAGCCCACAGTGGGTGGCACCATCCTTAGGCTGGTGGTCCTGGGTTCTATAAGAAAGCAGGCTGAGCAAGCAAAGAGGAGCAGGCCAGTAAGTGGCACCCCTCTGTGGCCGCAGCACCAGTTCCTACTTCAGGGTTCCTGCCTTGTGTGAGTTCCTGCCCTGACCGCTTTTCATGATGAGCTGTGATATGGAACTGTGAGAGAAATAAACTCTTTACTCCCCAAGTTGCTTTGGGTTATGGTGTTTCATCACAGCAATAGTAACCCCAACTAAGATACATTTAAAGTGACAAGACCACCCGCTGGAGGCTCCAGGTTGTAAAACTTGCAAACTCATTCAAAAGACTTACCTTTGAAAAGAGAGTGCCCCTGGGGCACTTGTAAAGGACTGCCTAGAGAAGTGTTTCCTCAGGTTTAACCATACAAACTCTCAGAGGCTGTTGTAGCCCTGGTCTAAAATGGTCCCGCTATGGCTCATGCTCTCAGAAGAACTTGGCACCATGTACATGGTGCTGGTTTTGTAGGCATCCAGGATACAAGGGTTACTGAAGTTATGGAGACTTGGACCTAGATTTTTAGGGCTGGAAGGTCAATGGGGTCATAGCCCTACTTTAGGGAGCCTTTGACGGGGAGTTATGTGAAACTTTGAGGGTGAAAACCTGAGATACAATAAGACCCCAGAGTGCTAGAGATGCCAAGAACATGGAATATTTGTTGGCCAAGGAAGGCTGTAAGCACTGGTGGAATCAGCCCAAGAGAGAGGTTACGTGGATTGCAAACGGCAGGGCTGCCCAGGCTTGGTGGAACTCAAATGATGCCACGATCGCCAGAAAGCCAGAAAACTTGATATATTCCCTAATGAGTTTTGGTCTGGCTGTAGTTCTATCCTTGGTTTCTATGTTAATCTCAACTTTTTTTTTTTTGAATGAGAATATTTAGTCATTGCCTATCAGAAGCATGTAACTCATTTTTTAATTTTATTTATTTATTTAATTTTTTTTATTAAGAGTAACTCATTATTTTTTAAACAGAGGTTCACAATTAAGAGATTGCTTTGAGTCTTAATGAGACCCTGCAGTTTAGAGCTCCCCCGACTTTTGGGGGGATATGTTCATTGTTCCTAGTGTCCGGTTTCATAAAGACAGTTGTCAAATAGATCGTGTCCTTTGACAGTCTTTGGTTCCTTCCCCTGCCTCCCTTTTCTTTCTGCTACCCCAAGACTCAGGCTGGTAAATGGTGCTGGAATTGTTAAGACCTGGATAAGCTTAAATTTGGACTAAATGCACTTTGTAATATAAAATGCCATAGATGGAGTGTTTCGACTTGAATGTAAGGTGGCCCCCACAGGCTCATATTTCAAATGCTCAAGCTCCAGCCGTGGTATTATTTGGGGACATTATGGATCTTTTTGGATGTGGAGCCTAGCTGGTTACTAGGAGTGGACCTCTGAAGGTTATACCCAGAATCTGATTCTTGTCACACTCTGACCTGCAGTGAAGAGCCCTACCACTGGATCCCACCACTGTGGAGTAAGCTGCTACTCCATGCTTTTTGGCATGATGGGATTGGAACTATGAGCCCCCCAGGCCCCTTTCTTCCCTTGAGTTGTCTCTGAGAGCCGGGTGGTCACAGATATAACGGGAACAAAGCAAAGCACTGTGAAGGCAGAGGCTTTGCTTGCTGTTTGCACTGCCTGGTCCCCAGTTCTTGGACAGTGCCCGGCACACAGTCAGCATCCTATGTAGTGAATAAATGAGAGCACAAATTCCCAGGTTACCCGTGTGACTCTTTACGTCCCCATCTGATGCAGAGCAAATGACCGATCCCACAGCATCTGTCTCCTCTGGACATGTCCTCATCTTTGTGTTTCTTATCTGCATTTCCAACCTCCACCCCTTCTATCACTGCTTGTCTCCTGCCTTCAGACCCTCTCCCAGTTCTCTGAAGACTAAAATACAACTCCATTTGACTCTTCTGCCTACGAGGCACCAGCTTACCCCCTATTTTGCAGTGAACCTCTTGGAAGACTAGTGCACTCCCGGCCTCCTTTCCAAACTGTCAGACTCCTGAGCTACCTCCTGCTCTGCCTCCGTGTTCTTTGGTTTCTATGCATGCTACAACTTTGGAGGTCCTCCGAAGTGACCGTCAAGAAGACCAGCTATGGGCTGGAGAGATGGCTCAGAGGTTAAGAGCACCGACTGCTCTTCCAGAGGTCCTGAGTTCAATTCCCAGCAACCACATGGTGGCTCACAACCATCTGTAATGAGATCTGGCGCCCTCTTCTGTATACATAAAAAAAAAAAAAAGAATGTCCAAGGATTCTAATTTCTTAAAAAAAAAAAAAAAAAAGACCAGCTATGTGGCTTCCTCAACACTGGTCCTCTCTTGGCCCTCCTTTCTGAAACTCTTGATGCCCCCTCCTGTGAAACTCCTTGACGTTCAGGACCCTTGTCCTCAGTCAGACTATCAATCCCAGATTCTAGCTGCAGAACCCCTGTGCACGCCAGGCACAAATTATGTGGCTACCATTTTCAAGTCTCTAAGCACACTTTTACTTTTTCCCCCTATCCATTTCAGAGCCTCTTCCATGGTTTCCATGTTGGGAATCTAAGAGAGCAGCTTATGCTGGCTGATAATTAGCAACTAATTAAGAGGGGAGGCATCCCAGGGAAAGCCTTTGGCAGGACTCTAAATATACTCCCTAGTGACTGTCTTCATACCTTGCCCACTGTCAGAATGCCACTCTAGTAACTCAATGAGCAAACATCATGTGGGGAAACAGCCCCCTACAGGTCTCCTGTGCTGGTGGACCTTGGGCATGTTTGGGCCACTGCTCAGCTTTCCTTCTCAGCTACATACATTCCCCTCTCTTCAAGACCTGTCTCAAACGTGCATCTTCCAGAAAGCCGCCTCCCGCTACCAGCCAGCCAGTACAGAATGTTGTCCAAACTGTTTTTCCAGAACTTTTGGGGGATATTCAGACCACCCACCCCTCTCTTTGTTTACTCTTCTTACCGCAGTTTCTACAGGGGTATCATTTATTTGAGACATTTGCTATGCCTCAGTTTCCCCGGGTACTCGGGCAGTGCCTGGTTTCTCACGGAAAGCACAGACATTAGTTATTACTTCATTACCCTCTGCTCCAGTCACTCTGCACAGCCACCCCTCCTGGCTCCAGCTGATCCGGTACTGCCTTCCCATCCTTTAAAGCCGCTACATGCTTGTACCTCCGCCTTGCTCTGAACTCTCAGCATTCCCATGCTGCCTGGTGCTGGGCCAGACCCATGGCTGGAGTTTCGTAAATGCGTGCGGCTGTGAGCTAAAGTGAATTCTTCCCTGTGCTTGGGGGAAATAAAAACCCAGACTTTCTCCCTGAGCTAGGCTGATCAAATTCTCTATCCTCCCTCCCCCTCCATATTGCCAGACAATTTCTCGTAGCACTGAGGAGCTCTGCAGTGCTCCAGGTCAGGTCTACCCAGTCACCCCAATCCTGTTCTTAACAGGGTCAGGTAGAGAGCTGAGAGGTGATGTGGCAGCCTGGAGTGCTGGGGGTGGGGTGGGAGTGGGCTGGAGTGCCTGGGGGTCGGGGGCTGGAGTGCCTGGGGGAGGGGCCTGGAGTGCTGGGGGGGGGCTGGAGTGCCTGGGTGGGAGATTCCTGGGGGTGGGCTGGAGTGCCTAGGAAGTGGGGGGCAGCTGGACCTACTGGCTAAGGAACAAGTCTGTTCACTTCTCCCTGAGTCCTACGATTTATGGGTAATTAATTGCGGCCCTGACTGCTCCCAAGAGAAAGATCTCTCTGCTTCTGCCAGGAGCAGCAGTGAGAGGTTCTCAGTGTCATTAGGACATGCTCCCTCTCTTCAGAAGCCAGAGCAGCTGAGCCTGATGTGGGCCCTGAGAGATGAGAGCCTGATGAGGCTCCCAGGAGGCAGCAAGTGAGGGTGGAGAAGGAGGTGTTGGATGGGGGAGGGGCACAGTGCTGAGGAGTCTGGGCTGGGTGGGGGCTTCTTTCAAAAGTGTGTGTGTGGGGGTTCTTCTGGTTCGATGTTTCTCGACTGAGAACATTAAAGCCAGTCATGTTATGCGTTTCTGGAACTTGGCAAAGCAAACTCAAACATCAGGTGGAGAGCAGGAGACCCCATGTGCGGGACTGCTCCACAGCAGGTCAGGGTGTGTATGTTGATCTATGGCGCCTATACAGATGGTTTACTGTGATGGCCGGAGATGGGAGGGTGCCAGGTTAAGAGCATGGACTGTGCCTTAGTCTTCCCATCCATGGTATGGCACAGTAACAATATGCAGATCTGGGAAACAATGCGTGGCAAAGGTTTTGCACTATGCCTGACCGACAGACAGTGCTCAGAGAGTCCTGGGTGGCACCTACATGTCCACCACAGGAGGACTAATTCTGTGACAAAAATGATGGTGTGTTTTGCATTATGGTGTTACCAGGACTAGCAGAGAGCAGCAGTGTGACATCCTTCTCTGAGAATGAAGCCAAGTGGGGTACCACTTCTGCGCGGCCTTGTCTTCACAAGGCCCATCCTCTACAGCCTGGTCCTCTGGTTCCCTTCTGACTCATGGGAAAATCTCACCTCTGAAGTGAGAAGGAGCCTAGAGACACTTCAGTACAGCACCTGAGTTCCCAAAGGAGGAAACTGAGGCTCGGAGAGGAAAGGTGATTTGGAAACCTAGCCAACCATTTCTTGGCAAGGTGCCCCTGGGGTGAGGCTGGACTTTGTAGCTTGGGGTCTAGAAGATATGCCAAGAAAGATGGCAGACTGGGATACCTACAGATCCTGAATTTGGAGAACAATGCCTGGATGCTGCTGACCATGTCTCTGTGGCCCTGAGGTTTGACCAGGGAGTTCTACAATTTGGACAGCCAGCCAAGATGGCCTATTCAGCAGCCACAACAGAGAGTAGGGTGCAAATTCCTTGGAGAGCTGGAGGATTTGGGAATCACATGGGAACCTCTATAGTACAGAGGGTATAGAGTCTGTCCCCTTGCCACAGTGGCTTTACTAAGGGGCAGTGGCTTTCCTAATACCTATGGAGCATACATGCTTACTCTTTCTGTCTCTCTGCTCCCTGGATTGTCGCCCCAAGGATCATTACAAGAGGAAGTGAGCAGACCAGGGAAGAAGGGTCACAGGGTGTTGGAGTAGTGTTGTAAGAGGCCCCCTTCCTGAGGCAGGGTCTTGGGGAAGGGGTCAGTGAGATGCCGGGAAGCTTGGGGCCGATTTCTTGCATTCACTCACTCTTGGCTGAGCATTTCCTAGAATCCAGGGACTGTGCTGAGTGTAGGAGAGCAGCAATGACCAAGAGCAGACCGCTAGCTCCCCATGTGGACTGTACTATGTAGTACAATCCTTGCCCCCACCCCACCCCGTGAGTGTTCAAAGTATAATCTGCTCAGCTCTGCAAGAGCCAGAGAACAACATGGTCTTCGTCTGTATGATCGGAGCAACTACCAGCCTGAAGTGTAAGTCATGGGACTCTTTACAAGTGCTCACCTAGCTTGGAGCTCCTGGGTGAGACCTACGTATAAACTGAGACCACCCGAGAGGCACAGTGGGGCCGGCTGAGATTCAGTGCTTCCGGTGGAGGAAACATTGTGTATGAAGGGCCAGAGGCAAAGGCTGGGCAGGGGACTCAGGGGCTGTGAATAGGAGCAGCAGGGACCCTGGTGTGGGCTTGGGTCTGTGGCAGGGGAGCCAGGGAAGCTTTTGTACTGCACATAAAGGCAGCCATCAAGGGTTTCCAGCAGAGCTGCATGGTTAGAAGTGTACTTTGCAGGGATGACTCAGCCACGCTGTGGCAGTCAGGTGGGAGAGGTGCAGCTGAAGCTGGAGTTGGCAGGAGGTGACCCAGGGGTGCAGGCAAGCGGCAGGCTGGCTTGGCTTCAAGTGGGGTGGTGGGGTGGTGGGGTTTGGGGAAAAGTCAGAGGCAGTCTCAGTAAGGGTTGAGGATGGAGATGGTATGAGGTAACAAGGAGCCAGAAAAATGCTTCTGGGTCTGGACTGGCTGACAGAGAAGCCTGGGAGGTGGAGGACAGGGGAGGCCATGATTACCCACAACCCCAAGCCTAAGAACTACCTCTGGATTCCTTGTGATTGCGGGTAACTGCAGGGTCAGAATACCAAACCCTCTCTCCCAGAGTTCTAGTTAGGACCCAGCGTAGGCTTCACGCTCATCCCCATTCCTCTTGGTCACAAAGTCACCCTTTCTCCTTTTCATTCTCTGAACATCATCTTTTCTTTTGAATTTTTTTCTGATATCTCTGATATTTACATACATTTAAATTAGCTTTTAAGTCGACCTAAAAAGTAATGAGTTTCATTGTGGCACTTCCAAAGTTCTTTTTTTCCTCTATTAATAAACAGGGTTTTATTAATATTAAGACACTCCTTCCCATGGTTTAATTTCATCTCTCCGTGGTGCTGGGGATCAAGCCTAGAACCCCACAAGCTTTGTGAGCATTCTACCACAGAACATTGTCTTAATACCAGGCACTGTGCTGGGGGTGGGGTGGGGAGGTGGGGCGTGGAGGTAAGACGAAAGGCCAGAGAAGCTTCCAGAGAAGTGAGGAAACACCTCCAACCAGCTGGAAAGTAAGAGGCCAAGGGGGGAGTGCGGGGAGGAGGAAGAACTTCAGAGACAGAGGCCGAGGGGAAGCACACAAAGCCCCAGAGACACGTGTGAGGGAGCTGAGGCCCAGAGAAGGTGAACAGCTTGCCCAAGGCCACACAGCTCTTTAGCAGAGAAAAGGAAAGCTCAGTCTGTTGTAAGCATGTGCTATGTTTCAATGACCTTGCTCTGACCTCCTCAATCCCCCTCTGTCCTCTGTTCCTCCTGCCTACCCTATTTGTGGTTAGTCTAATAAGATGTAAAATTCAGAGAAGGGCAGCTGGTCCTCAGACTGAATGGCCTGAAGTTCGAACCTATCTGCTAGAATTAGACTTAACGCTAACCGGTCACCAGTCCCATCCAAGTCTGTCATAGTTCTCCATTTCCCACCAAGTCAGCTAGCACACTATACCAACTGCTCCTGCTCGGCGAGGTTCTCTTTGGTTTGGTGATGGGATGTGACCACAGTCCCTCCTCCGGGGTGGGGAAGAGGCTTGGCTTTTCTCCTTAGTGCTCCACGCTTGTTGCTTCAGGTATCACAGTTACTAAAAAGAATATCCACTCTCTCAGTACTTACTACATCCAAGACTCTTGGCTGGATGCTGGCAGAAAGGTACAAAAGATGGTTCCTGTCTCAGAGTTGTGGGGATGCTCACAGCTAGCCCATCCCCCAGCCCACACTGTCTTGATCTAGAGCTTCATCCATTAATAAAGAGCCCAGGACTGCACAGGCCAGGCATCTACACTTCTATCAGTTTAATCCTTAAGCTAAAGTGTTCTCCATCTGCAGCTTTCATATACCAGTGCCCCTGTATTTTCCTGGAAGGACAGAAAATACATCTTATCTCTTTCTCACACCTCAGCCCTTCCGTATTTCAAACTCGTTTTCTAGTCTATGGTTTCTTCACATGACCACAACCTGTTCTGTTTTCCTTCTTCAGGACCTCCAGAGTTCTCGTTTTCAGAAGACCCAAAGATCCTGAGGAGTGTGAGGTACAGGGCTGCTGGCTGGCCACCCATTGTGCTGTCGATTTATGGAATCTGCTCCGAAGGGTGCCTGAAGGCTGTGAGTGCCTGGGCAACTCCCTCACTAACAGTGCAAGTCTGTGAGCTTACACTCAACCAAAGCCCCAGGCTCCTGCTCCAGGGCCATGTTCCTATCCAACACACAAATATGGGCGCTTCGGGCATCGTGAGACTATAAGCAGGATTTTAGACCTCTTCCTATTTTCTCTGACTTATTTTGAAGCATCTTTCTGCCCATTAAAAAAAAAAAAAAAACAAATCTTGGCTTCAATTATTAAGGTTCTTGTTGCCGTGCTTCAGCCTCATCTCACGAGGAAGCTTGGTACCCATAACTTACATGTTTTTACCCAGTGCCTTCTCAAAACAGGGAACTGGGTGGAACCAAGGGCAGCACTCTCCCTGCCCTAGACCAGACAGAAAATGCTGAAGATTGTTTTTGTTTTGCAAATGCTACTTGTGAAAAGCCCACCTGCCGGTGTCGTCCTTGAATCCACATAATCCTGCCCTGCCACGGAGCTCTCATGCAGGATTTTGTCCAACCGCTTTCCTAAAACTCAGGCACGTTGCCCGCTGCTGCTCCCACACCAGGATGAGGGCTTGGCATCAAGGTCCTCCAGAAGGAGGAAAGCTAGTTTGGTTCTACTCGGTCCCACTGGCTTCCTGAGAGTTGCCTTGTCCACAGGCCAAGGCTGCTTCTTTAGGCCCTCCGCATTACAGAGCCAGCAGGGCTAACTGAAGTAACTGAAGGCCTAACTCCCAACTTCACTAAAGAGGAAAGCAGTGCCCAGAGGGTATCGTGGGCGTTCCTGAAGGGACAGTGAGGATTGGATCCCCCATCTACCTCTCCAAGTTCAAATGTGTTTCTTTTCTTTTTCTTTCTTTCTTTTTTTCTCCTTTTCAAGACAGGGTTTCTCTATGTAGTTTTGGTGCCTGTCCTGGATCTCACTCTGTAGACCAGGCTGGCCTTGAACTCACAGAGATTCGCCTGGCTCTGCCTCCCAAGTGCTGGGATTGAAGGTGTGTACCACCACCGCCTGGCTTCCAATCTGTTTCTTGACAGACTACCAGTTAAACCTCCCTCTAAGCAGGTGTTCCTTTTCCTGTAGGGAGGCTCGGAATGCCTCCAAAATGACCGCCTTGGGAATCCACAGCCACGGACTTTGCACCTTATTTTGCTCGTGCATGCCTTAGAATTGGGCTTGCTCTTGGGAAGCAGGAAAATAAGGCTGTTTCTTCTGAGCAAAGTGGAAGTAGGGACTGAGATTTGCACCTTGTAAAGGGCACCTGGATGTACTAGCTGCAGGCCTTGTAGTTCAGGGCATGAACCATGCCAGGTAAAGGCCGGGTGGGGGTTAAGCATGGCCTCCTGAGGAATTAGGCTCTAGGGAAGGGCAGTTAGGTAGCTCAGCTGGGGAGAAACATTGAAAGAAAGTGTGCCTGCAGGTCCCTGGCACCCTGGACAGCCCCCAAAGGCAGGGCCCTTCACCACCCTCCCCGCCCCCCTAGGAGGCCCTGGGTACCTGTTTATTCTTTAGGTCAAGGGAGAGTTCGTACTCGGAGGCAGCAGGGGTGTGGGAGCAGAGCGCCGTCGCCAGGGCAGGCTGCTGCTGGCCGGGGGAGGCCGCGCGGAGGGGGCCAGCCCGTGGGGAGCCCCCCGCCCCCGGCCGCTCCTCCTCCTGCTGGAGCTCCTGGGCTTGAGCCTTCGGGGCATGGGCACTGGGTCTGCCGGCTGCCACTGCTGCCACCACGGAGTCCTCCATGCCCCCACCGGCCTGGGCACAGGAGCCATCACTGTGAACAGAAGGCAACGGTGCTCGGTTGGGGGAGAGGGGGATGGTGCATGTGGCCTGACCTGCCTGATTCTAGTCCTTTCCAATGAGAGAGACTAATGTGATTATTTTTTTTTGTGTGTGTGGCCCCCGCTAGGGAAGGGCTCTTATGGCTGGAAAGAGGCCCAGGCAAGGGTAAAACTGAGTTTGGGAGGGCACCTAGGTTGAGGGGGCACCTGGGTCTAAGACTCAGAACGGGAACAGAATGGTGAAGAGTAACTGGGCTCAGGTCTGGGATCTGCCCTCTTAGTAGCTGGTTACTTAATGACCTGGCACCTGTCCCCAGTCTGGAAATGGACGTCTTAACTGTCTAGTAGTTATTGTGCATCTTAAAACCTCTTGGCTTGTGGACACTGCTAATATAGTGTTAACCATCGCAGCGGCCACGGTCTGGCTCCATGGCCGTTGGTTTGGGGGTACTTAGTGGGGCTTGCTACATCTTTAGACTGCCCTAGTGAGTCTAGGAGAGAGCGTGGCCATCATCAGCCCTTCCAGACCTTCATTTTGGGGCTGGCCCTGTGGAGATGAGGGTTCTTGCACTGCTGGGTTTATAGAGGCCTCTGTTCTTCGTTAACTCCCCTTTCCTCCCACGGACCACCCAGCAGGTGGAGCTGTTACTGCCTTCCTCTTGCCTACCCTAAGAAGACAGAGAATCAGTAACCTACACTGCTTCTTTCTCCACCAACCTCCAAGCTGTGCCCTACTTCAAGGCCCAGGGCTAAGCCTTTCCTCTAAGACGCTCCTCTGGATGAGTGTAGTTTCCCTGCTCTGCTGTCTCAGAACACAGAGCCATCCTCAGAGAGTCCTTGTGTGCACAGCGGAGAACCACGGTCGGTCGGTGTAGTTAACAGCTGGGCTCCAGCTTCAGGCCCCACCACTGTGTGGCACTGGTCATGTGGCTTTGCCTCTGAGCCTTGGGCTCCTCATCTGCATAACCAGGGTTAATACCAACCTCAGTGAGTTACAGTGAGGAACACAGGAGTCTGCGTGTATAAGGAGTTTAGCACAGGATATGTGCTGAAGAAACTTTTCTTCCTACACTGTCCCCTCCTAGAGGCTAAGGCCTGGATCCTATTTGATTCTTATTTCCCCACAGAGAGCTGCACAGATGATAAATGCACTTTCAGTAGTTACTGATCTATGACATGAACAGAAGCCAGGACCTGGGGAATGGCTCGTACGGCAGACTGTACGAGAGGTCAGGATTAGAAGAGACCTGAGGTCACACAGTGAAGCCTTCCCAATTTTTATAGAGGAGGAGCATGGGGCCAGTGAGGTAGGTATCCCTGGCACTGGAAAACTAGGAAACCTCGGGATTTAGTTCTTCCAAGACTGCCCCACTCCAAAAGGTCCTCCAAACGGTGTTAGAAGGCCTCTTCTGAGTTTTCCCCATCCTTAGGGAACGGAGATACTCCTTAGAGGGCCCCAAACCCCTGAGGTGGGATGAAGAACCCTCTTAGCCTCATCTCCACCCGTTGTCCCAGCCTTCCCTACTCCCCACAGATGAAGAAGAGCTCGTGGGTGTGTCTCGGCCTCAAGAAGCCTCACTCTACAGCATAGCACTCTGCTCTTCCCCTTCCCGTGTGGCCACCAGCCCAGCTTCAAGGACGTAGCCCTCTAGACATCGTATATGTTTTCTCACTACAGTCGCCAGGAAGTTCTTTCTACTGTCTAACTTCAACTCCTCTTGCTATGGCATATGTCTTTTTTTTTCCTCCTCTCAAATGTATGGAAATGGCCCTCTCCCCAAAATAAGACACCTTCCCCGCTGGGGAAGGACTGGGCAGGAGCAGTCCCTCCCATCCTCTCTCCAGTCTGTCATTGCTTCAGTCTCGGCCCAGACACCCAGGGCTACTTCATCCCCAAAGTGTCCGAGACGCTAGGGAACTGAAGACTGCTCAGGGCTATGAAGCCATTCGCTTTCTTCGTTGACATGTGCCCGGCAAGAGGCTTCATGGAGTTGTTACCCTTTGATGGCCGTGCTCTGCCAATGACAGTGTGGGGTGGTGGGTAGGGCTTGGCTTTGCCGTCCTTCCCTTGGACTCACCTACACACAGCATGATGGGAAGTGGCCATGAGCCCCCTGAACTGCTCTCACCAACGTGGTCAAGATCGGAGAGTGGAGGGAGACGATCATGGCTTCCCTGTCAGGAAGTATGGGTTATAATTCTGCTCTCTTCCTCACCATGTGACCTGAGTCCACTCACCGCCTTCTTTGTAGCTCTATCTGTTCATCTACAGAACGGGTAGGTACCTTCCAAGGTTGCCACAAGGAACAGATAAAGCATATATTCAGTGCCTGGCATACACCAGGGCCTTAATAAATAGAGAGAATGGTTTGTTTCTGAGCCAGACCCACACAGCGTGAAACATTCTGAACTAGAAGGTATTTCTCCCATTTGGTCTTCTGCCGATCTTCACAAAACTGAGTAGCAAGGTTCTCCATATAACACATGGTCTCTGTCAGCCCCCCAGATGGACTGGCTCATCTGACCCCTGTTCTGTGCATGGAGAAGGGGTCCTGGTTTGAGCATTATCTCCTATGGGATTGGTGGCTTCTCTGTGCTCACTGCCTCCGTGCAGGCTCCTTGGTTGTACCCACGACAATGTGACCTTCCCTGGACAGGCATTGTCCAGAGTCCATTGAGTAAATCTGATTTAGAGCCTTGGTCAGGGAGCAGAAGAGTCCTACATGCTCAGAACCTTTATTTTATGTCTAAGCATCAACAGAATGGGCTCTATGCCATGTTTAGACAGATTTTTTTTTTAATGCTGGAATTTTCATTCTAGAATGATCCTGTTACACTATTGCAGATGGAGGACTGCCTACTCCAACCAGGAGCCGGTGATCTATGGTGCACAGCCCTGTACTTGCATCCAGAGTGATGCTTCTTCCAGGACATAGCTGTGTTTCTGCAGCCCCTTAATGGGTCAGGTTCTAGGCAGCCTAGCCTTAACCAGCATTCTGTAAATGGGAGTCATTCATTCATTCCGCAAACAAAATTATCTTCATTACAGTCTCATCTCTGAGAGTCTAGAAGGTGTCTAGGTGATCTCAGCTCCCTTGAGTCCAGGGACAATGCACTTGCCTGAGACAATACTAGCATGTGAGTGGAACTGTTCACCAGGTTCTTCCTTGGCCTTGGGCCCCCACTTGAAAAGGCAAAAAAAGTAGAATGTGGGTAGCACCAAAAGGAAGGGCTCTGAGAAAGCTTTGACAGTGCCAGTGTGACATTAGGCTCATATGTATGCACAGGCCCAGGGCGCCAATAAAGACTAGTCCATACTTGAGAGTGCATTATATATATACTATTGTACTATCTATTCAGGTATTTGAAGTGAGGATTATGTAAGTAATTATATATATATGGAAGTGAAGGTCTTTGAGAGACTGAGGAACAGGCAGTTGCTTAGAGGAACATCACACATGACCAACAGAAGATGAACCATGTGTTGGAACTAGACATCACATGTGAAGAAGGCCACTCAGGTGGGAAATTGGCCTGTAGCTTGAGGGTCACTAGACACCTGCTGTGCATGCCTGATCCTGGAATATAACAGCATACATAAGTCTTCTTGGGCGTTTTTTTTACTTCTCCATCATGCCTACTGTCTATTATTAGAGCCACCTTCCTGAAATGCAGGATTTTACTGCCAATCCTCTGCCCAGAACTTCTCAATGATTCCAGGGCTGGAGGAAGAAGTCCATTTACAGTCACCCCCACTGGATGACCTCTGCATTCCATCCACACTGTCGCCAAGTCTGCTGAGCCCTCTTAGACCACCGTGCATCTCACAGGACCCTTCTCTTTCTGTACAACCTTTCCACCCACACCTTTCTCTATCTTGTGAACTCTTCTAGGACTCAGTTAGTGACTGTGGGAAGAGTTGATCCTCCTTCTATATCCTGCTTCTTACCTCTAGGCGGGTAAGTTTTGACACTTGATTCTCTTTTAGCAATGACATTTGAGGCGACATTTGAATTATACATCAATGTGTCTCTATTCTCCACTAGACTTCCATGCACCCCCTTTTAAATCACAGGTACTTATTACATTGGGCTGGCTCATTAGATGCATATAATAAATGTTAATGGATGGATGAATGGACACGTGGGTAGATATATATTGCTTACTCTTTACTACTCTTCCAAGGGTGGAGATACTGGAGTATGCTTCAGTACATGCCACTCTAATTGTCCCCTGAGGAAATGTTCTTGCATATCTGCCAAAGAGTGCTGTGGGAGATTCTCTTTGTCTCTGGGTGCTATCACCCTACCATGAACTATCTGAGCAATAGAGAACTATCTGTCCTCAAGTCATATCCTCCCCACGAATGCCCACATGATCAATAAAACAGGGTTATAAAAGCCCATTGTGACTGTTGGGGCAGATTTTAGGGTCTTTTAACCGCCCCACTCAATGTTTATGGCAGAACTGTCCAAGACTGGTGGGCTTTTTGCCCTTGGGCTTGGCCTCTGCTGTGTCCCTCATCTCTCTTCCATAGAGATCACCCAACTGCACGCAAGTAAACAGTTGACACATCGAGATCCGAGGACGCTGACAAACTCACAGTGGAGGCCCAGGTTGCTACTACTCCTCTTTTCTTGATGGCTAGGATTATCCTTGTCTTCTGTTCTCAGACCTATACATCATTTCCAAGAGCCTTTACTAAAATCTCCAGGTTCTCTACCTGGGAAAACGCTCTCACATCTACCACGTTTTACCATTACATCAGTGCTATAGGGACTTCGTGCATGTACCCAGATAAGAACACTTATTCAGAGCAATGATCATGGAGGAATTTCTGTGCCAAGGGCTGCAGGTATCTCTGGGGACACAGAGAAGATGCTTGGAGAAGAAGTACCATACAGCTTTGCAGAGACTTGTCACTATCTCTGGGGCTGATGGAATGCTTAGTCAAAGGTCAGAGAGCTTGAGAGGGGTAAGGCCCCTGCATTTGCACCTAATGTTTCTGTGCCTCGTTCTCTCATCTGAAAAGTGGGCCTGTGAACTGAGGAGTTGGAGATGGAGTGACCTCACAGGTAAACCTTGTATAGGGGAGCAGGCAAGAAAAGAGGGAGTCTGGCAGACTGTGTCTACATAGTTCAACCAGGGTGCTGACTCAGGAAGGGAGTGCCCCCTTTAGGCTCCTTAGTGGGCCGTGGTAGGTCACACTTTGCAGTTTCAGGAGCTGGAGGGAACAGGGACAACTGAAAACCGAGAGAGGGGATGGGAGCTTTGTTTGGAGAGGGGACCGCATCTCCCCGGCCAGAGGCCAGCTTGCCCTGCAGCCCCGGCGAACAGTTGGAATAAGGTCCTGAGGAAGTGCGCAGACCTCAAGATGTTGGCCTCTCGAAGGACAAGAGGTGAGATATTTTTCTACCACTGCAGCTGTAACAGTAATTACGGAGACCTTGCTGGAAAGGTTTTGAAGGCTGGAGGCCTCCTCCCTCATGCTGTGGCTCCTCCCGAGGACCTGGCCACCCACGCTAGATTACTCCTGACTCTGCCACTCATTCTCAAAGCTCTTCTGGGACAAAGAAACAAAGCATTTTCTAGACAAAAGCTAACAACGTGCTTCACATCCCCTCAGGGTTTTTCATCCTTTGCTAAAACACATCTTTTTTCTCCTTTCTTTGACTCAATAGAGTTGCTTTAGATGGTCAGAATGAGTGTAGGAAGCCAAATGTCTTCTCAGGCCCCAGATGGGACCAGGGAAGGGCCGAGATTAAAGGGAAGGCCAGAGTTAGTGACAGACAAGAACCAAGTCAGGGAATAGGCTAGAAATCCTACCCACGGTGGGCAGACAAAGCCAGGGCTGCTCTCTCTCTTCCTTCTGTGTTCCCTGGCACTGGGACATCACCCTCCCTTACTGGACTCTGCTTCCTCACCATGCAGCCGTGTTTTAGACAAGATGTCTCACTATCTGGAAGGAAGGAGAGGCTGGCTTTCTGGTTCTTGTGCCTTGTGCACCACCAGAGGCTGTAATCTTCCATCTCTGCTCATGCTCCCAACCCTCAGTGCCCCCCAGACCCCTGTGCAGAAGCCTCCTCTGTCTCCCCTAGAGCATTTACTACAAGCTCACTTGGCCCATAGCTCCTTGACCACCATGACCCAAGCTGGAAGCTAGGTTTGCCATAGAAGCCCTGGGGAAGGCTCCTCCATTTCAGGGACTGCCACAGCTCCCCTAGTGGTGACCGCCTTTCTCCATCAGCTCACTAGGGCTGCTTAGAGAGGAGTTATTCTCTGTCCCTGTTTGGCCTCCCTACCTCACCGTAATTTGGACAGCCCCCACCACAAGCTTCCAACACCGTGAACTGAGTTGCTCCGCTATATCATCCCCTCCACAGTGGACTGAAAACCCTTGGAAACAGTGAGCAAAAATAAATCTTTCCTCCCTGAAGTGTTTCTATCAGGTACTGTGGTTGTTATGGCAACAACGTAATGACTGCAGGAGAGTTGGATATGGCAGGATCACCCACCCATAGAGTAACTATGGGGCAAGACTGCCCTTTGTGTTCCTGGAGTTTCTTTTAGTTTTCCTCCTGCGAGGCTTTTCTGGCGTCCAGCCTGGTCTTTCTTGCTCCAGTAAAAAACACAAGCTACGATACCAGACTGGCTCCACTATTTCCCTCAGTCCCAGCAGGAAGGGATGCCAGTCACGGCAGCAACTTGAGACAATGAGCATTGTTCAGAACCTCTCCACTACATATTGACTCTGGGAGGAAGCCTTGGAGATCCCAGCTTGCTCAGCAGCTGTGGGGCAGGACTGAACCATAAACCCTTCACTCTTGAGAGTAAATTGATTTCTCATTTCAGAGGAGCAGACAGGCAAGCTCTGGGCTGGCAAGGAGACTTTTTTGATACAATGTTTGGCTGTCTATATCATCCCAGCCTCTGTGGTGACATTCCAGGTCTGGTTTAACCTCTCTGTGTCCTGCCTGATGTCTAGAAAATCCCCCAATCTGTTGCTCTAATTGCCTGGCGTCCATCTGGGACATTCCCTTTTATGTTCTATGCCTCAATTTAGTTCCTCCATTCAGAGTCTGTCTTGAATCTTGGACTCTCTTCAGCCGGTACTCCATTAGTCACAGGTGAGAACAGACCTATTTGGATGAGGTTTCCTCCCTGTGAGCCTGTTACCTGCCAAGCCTAAAAGAGGACCTCCCTCGGAAGGGTCCAACAAAGCGAATGTTATGATTTGGACCTGAAATGCCCCCCAAACCAGGTGTTGGTTGCTGATCTGTGGCTCTCTAGGAAGTAGAGGAATGTTTAGGACAGGCAGTCTGGTGGGAGGAAGCTTGGGCACTGGGTGTGCTCTTTAGAGGGATGGATGGTGATATCTCACCCTTGCTCCCTTTCTCTTTTCTTCCTTCCCTGTCAGCTCATCTCTGCTTCCATCTCCCTCCTTCCTGGCTGCTGTGAAGTAAGCAGCTTCTACCATCACACGCTCCCTCCATGACATGTGGTACTCACATGCTCCCTCCATGACATGTGGTACTCACACGCTCCCTCCATGACATGTGGTACTCACACACTCCCTCCATGACATGTGGCACTCACACGCTCCTTCCATGACATGTGGTACTCCCAGGGCTCAGAAACAATGAAGCCACATGACCATGGTCTGAAACTGTTGAAACTGAGAAAAATACCCTTCATCCTTTACATTGGCTTTCTCACACAGTGAGCATAAGCAACATGTAAGGTCATGGGTTCCCACACGTCTTCCACTGGGTCCACTCCCTGATGTTGATCTAAACACTTCTCAGTCATTTAAAAAATCTTTCTTCCCTCTCTCCCTCCCTCCCTCCCTCCATCCATCCCTCTCTCTTTTCTTTCCTCTCTCTCTCTCCCTAAGTCCCCTGCCGTGTGTGTGTGTGTGTGTGTGTGTGTGTGTGTGTGTGTGTGTGTGTGTGTATTTGTGTGCTGGAGTGGAAGCCAGGGCCTCCTCATGTGTGCTAGGTAAATGCTCTACCATCAAGCTATTTCTAGAAAGTCCAGCTTTCAAGCAGCTAGCATTCATTGAGTTCTTAAGACATGCCAGGCATCTTCCAACTCATCATCATATTTCATGCCCCCCAAACATTCCAAAGATGAGAGCTACTGCTATCCCTGCCTCATACCGATGAGGGTGAGAAACATGAAGTCACTTAACCAAGGCTGAAGTTTGTAGGCACCAGGCCTTGGCTTGAGCTTGGATTGGAATTACTCTAGAGGACATTGGCACTGTCCTCTGTTCCACACCACACTGTCATAAAGTCTCCCAGCATCCATCTGCTCCTGCGGAGCACTTCACTACTTCCTTGCCTTTGGAAGGCACCAAAACCCTCTGGGGATCATCCTTTAGTCCCTGGAGAGGAAAGGGGACTCATGTTTTCAGTAATAGATGAACAGGATCCTGCTTACTAAGATGATTTTTCATCATGAATTAGCCAACTCATGCCAATAAGATCAATGAACCTCTTACGAGTATGTTTGGTAAGACATAATCTCCTGGGGACCCAAGGAGCTCTGACTGACTCCATAAGCCTTTCAAGCTTTGGCATGAACATAGAATATGATGGTCACACAGAGCTTACCAGTCTGTGTGGGTGCTGGTACCACCCACAACCAATTTATCAACGAAGGGGACACATTCAAACATGAACAAGAGGAAGCAGGGTTCACATCCACCACTGGCTGCAGCTGTCTTTGAATAACTTCTGGTCTTGACTTCTGCCAGCCTCTACTCTCCTGGCCTATCTTCTCTGAGGGGGACACAGAATTCTTTCCCAAGGTCAGTAGGGAGGGTACTTAGGAGGCCACTTAAGTACCGAGTAGCTAAAGATGTATCCAGACACTTTATGTGAGGGTAAAAGGTGACGGCCAACCTCCTCAGCCCTCTTCCAATCACGTGTCCTTGGATCTGGAGTGAAAGAGTGTCCAAGCCCAGGACATAGGCTGGGATTTGACAGTGTATCCCTCAAGTCATATTGGAGAAACTGAGGCATGGAGAAAGGATGTTCTCTTTATTACTGTGTTGGCAAAAGTTCTGGGCTTCTGGGGACCTCAATTGTACATCAGCTGGAATGTCCCCAGCTGGAAAATACATGGCGAGGTACTTCTGGTGGAGTTCCTTCCTGTCCTGTGCTTTTACATCAGTGGACACATTCTCTTTACTCCTTTGGCTCCTCTTCCTACCAAGGGCAGCCACACTTCTTGGTCCCTTCCTCAACAATTGTCTTTTTTCATTTTTCATTTGACATGATCTTCCTATGCAGCCCAGGTTGGCCTTGAACTATCGCTGTCCTTGCCAGAGGCTCTGCTATGTTGGAATTACAGGCAGGTGCCATCACCACATCTACTGTTTGTCCCTTTAAGTTATCTCAAAAGAAATCTCCAGAAGCCTCCTATCTTAAGGCATCTCAAGCCTCTAAAAAGGTAATAATGTCTTTCAGAATGCCTGATACGATTAAATCAGTCTTGCTATAGATTATTTCTTGTTTTTATTTTCCTTTTCCCCACTCTTGGTTTGATTTAAAAAAAAAAACAATCGATTTTTCAATTTTTTTTGTCTGACATTAGGTGCCATTGTGGAAATTATAAATTATTTTTTATGGGCTGGTGATAGGTTAAATGAACTAGTAAGAGGGCCTTTCAGAATGGAAATAAAATAAAGCTCAAGAAGCTGTGGTTTAGAAAATCTTCAGGCCTTGAGGAGAGGGCGGTGCTCGCAGGACCCCAAAAAGAACATCCTTAGGATCTGCACAAGTCAGTTTGTGTAAATAAAATTTAAACAGCTTCACCAGAAAACCAGGAAGACTATGTTGAGCACTGTGGGAATAGTAAGGTACTCCTAGAGCACCCTTCATTCTTTGGCTCCCAGGCCCAGAGGAATGCTCTCTCTAGGGTATGCAGAAGCCCCAGTGAGGAGCAGACTTCCCTGTTCAATGCCCTTGCTCTGCAGGGGCCACTCCATCCTACATTCCACAGTGGGAGGTTTCAGCCCCTACCTGAGGACTAGGGGGGGTCAGCTGTGCTGTGTCAGGGTAGGACACTGAAGGATTTTCACAGGCTCGGGGGCTCCCAAAGTGTTCTGCCACCTAGCCACAGGACCCCTGAAGGAGATAAACATTTTTCTTGGCCTCTTCTGCTGTGCACTGCCTCCTAGGGCCAGGGCTAGGGGGCTGCCTCATGTACCTTGAACGTATCATGAGAAGATGCTCCAGCAATGTGACCTGGATGACCCTTTGGCTGGTCTAAATCAGTGGGTGGGATAGGTTTCAGGAAGCCTCTGACAGGGCTCCAGTGACTAACGGAACAGGCATGTGAAAACTGTAATTGCCTAGTAAACACAAGCTGGTCTATTGATCTGTTTCAGGCCCATTACAGTCAGCTGGGTGAAGGATGGATTAGGGGTTTCCCCAGGCCATTGCAGGATCTCCCTGCCAGTCCTTCCAGAAAGACCCTGCCTGGTTCAGCATCCTGCAGATCAGGACCTGCTGTAGGCATCACTAATCAGCTGGTTACCAGGTATGGCATGTGAGTCATGACCCCAGTCATGTATGATGGGACCTGGGGAGCCTGGTTAGGACTGGAGGCCCTGGACACTATAAAGGTGCATACCGGGGAGAATGCAGGCTATAAATTCTTTCTTTGTCGTCTTCTTTTTTTAATGGTGGGAAAATGTAAAACCCAAGGCATAGAGAAAGCAAACAGTGGAAGTTTGTCCCTCAAATATCATCAGTAGTTAACTCTGTATTACTGGATAGCATTTTCATCTTTCTCTTTCTACTTCTGAATCCACTAGACTTCCAAAAGGAAATGTATGTTATTTAAGATCAAATGAAATGGCTAAAAGGATTTCCCTCTAGCTCTAGGGGGAAAAAAATCCCCATGTCAACATCCAGGGAGAAGGTTAGGCCTTGGAGTTGGACTGGCTCAGCTACCAGATTTCACTAGCCACCGTCCTTTTGCCAAGACACCTAGAGTCCTTGTCTGCACTTTTACATCACATCTGTCTCACAGATGCGGTTATGCAGGGATAACTGTCTGGAAAAGGGTGAGGCCATGAGGAAGGAGCAGGCACCAAGCGAGGACTCCCTTCGGGATGTTGGGGTTCCAGGCACCCCAGCTGTGAGTCCCTCTTCCTCCTGCTGGGCTTCCTCTGCCATCTGCCTCTCCTGCAACCCACCTTCCATTACTCTAATGGAAGCCAATCTCCCTCATCCAGTCCCATTACCACCCACGGAGTGAAGTGGGCTGCAATTCTGAGAGCTGCTGGGAGGCGGCTGGCCAACTCTTGGGTCATCCATTGTTCTGAATGTCACGGGGCCCGTAGCTGCAATTACAAGCTTATTCAGTTCCCAGAGCACAGCCCTGTCATCACAGTAGTGAGGAGGAGGTAGGGAGGGGCCAGGACCAGGTCCCCAGCCCGGGGCGGGCGGGCGGGCAGCAGGAGGGGGAGAGCCTGGCACAAAGCTGCTGTTTCCTGCCTGGCCACAGCAAAGCTGAGTTGGGGCTCCCCTAGCTCCCACCTGAGGGTTCACTTCCCTGGCTGGCAGGCCCAGGCTGTTTGCCTGAGCTGTGTGGGAGTCAGTCTCATTGGTGCCTGCTCTAATACTGCCTCTTCATCTCACTTCAGCATCCTCTGCCCGTCCACAACTGCTCCTTTGCACCTGGCTCCCTGGTGCCTGGCCCTGGCCTTCCGTTCACAGATTTACTCATTTTCAGGTCTTCCCTCTCCAACAAGCACCACTGGCCGACTCCAGGTCTAGAGAGTCCTGCCTGACACAGCTACCGGCTGCTTTTCTGGGGACCTGGGCAGGCTGTCTTCCCTGTCCTGTGACTGGGCTTCTCTGCTTATTTGGGAGCCAGTTGGGGGGGGGGGTCGGGACCCCCTGCGGCTTTCTGTCTAGAGTGCTGGCCTCAGGCTAACACAGCTGGGCAGATAGGTAAACTACTCCTGCATCTCCTAGGAGAAGAGCTCAGGGATTAAGAAACAGGTGGGTCCCTGACTTAGCCCTGCAATATGGAGTGGGGTGGGGGGGTGGGGGGGGGTGGGGGGATGGCGCTGGGGAGGGGAAATGATATGCTACAAACTTGTGTTCACCTTGACCTCAGCTGAGAAGCAGAGGAAGAAGATGAGGAGCTTCCAGAATTGGCTAAAAGATCTTACCGACTGGTTTTGGATTCTCAAAGTCTTCTGTAGAGACCAGTTGGTTTATCTCCGAAAGTCCTCTGGAGGCTGACAGACCTGGTAGAAAACCAGTTTGGCTAAGGATTTTAGGGGTAGCTCAGAGGCTCTGGCCTGCTCACCCTGTGCTAGGCTCTCAGCCTGACCATTGACCTTGACACAGTCTTCTTGACGAACTCTCAGGAAGTTTAGTATATTGTCTGTGGAGGTGGGATGCCTGGTCCTCAGAAAGGGACCAAAGGGCTGTGCAGGGGTCAGTGACAGAGTCAGGAACAGATGTTGGGAGTCTAGTGGGAGAAAACTTGTCTTAGTTTGGAGTTTTCCCAGAAACTCAGCCACAGCCAGGCCAACTAACAAGTGAGTTGTTGAGCAGTGCTCCAAAAGGACCAAGAAGCTGTCGTCACAGACCCACAGATAGAACAGACTATAGGAAACTACAAACCAGACAGACGGGTGGGGAAGGTCAGGAGTATAGCTGAAATCCGGAGGCAGGCCACTGACCTCTGCTGCAGAAAGGCCAAGGCCTACGGGTCCTCCTGGAACATTCCTGAGAGCCTCCCACCTCTTGCCCTTCTTCCCAGCTCTTCCAGTCTCTAAGCCTATTGCCTGGTTAGTCCTGGGGACTAAGAGAAGGGCTTTCCTGGCGTCTGCTCCCAGTCTTGAAGACAACCCTCACCCTTTACAGGGGTACTGAACTCCTTCCTGATGCTGCTGGATATGGTGCTCTAGGGGAGCCATGTAACAGAACACAGAAGAACCTGAGGGTGGGAGGGAGGCAGGAAAGAGTCCGCCCCACCTGGGCCTCAGCTTCCCCGCTCACCCTTCCCAAAGAAGCCCTGGGCTCCGACATTACCAGCACAATGTTCAGGGGAAACTGAGATGGCTGCTGAAGTGGGAGGCGTACTCCTCCTCCTCCTCTGCTGACTGAACGGTGACAGTCCACAGGAAGGAGCCGGGCCTTCTGTCTCATGCAGCAGCCTCCCCTGTGTGCCTCCCCTGTGTGCCTCCCCAAACTCTCCGCCTCTTCTCTCTCCTCCTCTCGTGTCTCCCAGGCTTTTCTTCCTAAGTCCCCGAGGAGCTGTTTTCTCTTTAGTGTTATCCTAATGCCCTACTAGATGGGGGCGAAGGCTTCTCAAGGATCCAAGTGCGCCTTGTGTGTCCTGTGCCCCCGGACTTGGCCGCAAATGTGGCAGAGACCGGAGCACACTTGACCCTTCCGTTCTGTCTCCCCTCCTCCAGCCTGGGCAGCCTCAGGAAGCCCCTACTTCTTCCTAAACCTTGAATTTGAGGACCCCCGACTCCTTGCCCCTCTGTGGGCCCCACCTCCTCCGCTTCAGTCTTGCCTCCTCCCAGTGGCCTCCTCTTGAGGATATCTGAGTAGCAATGCCTTTCCGTGTGTGTGTGTGTGTGTGTGTGTGTGTGTGTGTGTGTGTGTGTGTGTATGTGTGTGTGTGTGTGTGTGTGTGTATACGCATGCCTTGTTATATTTCTCCTTGTTCCCCAAGGAGTCAAAGGGAACACAATTATAGAATCATTGAATCTCAGATGTGAAAATGGTAAGTCTTGGGAGTTCAAGGCCCCAAGTTCAAGTCCAGGTGTTGGTATTTATTCTATGACTGTCCATGACTCATCTCCCTCACTGTTCACTCATCGACAGCAGGGAGGATCACCTGCCTGCTCTGCCTCACTGTGTAACCTGGAGATCAGTGACATTACATGTCAACGCTACTTCCTAGACAGACCCGCCCTTACTAAACAGATGAGGAAACTGAGGCCCAGGGGTGTTAAAGGTTTCAAGTAATTCCTATGTCTGGAGATTCGAGATGGGGCCAGAATACCAGTGATGTGCAGGAAAGAGAAATGTGAGGAGAGAAGTCAGCAGAGACTGAGAGAAGAGCAGGGACAGAGGGCGGTGACAGTGACGTGGATGAGGAGGAAGGTCATTAAAAAAGCACCAGGCAGGGGGGAGGGGGGGGAGGACAGAGGGGGGCGTGGTGAAAGCATGGCGACAAGGACCACACGGAAAGGCCATGGGAGGTAAGAGGGAGTGTGATTGGGCTAGACAGAATGAGGACAGCACAGGGCGGCGACACCAAGCCCTGCTGTGTGTCACCACTGTCCTTCTCTCGGGTTGTCAGCCAGCCCGGTGAGGGCTGAGAAACCCTTACAGTGAAAGCCAGTCTCCTTGGCCCCTTTTTGGAAGGAAAATTGAGTCTGCCACAGGCAGGCCAGGCAGTGTGCATGGGTTGAACCTCCATGAGTCCCGCCACCCTGCCACAAGGAGTACGCAGAAACACAAAGCCAAATTCATCTCTCTTCTTTGCCAAATCCATAATTTACACAAGCTGACCACAACACGGCTGGGATTAAAGCAATGAGGTATAATGACCTTGACAAGTGGGAATCGCTCACGTAGGACCAGAGGAAGGAGAGAGGAAGGGGAGAATGGGAAGCAGAGAAAAGCAAACAGACCACACAAGACTAACGGGAGGCAGAGTGGAAGCAGCTAGCGTGGGAGGCTGGGCTCAGAGCGGAAGCGGGGCGGCAGGGGAGGGGGGAGGGGCCCGTTCGCACCTTTGGGAAGCCAGGTCGGAGCAGGCAGGCTTCTGCTCGGTGTCAGCAGCAGGGCAGCAGAACTGGTGCAGCACGGTCTCATTCCTGCAGGCAGAGAGGGGGAGAAGGTCAGAGCGTAAGGCAGGCCGAGCCAGTTCTGAAGACCCCTCAGCATCTCTCCCCCCCAAACCTGACTACCCTTTCCCTGCCTGGAACCCCCAGTGTGGTGCCCAGGCGACCAAGCGCTGCTTGGAGGAGTGTGCGGAACACCTTTTCCATCCATCCAGGCCTTCTCCATCTCTCATGGGACAATTGAAACACTGGCCCTGAGCACAGTTCCCCAGGTCCCCACTCTTGTACTGCACTGTGCGTCCTGCAGGAGGTTCTTACTTGCGATTCTCTGTTCACGGAGCTGCCTTTTATCCTAGTTAGTTCTTTATGGCCCTGTTCCTTAGAAGTCCTGTGAGGCAGAACAAGGTCTAGACACCTGTGTCATGAGGACTCAGCCTCCGTAAAGCCTCTTACACGCAAAGCCTCAGAGCATTCACACAGCCTTCCCGGTTGCCTCCTGGAAGTTCAGGGATGTCATATGGAGATGAGGAAGTGGAAGTATGGGTTCTAGCTGGAACTCCGGATGGCCAGCTGAATTCATGTTTCACCGTGCGGGCCTTCATGCTCTGGTGACAACTTGCACTTTACTGAGGGGGTTGAACTGGAGAGGCGGCTCTCAACCCTAGCTGTCTGTTAGAGCCACCAGATTTTAGAATATACCAGCGCCTTGGGACTCTGAGTCACCTGGTCTGGCAGGGGTTCAAGCACCAGAGCTCTTTATAAACTCCAGGCTGCCAAGGTCCCTTCCCAGCCAACACACTGTGATTCTGATACCTGTATAGCCAAGTTGGAGCTAATACTACACTTACTGCAGGGTGAAGGTCCCTTGCCCTGTTTTCAACTCTCCCTTCTTAAGTCAGAGAATGTCAGGTCTGGAGGATCCTGGTTCATCTGAAGGAGGGTTCTGGACTTCCTTTAGATCCACAGTACCTTGTCCAAACCAGAGCTTTCCTTGGAGCACACTTGGTAGATCAACAGAGGGGGAACAGTAATGTCACCGGGGAGCTGAAACTTTGTCCCACTGCACAGACCTCCCAGGCCCAGTTTTGGAATCTGCCGCTCAGGCACCTCTTAAGAGTCCCTGAGTTCTGAGATCAGAGATCAGTATAGAACACAAAGGTCAGCTAGGTCCATGAAAGAAAGTAACCCTGGAGCCTACCTTAAGTAGATAAGCACAGTTACAGAGAGGGTACATGTTTAGGTTAGAAACAAATCAGAAGGAAACAGAGCTATCACTTACCACCTGGGAGATGTTTTTGAACAAAACAGAACAGGGATTCCATTAAGAAAAAGATATGCTGGTATCGAGGTGTATGGGAGGCTGAGGCAGTAGGATCAGTATGAGGCCAGCCTGGGCTACATAACACGTTCCAAGTTGGCTAGTGCTATGTAGTAAGACCCTATTGCTATAAAACAATACTATCATAAGTCAATAGACTGGAAAGGTGTGTTTTATCATGTACAGCAGGAGGTGTGAAGACTCCAGTCCGATGTTCCCCATGGAATCCTGTGTTTGAACACTTGGGCTAACTGGTGATGCTGTTTGGGAGGGTTGTTGAGCCTTCAGGATAGGAGGCATGGCTGATAGAGGTGGGTATCTGGGAGCTCTTTCTGGTCCCGTCTCAGTTTCCTGAGCTTCCAGCATACGAATAAAGCCACACTGCAAATTTATACTACCACAGACCAGTGGTTCCCACCACCATTGGTCTACGCTGCTGCAGCCACCATGTTCTCCCTGCCAGACTGGACTGTGAGCTCTAAAACTTTGAGCCAAGATAAACCTCCTGTGCTGCAGGTTGCTTTTCTCAGCGAATCTGTCAATTAATATCCTTCTTACATTGAGCTCCAATACACCCTCAATGAAAAGACAAATCCATGAGAGAAAAATGTGGAAATAGTCATGGTGGAAGAGAAAAATCTAAAGAGCCAATAGATATGTGAAGAGATGTTTCACATAGCTTGTAGCCAAGAAAATGCAAATTAAGGTGGCACAGAGGTACTATAGCTCATCCATCAGATGGGCAAACACTAACAAGATCGCTAACTCCCGGTGTTATTGAGGCTGTGGGAGATGGAGGGGGGTGGAGTGTGTGCTCTTAGTTCTGCCTGAGTAGGTATGGATTCTTATAGCTGCTTGGGGGAATTAGAAAGGACATACCTTCCCATCCAGAAATACAACTTCTGGGATTTTACACTTGCCGTGATGCAAGTGTTTCTCAGAAAGGTTTTTATTCCAAATGTTTAAGGGAACATTGCTTTTCAGGAAGAAAGAAGAGCTAGAGTCCCCAGGCAGCAAGGAATGGAGAAGACTGTGAGACCTTCATGTGTACCTTGTAATTACATGCTTGTCCAAAAGAGCCAGCCCTTTATCTCTTGGTCTGTAGATGGAGGTCCACACTTATGGCTAAATGTGAATATCTGGTGCAAAAAGGAAAGGATAGCGTACAATCCCGACATGGTAAGAAACAGGGACTTCCTCCTGTGAACTCATTAGTTTTTGGTCAACTGAACACAATCCTGGGTCATCTGGGAAGATGGAATCTCAACTGAGAAGATGCTTGCATTTGATTGACCTGTGGGGAAGTCTGTCGGGGCATTTTCTTGATGAGTCAGTGATGAGGGAGGGCCTAGGTGGCTGTGGGCAGTGCCGTTCCTGAGCAGGTGGTCCTGGGCTGTAATAAAAGAGCAAGCTGAGCAAGCCACGAGAAGCAAGCTAGGAAGCAGCCTTCTCTGCTCCTCCATGGTCTCTGTTTAAGTTCCTGCCTCCAGGTTCCTTTTTGAGTTCCTGTCCTGACTTCCCTCAATGATGGACTGTGATGTGGAAGTGTAAGCCAAATGATCCCTTTCTTTCTCAAGTTGCTTTGGCTCATGGTGTTTATCACAGCAATAGAATGCAAACTAGGACATTCCCCCAAATGTGAATTCTACATGCGTGCACTTCCTGTTTTATGAGTGCAAACTAAGCTGTTAACTTTGGCTGCTGCAGCAGATGAAGCTGGGGAAAAAAGAGGTCAGAAGTAGAAGAGGAAAAACAGTGCTTGGTGTGACCGTAACTAACGAAGTCAAATATAAAATTGTGTTTATGGTATCTATTACTGTAAATACGTTAAAACTGAATGTAAACTAGGATGGGAATAGAGAGTGCCAGAAACCTGCATAATCCTGATGTCATTTCGGGAATCACATAGAGTTTTTATATTGAAACTGCTAATTTAAAAGATTGTCAATTATAAGTTAGTTGTAACTTATGATTATAGATTAAGAATTCAGCTACTATGACATTGTAAAAGGTCAAGGGTTGAGGGCATAGCTCAACAAGAGAACGAAGGCTTAGAATGTACCAGAGCATGGGTTGAATGTCTAATATGAGCAAAGAATGAATAAAAGGGCAACCAAGAAAATAACGGGCTGGGATGGTGGCCCAGTAGTTAGGTGCTCGCCCCCCAAACACGAGGACCTGAGTTCAGGCGCCCTCCCAGCACTCCGTAAAAGCTGTAACCCCATCTGGGCAGTGGAGGCACACGCCTTTAATCCCAGCACTTGGGAGATAGAAGCGGGTGGATCTCTGTGAATTTGAGGCAAGCTTGGTCAACAAAGCAAGTCTCAGGACAGCCAGGACTGTTGTACAGAGAAACCTTGTCTCAAAAACCAAACCAAAACAAACAAAACAGCAAAAAAAGGTGTAACCCCAGCAGTGGGGTACAGAAACAGGAGGATCCCTGGCAACTCACTGGCCACCCAGTCAAGGTTCAGTCAGGAACCTGCTTCAAAACATGGAAATCCATGGAGAAAGATACCCAGTGTCAACCTCTGACTTCTACATGCACATGTACACACACATGTGAACACATACCTGCCTACAGAGAGAGAGGGGTGGAGGAGAAGGAATAATAAGAAAGGGGAAAAATCAATGTCAGCCTCTAACCACTTGTGTTACCCATGAGAACTGAGGCCCAGAATAGAGAGACAATGTGTCTAGAATTGTCCTGTGATCAGTCTTCAGCTTCCTCTACTTCCTCCCTCTGCTCTAGCTTCCTGGGACAAATCAGAAACCTTAGAGAACTGTCTGGAACCAGAAGGCATCATGATGATATACAGAACATCCTGGCTTGGAAAAGGGAGTCAAAGGAAGGACTTTGGCAAGAAGCAAAAGGGCTCAGAACCTCAACATTGTGGCATGCACGGGGTTGGGTGGTGGGTGGTGGATGGTAGTAGATATATAACTCAGGTGTGCCAGCAAGCTTTGCTTACACTTCTGGTTACAGTCCATCAGTCACTCCTATGTCCACAGCAGGCTTAGAGTTCCTGGCAAGGCCATCAAGCTCACAGACAGACAAGCAGCCTGTTGCCCAGGCAGACGACGGCATTTCAGGAATGAGAACCCAGCAAGCCACAGTTACCAGTTGACACAGAGTGCCTGAGGGGACAGTCTGTGTTTATGAGGCAGGCTGTGAGCTGCTCCACTGTCCAGTCATGGAAGACAGGCCCCAAGGCTCCCCCAGACCCTCGGTTTCCTAGCAGCATCGACACATGCCATGGGTGATACACCCCTAGTGTCGGGAGCCCTTCTGCTCTCCAGGTGTGGCTGGTTGGCAGTGCTGCTGGGGTTCAGTCTGTGCAGAGCTTCCAGAACACAGCTTCAGTGGCTGAGGCTTCCAGCCCTTCTCTGGCTGCCCCTCCATCCACTGCCTGCCCTGGGGTCTCCCCAGCTGCACCCAAAGCTTCCTTCTTTATCTTCCCTTGAGATGTTAGTCCACACTGAGTTGCAGGTTCTGATCTCCTCCCCTGCTGCCCAAGGACATGTTCCAAGTCCCCTGATCTGGGCAAGCCTTAGTTTCTGTGGGCTAAATGTTACCTGCAGCCTTGCAGATGGCCTTCTCTCTACCCTGGAGTGTTAAAGAGGGAGTCAAAGAACTCATTCTTACTGAAGATGAAAAGGAATCTGTGATGGGAAAGGTCCTTCCCCTGTGTCCTTCCTTCTCACAGCCCCAGGGTGATCACGGGGAACACGAAAAACAACTGAGGTTCTAAATTAGGGGTACTCCACTAATATTCCCCAAACTTATGAGGACATAAAAACCATAGGAGATGGAATTTGACAAAGCCAGAGGACACTGAGGAGACCCCATAATGACATGTGATGCATCAGGAGCACAGGTCCTGGACCCCAAAAGGGACATCAGTGGAAAAACCGGGAAAGTGTAGATGAAGTGTAAGGTTTGTGGGTGAACACGAGAGATGGTAGATATGATAGATAAGTTCGTGACGGATGATAGCTAAATCACGATAAAATGTGAAGGAAAATATTAATTGTGCTTTATCACTTTATATTGCTTATTGTGTGTGCTTATAAACATTTTTACAATACTGTCATTCATTTTTTTACCAAACCCCAACACAACTCCTCCTCGCTCAATAGAAGAGGGAACTGAGGTGCCTTGTGTAGACGAACTGCCAGTGATGTATCAAGTTCACACAGGCGTTTGCCTGCCCCTGATGGCAACTCTTCATGTGGTGGGTTGTCAGCCCCTTTTAGTACAGAAAAGAGAGGAGGTAAGTGACTTGCCCGATCTTATTGTCACAGTGTCAACCCAGGGCCATGAGCTTGATCACTTGGCTCCCAGCTCGGCCACTGCTTTGGAAGTCTGTAGACCCTTTAGACATGGCGTCCAGCAGGTGGAGAGACATCACTTCAGGCAGGCCTATGAAGATTCTACTCAGTTCTGGTTCTAACCAGAGCTCCCTGCTTCCTGCTTCCTGCCCTGGCTGCCATGTGAGGAACTCTACCACACACTCCCACAGACGCCAACTGAGCTGTTCCTGCTGCTATGTCCTTCCACCGGAATGATGGACCGGCCCCTCCCCGACTGAAGCCACAAGTCAAAATAAACGTTTTTCTCTCGTAAGTAGTTTCTACCAGTGTTTGGTCAGCGCAACGGGAAAAGTAGTCACTACAGTCACAAGGCTGGCTGTAGCTAAGGTACAACAGAGCTGAACAGGCTGGTTCAGGGAGTGTGGTCCTGGACCTTTTTTATAAGGTTTTTGGGAAAGTGAGATCAGTGGCTGGCACAGGGCTGGCTCCCAGTACACTGGCAAAGGCTGAAACTCCAGTATGGTTGAAGCTAGGAAGGGAGCCATGATGAGCATGTATGCTTGACAATCACAGCCTCATGTGATCTCTTCCACTCAGGTCTGACACTTACCCTGACACTGTCCAAGGACCTGTGCCTGGTTCCCTAAACTCCAAGTCATGGGTTCTTCCTCTCTCTCTCTCTCTCTCTCTCTCTCTCTCTCTCTCTCTCTCTCTCTGTTTCTCTTTCTCCCTCCCTTCCTCTCTTCCCACCCTTTCTGAGAACTGTGTCCACCAGGAGGAACTGTGTTCTAGAGGATGTGAAGGAACCCAAGAGACAGGAGGAAGGATGCTGGATTTCTAGGGTGGCACCAGCCCAAGGCTGTTCTAGGACAGACCGTTACAGCCTGCCCGTGTGAAAGGTCAGGGTCTCTAAGTATAGTCCATCTGTCCACAGAGATCTTGCCACCATTCTGTCCCAGGTTGGCTTGTGGGACAGCTTCAGGGCACCATAAGTTCCCACACATAAATCCCAATCTCCATGTTCTCATGTGAGTCACTCACTTATCTTTTAAGGCCTCCATGTTCTCAACAGTTTCACCAGGCCAGCAGCAACATCTGGGCATTTGAGGACTTTTAATAGGGATAAGCACAACAGTAAGTAGAAAGGCACATCATGAGGGGAAGGCCATGTAAGTGGGTCTTTCATTCCTGACCACAATGCCAAGTGTTGACACGGTTGCACAGCTCCTAGAACTCTCTCACATTTCCAGTGGGAAGACAGAATGGCAGTCTGGCATACTGTTAAACAGACTCTTGGCACATGTCCCTGCAATTGTATTTACCTCAGATAAAAACACATAGGGACACAAAGCTATTCATAGCAGCGAATATTCATAGTAGGACAAAAAGGAACAGTTTAAATGCCCATTTACTTGCTAAAGCAAATTGTCACATATCTATATGGTGGGATATGTTCTCTTTAAAGAGGGACCATCCCACATGCCCCAACATGGATGGATTTCCAATGTGTTCCAGTAAACCAAGGCCAGTCTAGAAAAGGCAGAGACAGAAAGAGGGTCTGTGTCTGTCACATGGGAGAGAAAGGACCAACACGGAGGAAACACAGGTCATCTGGGGCTATGGAAATGCTCCACATCTTGCTAATGACAGTAGTTATACAACTTCAGACGTCTGTTGGAGCACATCAGACCATGCCCTCAGATTGAGCGGATTTCATTGTATATAATCACACCCCGATAGGACTGGTTTTAAAAGAGAAAAAAAAATCTGTGTTCCTCCCTTCTCCCTTCTTATTTTTCCCAAAGGCTTTTAAGCCATTTCATCTTTAAATCCCCTCCACCCACCACCCCAGGTCACTTGAGCATTAACCTCCTTCCCAGCTGCGGCATGAGATGCCGTATTTTTCTGCTTCCTCCTGTTCGATTGCATTTTCAGAGACCAGATGGTTCATCGCTGAGCCAGAGGAGTGCAGGGGCCCGGAAATGGGACACTGAAGAAACTAGGGGTGGGAGAGTTGAATGGGAGAAGTTTGGGAGCTGGGCCCGAGGGCTGAGAGTTGCTGGGATGTATGTTGGAAATTACCTGCACTGCAGCCCATTCTGGGATGGTCTAGTCATTGTAAGCGAGGCCCATCTCTGAATTGTTTCACTGAGTTGTAAGGATTTGGTTTGACTCTGAATGGGAAATCACCATGAGAGAAAGATAAGCCTTGTGTAGGGGCAGACTTTTTTTTTCTTCCTTTTTTAATGACTACAGCTAATAGTCTCTGCCCCGGGAACTCGGCAGCCACAGCTTGCTGTAGAAGTCAGTATAGATGTCCTCTGCTCGGCTGTGCAGTCTGACATGGTGCAGCTCCATAGAAGGCTGTGGAAGATCTCAGCATGGCCAGTGATGACAGCTGTTCCCGGGGCTGGCATTCATGGCACAGGGAACAATGTTTTGTTAGTCTCAGGGAATGGTGACCACCCAGCCAGGTTCAGGGCTCTCTCTGCCTGAGCCTGCCAGGGGCTGACATCTGTCCCGGGAGCCCCACTGCTTTCTCGCTTTTCTTTGGGGCAGCCTTCTCAGGTCTTCCCACCTCTGGGGAAGACAGGTGACAGAGTCCTGGGGAGGAAGCATCTGCCTGTCGCCTTCGGCCAGACCTTTCTTGAAAGCACACTGCAGCTTATCAGATGCCCTCACGAAGATGAGGTTGGTCCTGTGGCGGCCCAGTGTTTTCCTCTTGAGCTCTAAAGACTGGTGGGTCTCCACCAGCTGTTCCAGGGACATCCAAGTTAAGAGTGAGGAAGGAAGATCATAAACCTTCCACTTCACAAAAGCATGACAAGGTCTGTTTATGCATTAGAGCTCCTTATTAGGTTTAGTTTTGGGGGAAAAAAAATTTCCTTCTTGGGGCAAAAACAAAAACAAAAGCAACTTGGGAGGCTTGCACCTGTAATCGGAACACAGCAAAGGTTCTCAACCTTCCTAATGCTTCGACCCTTTAATACAGTTCCTTGTGTTATGGTGACCCCCAACCATAAAATTACTTTGTCGCTACTGTTATGACTCTTAATGTAAATATCTGATATGCAGGATATCTGATAGTCAATCCCCAAAGGAGTAGCGACCCACAGGTTGAGAACCATTGCTTTAGCGGATGAGGTAAGAGGATTGCCACGGGCTCATGACCAGCCTGGACTAAACAGTGAGTTCCTGGCCAGATGAGCGACAGAGCAACACTCTGTTTCAAAAGCCAACCCCACTCCCTCAAATACAACACCTAAACTTGAGAAGACACTCTAACCCAACGTCCCCGATTGTCGCTGCTGAACCTAGCCTTTCCTCAGCAGAGCGAGTCTGGCTTATGGGAAGCCTTGTGGAAGTCAGTCCTTCCTAATGCTGCCGTACAGACTTCACCACCGCATCCTCATGGTAGAAGGAACTAACTACCTTAGTCTCTTTTTGTGGTACTGCCACAAAATTCCTGATGCTGCATGTATCAAAAACAAAAGGTTTTTCTCGGCCCAGGGTTTTGGAAGTTGGAAAGTCCAAGCAGTATGGCTCTGGGACAGTCTTCCTCTTTGTACCCAAACATGGCAGCTGGAACAAGATGGCAGGTGTGTGTGCATAACAGAGCTCATACGGTATGAGGACCAGAGAGCACAAGCTAAGTCACGACAGGCCGCCCTCGTGGGACCTAATCAGCTCTTGTGGGAATTAATCTATTGCTCTAAGACCAACATTACTCCCTTAAAGCTCAGGACCCAGTCACTTCCCGTTAAGTTCCACCTATGAAAGGTCACACCACTTTCAAATTTTATATATTGAAATATATCGGAAACCACGCTGTAACATGAATTTTGACAGGGACAAACTACATCCGTTCTGAAGCAAAAACTGAACTTCTTTAAAGAGTGATATGAGGAAGAGTGAGTTGAAACGCAAAGCATTTGAATATGAGTTAGTCTAATCAAGGGGGTGCTGTTAATATGTCTGACTTAGGCCATCCTTTTCCTTCTCCACTTGACTTTGAGGAGCAGGGGTTATGTCCCTCTATCCCTGTCCTGCCTCCATCTCCGGCTGGCCTTCAGGGTTGCTAGTTCCCTAGGCTGTTTTGTTTTGGCACATAAACTTGCTTACATCTCTCATCCTAGGTCCATGATTTCTCTACTAGTCAACTCCTTCTTCCTTCCTCAGCCAGCGTCCAGAAGAGTCAATGCTAAATGAGCCCCCTTTCACTCTGCTCTCTTGGCCACCTGCTGGACTCTGGGGGGTCTTCCTCAGACTCTCAGTAGTACCTCCCCAGGGAGAGTTCCAAATATTTCATTGCCCAAATGAGGGAACTTTCCGGTTCCCAGTGGACTCAGCTCTGGCAGAACTCAGTGGTCAAAGACTCCTAGGAGTATCCTCCATTCATGGTTTCTTTCCATGGTAGAGAAGTGAACTCTAACCAGCACCATGCTGGGAGGAAGTCCAAGCAGCTGCTCCACTGAGAGGCCCGTGAAGAAAGCAACCACCAAGCAGCCTCATCGGCCAGCCATTTGATGACCATCCTAAAGCTAAGGCTGTGGCCCCTGGCAAGCCTCTCCAGGGCAGGCTACAGGGAGCAGAAGAGAACTGTCTCCAATAAGCCCTGGGCACGTTGCAGATACCTTAGTAAAGTAGGTACTTCACTGCATGCTGAGTTTGGGGCTTGGTTTTAAGACACCAGTCTCACAACATGAGTGTAGCTGTGTGTCTTCAGCCATTCCAATACCTCCATGTGATGCTGTGAGGGAGCCACTCATTCACAGGGAAAGAGATTTCACAGAGGCCTCATCTCAAATCACAGCAGAAGGCATGCATGGTTCCCAGAACAGCAGTCGACTGTAGATTTGGGTAGACCTGTCTTCAGATCTTGTCTTCTTACTGCAATGGCTTTGGACATGCAAGCAAATTCTCAGATCTCTTTCAGCCTGAGATGCTCAACTGTTAAGGAGACACTAGAAGCACGTACCTCCGAGCTCTCCGTGGCTCTCCTGTGATTAACAGGCTGCCACATCCAGTTTTTTCTGCTGCATTGCCGCTGGTGTTTATATGCATCTCACAGCTCCCTACACTAGAATGAGCTTTCCAGAGCCACTCCTGTGGCCAATTCATCTCTACATCCAGTACAGGACATGGCCTGGCACACGATAGAACAGCCACTGCTTGTCACCGAATCCATAAATAAATCCTGATTCCTGAGGGGCTGGAAAGCAACGGCAAATGGAGCATGTACACACACAAAACACACACATACATGCAAATGAAAGCGGCGGTGTGTGCCATAGACATATGGATCTGTTCATCACTGCCACCCTAGGTGCGAGGCATACAATCTCTTTCCATACATCCCCTCACTATAACCCTCATTTCACACCCGTCTGGAAGGCTTTGGGGAGATTCACTCAGAACAGAAAGTCAGTTTACAACTTGAATGGGCCGGAAGTCTTCTCCTCCTTTTCCTTCTCCCCTCTAGCCACCCCACCCTGACCCCCAAAAGGCCAGAGCTCATCTGTACTCTTTCCTTCCACTTTGCAAGCCCAACCAGTTAGTTGTCTGGCTCAAAGTCTGGTTGAATCTGAGCCGCATTAGATTTGACAGGGGCTGGGTGGCCTCCCAGTGCCAGGTAGGCAAAACCATTTAAGTTACAGAGCTGAGCCTTGACTGCATCTCGCCAGCTTCCCTCAGAAGGTATCCCTTCATCCCTTGGCGGACTCGAGCCTGGCTGCTGAGCAAAGATGACTCAATGGGGTGGATCAAGACCGTCAAGTCTATGCCAGCTCCAGAGGCTGCCTCCTCCTGGGCCCCGCTGCTCACCACCAGAGCAGCACAAACCACAAACTCATCCTTCTTCAATTGTGGCCAGGCAGGGCTTCCAGGAATGATCAGAGCGAGTCTGGTCAATGATGAGGGCTGCATTTGTGTGGTGTTCCTGCCTCACAGTCATTTCTGAATGTCCTCTGAAGAGCTCCAAAGCTAATATATACTCAATAGTACAGCCTGGTTAGTATGCCATGTTACTAACTATAATTATGCATTGGTGTCAGTCGGACGATGGAAAACTAAAGTTAAGAGAGGTCTGATGACCTCCTGAAGACCCATGGCTAAGACTTCAGCTGTGTTTCTTGTATTACTTCGTACTGCCTCTGGTGTCCCTTATACTCCACTCCTCTATTCCAGGCCTCTGTAGGGGTGGAGGTGAGTGGCTTCTGGGCTGTGAATGTAAGAGCCTTGATTATGCCTTCCATAGCAAAAGCTTTAGAATCAGACAAAAACATCGGACTTCACCAGCCAATACTGTCTCATAGCTTTAACCAACCTCTAAGCACTAACTCTGCTCATGGTATGCATCCAACTTGTAGGCTCATGGAATACCTACTTTCTTCTCATGAGTCAATCAAAACGTAACATCCAACACACTTTGCACACCCGCTTAAGCAAACAAATGTCCACACATACAAGCACACACACAGCTCTCAGTGCCCAGCCCATCCATGTTCACATTCCTTAAATGCATTCCTAACTTCATACACACATTCAGGGTGCTCATAAAAATGCAGAGTTCTTATCTAAACTCCTAGCCCGCAAACCTATGCATGCTCAATCTTGCACACAGAAGCATATCCACAGACACACTCATTCTTGTACATGCAGCCACACATGTATACATTTTTTACATACAGCACTATAGGTGCACACACGTTACCTGCATGCACGTACACTGAGGTCAGACCACAGATGCTTTGTCAACTATGTGAACCCTCATGACCACACAGACCACGGACAAAGTCAAAGTTCTGTGGTCACCTGTAAAACACCATCCTGTGGCTACATCTGGGTGGCACTCGCCAGTCCTGTAGCCTAGTCCTGCTGGGCATGACAGAAATGAGCAGGCCAATGGCCAAGTTCACAGCTATGACAACACGAACAACTGTCACGTGGGTATGATGCCACTAGTTTTTTGTCCCTGAACACTGGTTTATGTCTCAGACTAGGCTTTGTCTGGGGAAGAGAGACGCTTGCCTAGGATGGGGATGCTGCCCCAGGATTTAACAGGCTACAGCTTGTGTGCAGAGCCAAAAGATGGCTCTCCTTTTTTTCTCGATGGCCTTGAGTAGGTCACCCTAATCTCTCTGTCCATCAAATCCTACCTCTGTGGAATAGGGATAACGATGTGTTCCCACCAGGGCTATAAATGAGGCAATAAATGCCCATAAATGGCATGCACAACAGAAATTAAATACGACCGGACTGAATATGGAATAACAGTGAGTGGCCTCTCTGTTTGGCTTTTAGCCCTTGGGCTGCTTAATGTGCTAGTGGATGATGTCATCCCTCTGCTCCCTTGACTTCCATGAGTCTTAGACCCACAAGCGCCTCTGGAAAGCCCTTTCCGTCCCCAGCTCCGCCCACCTTCCTTGCTGTCACAGATCTCAGTCTCCCTACTCTCCTTCCCTTCTTGTTTTCTTAGAACACACAATTTTCTTACAGCCCCGGGGTCTTTGCATGGACATCTCTCCCTATAGAGAGGTGTTTGTGCAGATTCAAGCCCAGGCATTCCAGTGCTGGCAACCAAGCTCGGCTCCTGTTTTCTCCTGGTTTTAATTTTTCTCTGCTCAAATGTCATCTCCCCAGGGAAGTCTTGCCTATCACAACTCTCCTCCAAGTCACCCTTTTACTTTTCTTTCAGTCCTTATGAGCTTAGATGGCTCCTTAACAAGTTTCCTTGTTGTATTGTCCATCTCCTCCTCACTGTGAGGAGATGCACACACACACACACACACACACACACACACACACACACACACACAATGGCAGGGCTTTTGATTTGCCGGTGAGTCCCCGGTGCCAGTGGCAGCAAAGCCTGGCATGCAGGTGGCGCTCAACAGATTTGGTCTACATCAATAGAGACCCAAGTCCTCCCAGAGGAACATAAATACGATTGCCTGTCCCCAGCAGAAACACCCCCTGCTCCTTCTCTGCATTCCTCTTGCCTATGCAGCAATGTGTTGGGTTTCTAGCCTTGTTCTGTGCAGCAGGAAGTGCTGGAGTGTCTGCTGGCAGATGAACGCGTTTGAGCTGAGCTAGCCTAATGGTTTGTAAGCAGAGAGGGGCGTCAGAGTCTGAGGACTCCATCTGAAGCACTGATGGCTGCCCCACTCCCACCCCTGCTCCCTCGTGACCATGTCCAGGAAAGACACCCGGGCAGGTGCATTTGGTAAAACCTTCTCTGGGAAACGTGGATGCATGTGACTGCAGTCATCCACAGGAGGCAGGGGAGAAGAGAGCCTGTGACCAGCACAGAGCTGCTGCCTGGGTTTCAGTTGGAAGAACACCCCCATGTGGCCTGGGTTGTGGAATGGAGCCTACTCATTATGTTTTACTAGGATATATTGAGAGAAAGTCTGTGGGGCATTGACACAGTGCCCACCCCCATGGTAAGTGCATGCTCACATTTTCTGTGCACTTACAGTGATTAAACAATTATTTTCCTCTGGGAATCTTTGCTGATTGCCTTGCGGTGCTTAGGTCAGGAGTTTTCCTGCAGTGGGTGGCTAGTACATGAAGCTGGCTGGCATGCTGCTGAATGGAGCATGCTTTCCTCCACTGTAAAGAACAGCCCCCCAAACCCGTTATTACCCCAGTTTTCACCACTCTTCACGCCAAAATTCGTCAAAGAGATTCCTTCAGCCACTTTATGCAATCCTCTACGTTCTATCTTCCTTTGCACTTCTCACTGGGGAAACTTAAAACACTGCCAGCTAATCTACATCCCTATATTTTTGTGGAATATTTTTTAAACAAACCCCAGAAATAATATCACTTTATTCAGCATGTATTTCTAACAGGTAAGAACTTTTAAAAGATATAATAACAGTATCATTATCACACCTACGTAAATTAACGATAATTCTCTAATCTCCGCTAATACCTTGTCTGCATGTAAATTTCCCCGGTTGCCTTAAAAAATGTCTTTTTCCAGTTGCTTCATTTAAACCAGGAAATCAGATCCACACACTGGGTTTACTTTTTCTCTTAAGCCCCTTTCCTTTCTCCCCCGAGTCCACCCTAATCATGCTTTCCATCAGTCTCCCCTTTCAAGGTCATAATCGCTTAAATATTGCTGAAGGCATTGGGTAGTTCCTCCCTGTCCTGCTGGGCCTGGGCATGCTGGCAGTGAGGGCATGGGCATGCCACAGTGAGGCGTGGGCATGCCACAGTGAGGCGTGGGCATGCCACAGTGAGGCGTGGGCATGCCGGCAGTGACAGTCTCTGCTGCAATTCCTGGGTGTGCCAAGCTTTTCTCACCTACCTTTGGCCACTGCATCCCAGCTCCTACCCGCCCTTCCCAGCACTGGTGTGTGCCAGAGCTCTGCCCCGTCCACTTTACCCACGCCCCCTTCTCATTACTTACTGGTGTCGTTCAGGCTCAAAGACTTAAAAGTCATCTGAAGTTTCTGTTTCTAGCCCACCTAGAGGCCTACTGAACATCCCCCCTGCAAGCGTCTGCTGGACCTCTCAGCCTTCACCTGTCTGAATTTCAACACCCGCCCTTCTGATGACTTTGGCTCAGCCCTTGAACTGATCCCCAACTTCCCTGTCTCTCCCGCACATATTGTAAGATTGAGTTTAAGAAAGGCACCGGGCTGCGATGCCGTTTGGGATAAGAGGATAGGAGAGTTATTAATGCCATAGACAGATAGCTCTGCAGGGCTCTGAAGAGATTTCAGTCTCTTCAGACCAAGTGAGGTTTGCTTTCTTAAGATTTCTGAGGAAAGGGGAAGATCCAATGCTACATAGTCAGCAAGTAACTCCACTTAAGTGCCTGCAGCAAGGTTGCCCGTGGTCCCTCCTCTCTCTGGACAAGAAACACTAGTACTGACAGGAGGAGAGCTCTTCATTATGTGGACTGCACTGGGCACTGCAAGATGCTCCACAGGGCCCTGGCCCACTCGAGGTTGGCAGAGACAGACCTTCCAGCAAGTCTGCCAGCCACTTTGAGTTCTGGAATGTCCCCATGCATTTCCAAACTACCAAATCTCAGTTGAGACTCTCTTACCAGATGGGCTACACCCCTGCACCCTCCTACCTTCCCTCACTACACCCCACTTTGATGACTGATTTTGTTAACTTGACACAGTCTAGGTTCACTTGGGAAGGGAGTTTCAGGGACGGATTTCCTAGATTGGCCTGTGTTGTAGTTTGAAAGAAAATGGCCCCCAAAGGGAGTGGCATTATTAGGAGTGCCACTCGGTGGCCTTGTTGGAGGAAGTGTCACTGTAGGGGTGGGCTTTGAGGTCTCTTTTGCTCAAGCTTCCCTCAGTGTGACTGTCAGTCAACTGAACTTCTTCCCTCTGAGTCAAGATGTAGCACTCTCAGCTCCAGCACCATGTCTGCCTGCATGCCGCCATGCTCCCCGCCATGATGGTAATGGACAGAACTGCTGAAACTGTATGTGAGCCCCCTTAATGAAATGCTTTCCTTTTAAGAGTTACCACGGTCATGGTGTCTCTTCGCAACAATAAAAACCTGACTAAAACAGCCTGTGAGGGATTATCTTGATTTCCCACCACAGTTAAAGGTGGGAAGACCCACTGTTGGGTGGCACCATTCCCTAGGCAGAGGATTTTGAACTCTGTAGGACTATACAAGTATACATGCATTGATTCATTCCTCTCTGATTCTTGACTATGGATGGAATGTGAAGAGCTGCTTCTTGCCGTCTGGACTTCCCACAATGCTGGACTGTAACCTGGAACTGTGAGCTAAAATAAACCCTTTCTCTAAGTTGCGTTTGCCACGGTATTTTTTTTTTTTTTTTTAATCACAGCATCAGAAACTAAGATACCCACCAAGCTCTCTGATTTTATCTCAGGCTATGCTCCTTGTGTGTCTAAACTCTAGCTGAAACCACCATGCTGCCTTGCTCTGGGCTGTACCCTAGGGAGCCCAGAAGCTACATCCTTTCCTCCAGGTCTCTGTTTAGAGACTACCTTGCCTGTTGGGACTTCCCAGCACCTGTTCACACCCCACATTTCTTACTACCCAGGCCCTCTTCTCTCCTTGCCTTTTCTCTAGGGCAGCTAACCCATCAGACACACTGAGTTTCCATCATTTTATTTGAGGGATCTGTGAGCTTCCTAGAAGGGTCTGGGAGCTTTCTGCTCACTGCTGTATCCCCATGCCCGGAGTAGTAACTGGGACTTTGTAGATCTAACTTAGCACATGTGTGAATGAATGAATACAGACACTGTGGAAACATGTCTTTCTAGAGAAGGTAGCTACTTTCTGTGAGACCTTGCTTTCTTAGCTCAGCTCAGGAAGACCTCCTGAGGGAAGAGATGGTTTAGGGGTGATTTAGGTGGTCTTCAGCCTGCTTGGGAGATTATATCACTCCACAGCCTCCCAAACCTTGACAGCAAAGAGAGCCCCAGAGAACAAAAATGTGCTAAGCCAGAGATTTTTACCTGAGAAAATTCTCCACAGATCTTCAGCTGTAACTTACCAATGTTCATAGCACGGGAGGGCATTTCAAATGGAGCCCCTCAATAATGCCTGCCTGCCTCCCAACCCTCTGGCTAACAGGAAAGCATACCCCAAATGACTACACAGAGGCAGGCTGCCCAGAACTTGCCTTCCAAAACTACCAGGAGGCACTGAGGAACCTAGATTCATGGCCATGCAATGCGCTCATCAGCTATTGAAGGCAGCTCTTTTGATACCAAATATGGGGGAAAAAAATCTAAGTGTAGAACAGCAGCTATTCACTACAATCTATGTCAAAAGAACTACGCACATGTGAGTGCTTGGATTTACCCACAAAATCAGTTGAAAGATAAAAAAAAATTGCTCACACTGGTTGGTGGAGAGTGAGGGGGTAAGTGGTTATATTATAAAGTGGTGGGGGAGAGGGGAGATACTCTATCAAATATTGTGTATACATCTTAACTTTTTTTTTGCTGTATCACTGTGCTATGTATTTGAAAAGAACAAATTAAAAAAAATTGAAGGACGTAATTAGATTTGATGAAATGCAAACCAACAGGGCTGTGTGAGAAGTCCAAGCATTGGTGGTGGTGGTGGTGGTGGGACAAAGCTCCTTGCCCAAATAGAGGCGGCTAGAGGGAGCAACTGGCACAGCAGCGGGGTTGATTGGTTCTTGTCTGCAGCAAAGGGCTGGGAACGTCAGTGGGTTCCCAGGCCCGCAGCCCAAGCTCAGCAGTTCCCAGGCCTTGTGCCTTTGGAACAGAGGCTGAGGAGGGAGGGGCCCGCTTGTGCCCAGGCTGTGTGCGCATGCCCTCTGGCTTTCAGGCTTGCTCAGTGTTCTGTAGTGGAGTGTGGCTGAAGCAAGTCCGAGTCATCTCCAAGTCATGTGTAGCAGGAAGTTCTAGGATGGAGTCAGTCTGAAAGACTAAGAGCGAGGGGGGAGGGTGTAGAGCGGAGGGAGGTGGACTGCAAGGCACAGTGGGGAAGTGGGGACAGGATAAGCTGGCCTCAAATATTTGAGGGGCTGTCAAATATATGGGGGGGGAGGAGTCCTGTTCTGAGCCTTCTAGATTATTCAGGAGGTGGGGACAAGCACTTCGCCTAAGTTCTTGCCACTTACCAGGAAGTACCAGTACCACATTGGGAGTCCCTACTAGGTCCATGGCTGGCCTGCCACTTTATCGCCATTCCCCTCTCAAAGGGAAATACCAGAGCTGTGCCCACAGTTAGCAAACCACTGAGTCAAGACTCAAACTGCGCCCTGCACCCTGGTGAGCCAGACCTCAGGGGGCCAGGCAAGGGTGCCCTCAGGACCAGGTGTCCGGTCCTGGCCCCACACTCGCTGCAAGTCCTGAGGAGGTGCAGGCCACCATGCAATGATGGAAGGCGTGGGTTGTGAAGGGGTGTTGAGTGAGTGTGGGGCGGGATGGGGTGTAGAGGTGGGTGGGGGAGGGGAAGAAGGCTGGCTGGCAGGTGGGGGGAGGGGCGGCAGGAAAGTATGAAGCTACACCCCGGGGCTGGGGGGGGGGGGTGTCGGGGCGGGGGCGGCGCACAGGGGAGGACAGCGCTTCTCCCACGCGTGTGACTCAGCAACGAGCGCGCGCGCGGGGCGGCGGGGGCGCGCGGCTTTCCCCAGCCTTGGGGTGCCCGCCCCCGCGTGGGAGCGTGACGCCGCCGGCAGGCAGAGGGGGCGCGTGGGCCGGGAGATCCTGTGCTGTTCATCAGCAGCTCGCCAGCCGCCCACACTCCGAGTCCGTCCTCCACTCTCGCCCCCAGCCGGGAGTCCCCGGAGTAGGATGGAGACGGAAGGACTTTCCCCAGGCTGGCGGTGGGAGCGGTCCCCAGGCTCGGGAGGGAGGCCGGCTGGCTGACTGCAGAGCCCCCTCCTGCTGCTCTGTAGATTTAAGTCATGAAGGCCACAGGGGACCCAGTGGAAATTTCCGGGATTCTTAGCTCTGAAAGCCTCTTCCGGGAGGGATTTCCCCTTCGTCCCACCCTCAACTGCCATAGTCCCCCTATTCCCAGAGCGCTCCCTTCCCAGGGTCTTGAGATGTCTTTCCTGCAACCCACTAAGAGCTCCACTTCTCTGTTCTTGGTGAGCTGAGGGTACAAGCCAAGGGAGGAAATCATTGGCCCAGTGGAGTAAGAGGGAAATCAAAGTCCAGACAGGGATGGGGTTGCTGCAAGGCTATAGTTGGGTCTGTGAGGGAGGGCTGGCATAGTCTTGGCTGTAGGGTTAGAATTGGGTTACTTAAAAGGATAATAATAATATCGGGCCGGGTGGTGGCGGCGCATGCCTTTAATCCTAGCACTCGGAAGGCAGAGGCAGGCGGATCTCTGTGAGTTCAAGGACAGCCTGGTCTACAGAGCAAGATCCAGGAAAGGCGCAAAGCTACACAGAGAAACCCTGTCTCAAAAAAAACCAAACAAACAAAGGATAATAACGTCAACCCACTGCCTGTACCTGAGCCTTCAGAAGTCCTGGGGGTCAGAGTGAAGGTGAGGACGTAGTTGGTGTGTGTGTGTGTGTGTGTGTGTGTGTGTGTGTGTGTGTGTGTGTGTGTCTGAGTATCGTGGAATAGCCAAAGCTGCAGGGCAGGGCCTCTTGTATGTAGAGGCCCTGCAGGGGAAATCCTGATGCTAGACCCAACCAAACAATTCCCAACTGCTTTGCAGTTTTTGTTTCTGCTGTTTTTAAATAATCATTGTGTTACATTTTAGGACTGATTGAAAATTGTGGTAGATTGGAACCATTCATGGAGGAAGGAATTACGGAGTCCCCGCCTGTGCCAGGGATGGTAGTGCGTTCCTCACTGCGGGGGAAGCGGGAGGCTGGTTTGACCTGGCAGATTCAAAGAGAGGCAGCTAGTGCCAGGCCCTGGCCGCAGGACAGCAGGCCCGGAAAGGCTGCAGAGAAAACCACTGCAGATTTCTCTCCGTTGTGTTTCGCTGCACAGTAACATTGAGGCTCTGTCTCTCTACAGAAAGAACTCCTGGGGTGCAGCAGTATCCAATTTCTAGGGGGCCTTCCTCCCAGGTGTTCACTTTTCGGGGCCTAGGAATCTTGCCTTTCCCAGATAGAATACTGGATGTCAGCAGGATGGGTGTGGAGGTCCAGTTTGGCAGAGAATTACAGAGGTGAGGTGGGAAAGACCCAGCTAGCCAAGAGAGATGAAGCTTGCCATGAAGAGAAGGAAAAAACAAACCGAAACTGACATTCTGCTAGTATGAACTGACCAAACAGGCCTCACTGGGGGTAGGCATGGGAAGGGAGGTGACCTGCCTGCTGCTAGGCCTGCACAGCCCTAAATGCACCTCCAAGTCCATTTCAGTAGCACACTCACCTAGTGTCACAAACACACCCATACCATGTGCATGCCCATCACCCTCCATCGGGATCTTAACATCACCCAGGAAATGTTTCAAGAAATGCCTGGCTAAGAAGCAGGACTGGGGGTTGGGGTGCAGCCTGAGTTCTGATTCCTATTGTTTCCCAGGCAGAATGGTGATCCCCATCCCATCTCCTAACTCTCTTCTTCCTCTACCTTCCTCCCTCTTCCTGGAGTGAAGGATGGAACCTAGCACTTCCTGTGTGCCTTCTACCATGAGCTACACCACCAGCCCTTTTTCTTCTCCCAGAGATAAGGCCGTGATTCAGGACTCCATCCGACAGTCACATTTTCTGTTGCTCCCTCAGCCTGCCAAGGGTATGTGCGTGACTAAGACGTTCATTAGAATATTTTCTCATGCTTTGTCATCAGCGCATTTCCCAGGCTAGGGGACTAGTCAGAGGCCGGGTATGAAGACAGAGGTGAAGTCTCCCTGCTCCCAGATAGGAACCATGGGTTCCATTAGGGATGGGTACATTCTTCTACTGTCCACTGTTCCCCTCACTTTGATACCAGCCTGAAATGCTGAGCCCCCAGATCTGCTCTCTGCACATGCTCAGATGAGAGACAGTAGGCCCAGTGCCGTTGGGCTAATCGTGAACTACAGGGAGCGGGAGGGTTGTCTTCCGGTCAGCTCTTCCTCAGCCCCGACACTGCCCCTTCTCTCCATCCACTCCAGAATCTGAGATCCCTCCAGGCTGTACGGACACCAGCTTTGTTTATTTAATTGTTGTCAACCACCATTCTTTCCTTGGGTACTGGCTCAATGCTGAGCTCTGCTCACGTCCCACATCTTTGGGTCCATGGAGCGTCAGCCCCTCCCTGCTGCTGGTAGTCCAGGCTTCCCACTTGATAGCAATGCCTGAGGCAGCCATGGGGCATTCTGCCGCCCCAAACATCATCTCAAGATCCCCGAAAAGAGCAACCCGGCACCCTGATGCTCCTTCAGTCCTTCCTTTGTGGCCTTTTTAAAAGCAAAGATGAGGCTCCCGGGGGAGGCTGTCCTCTACGGCCCAAATAATGGTGACTTCCATACTTCCATACCAGCCCCCCGCCCCGGGGTGAGCTTTATGCCCTTCCCCTCAAGGGGTTTCAACTTTTAAAAAACATTAGTGGAAATAAGGGTCCAGGAAGATCCTTAACAACCTTCTTCCTGGGACCTTTATGCCCTGAGCCTCCTGCTCTGGTCTTCAGTCAACCAGGGCTGTCAGGTAGTCCCCTCTTCTGGCAAGCGCAGCCCTGGGAATTGTCCACAAACACGTTTCTATGTGGAAGTGCGAGGGACTGATAAAGCTGCATGGATGGTTTTTATCCTGTCCTGGAAGTGGCATTTTTTACCAAGAGAGATAACCTTGATGTGCTCAAAACAATCTCTGTGGAGGAGTTGTGGCATAGAGAAGACACCATGGAGAGTCATGGTGGATCCCCACACCCCACAGTCCTCTGAACCCTGGTGGATAAGTAGCTACACGTTTGCTCCTGAGCACCATGGAACCATCTTGATGGGTCTTCTAATCCATCACCACGGAGAGTCAGAGGAACAGGGTGAAGAGTTAAATGAATGTGAGCTCTAAGCCTAGTCTTGGGGACTAACTAGATTGGAAGCCCCAGTCACTTCCCTTCAAACTTTCATTTTCTCATTTGCAGAAGGAGAAGTCTGGACCGGGTGGCCTTAAAGCATCCTTCTAGTGCTGACATTTGCTTGATTTCCCAGAGGGATATACAAAGTCCTTTAGTCCCTGCAGCTCCGGACAAGATGGTATAACCTGATGGCAGCACAGAGCACGGGACCTCCTATGGGAAGGGATTTGGGAAGGATGCTGCATACCCTCGGTCCATAGCAGCCCGCCGCAGGGAAGGCCAGGCACCACTCAGTGTTGCCTTTAGTTACATAACCCTCCTGGTCCTAGCAAAGAACAACAACAAAACAGCCTGTTCTCAGAACCCCGACACACGAGCACATGCATATACATGCACACACATGCACACACACTGTACATGCCTTTGCCAATGGTGGCTTTGTGGCCACAGCACCTGTGAGAATCTGAGAAACTCTTTCTTTTCATGTGTTTCCTTTTTTTCCCAAAAGTGTCTCATTTAAGAAATATATCTGAAAGAAGACTCATATCCTTTAGGTCTGACCAGAGATAGTAGGGTCCCCTCAGTCCCTGCCCCCCCCCCCCATCATTTAGAGTCATATGGGCCTCTTCTCTTTTTGGTCTCTCCCTGCGTTCTCTTCATGTCTGCAGGTGCTGCACAGTGAAGGTCCCCCCTCTATCCCCAGTAGGAGCAGTCTGCAGAAGGGACTCACCGGGCCTCCTTCTTATGAACAGGGAAGTCATTTCTCAGGGTTGTACTCTGCCCTCCTCACCGGCCACTGTTGTCCCTGGCAGGTCACTTTGCCTTTTCCTGGAGGACACAGTGGCTTCCCATTTTAGGAACAATGTCACAGAGTTCCTTCTTCTCACCGGAGGGCACGGTGATAACTCACATGTCTTTGATATCCTTAAGAGAAGAGCGAATGACCCGAAAGTGCTGCAGGAGAGCTTACAGTCGGAGATGCATTTTCCAGCTGTGAAGTTGTCACATCTCATCGAGATCACAAGCCATGGTGGCTTTGTCCTGGCTGGCTGCTTGACAAGGTCAAGCCTACAAGTCACAGCTCTGGAATAGTTTGGATGCATGTTGTCTGGTGGTAGAGGAATGAAAGAGCAAGGGACACATGTCCAAAGGTGACCTAATAGACCAGAAGGAACCTGAGTGGATTCTAGTCTGCTGTTATCTGAGAGCAGATGATCCACTTAGCTTTCCTTGTTCTTGGTTTCTTTATATGTTGAGATATCATTGTTACGTGCTTAATAAGAGCCCAGCGTAGAGTTAAATAAGTGATAGTATACAGCTCTTAAACATCACAGCAACTCCTTAAAGCACTTCCCTTTTCTCTGTATAAAGCCAGGCTGAAAACAGGGCTAAGGCGAGTTGGCCGGTCAATGCCAAGACAGGTCTCCTGCCTGGGTGTGCCTCTGAGATCCCAGGTTCTCAGACACTTAAACCTTAAATGTGCTGTGCTCCAGTGGTTTCCCCGAGCTCTTTCTGGATGAGAACCCCAGCTGTCCCCTCACTTCACTCCCTTTTCTTTCTTTGAAGGCCTGCAGAACCCGAAATGAAGTCAACCGTCCCCCTTCTGCATGGAAATGAGAAGTTCTCTGCAGCTTCTGTAGGGACCTGTACTTGGTGCTTTTCCAGAGTGAGGCAGAAAGTTACTGCAGTGTCCTGAGCTTGGAAGTCTGCCAGAATTCTCCTGGTTGAGAACCTGCCAGAGTGTCCCCAGGACCTCTTATGATGCTGCTGCCAGTCTGTGTCCTGGACCATGGAGTTTGTCTGGACTGCTGTGGGAAAAAAAATGTTGTGGCTTCCCAATAAAGGAAGTTAGTGTAAAAATCTCTTCATGGGCGTTAAATTCAAGAATTGGGTCTCCATTTAGACCTTGGCCCAGCCATGGGTCCTTGCTTACTCTTCTTTTTCACACTGCATCCCCTTCCCCCTCCCCCCAGCCCTAACCCAGTCTGTCTCCCTCTCCTTCCCAGGAAGTGACCTTTGGGACTCAGCGGCACAGATACTTGCTGAATGAGCATTACCAACTGCTGTGCTTCTTGCTTGGGTTGGGGCCAAGAGGAACCTGTGCCAGGATGCCTCTGTGGGGCCCTGTGATATTGCCTGTGCGATATGGGAAGGGCTGGGAGTGAGGAGATGGAGATGTGATGCAGAGGACATGGGGGTGGGGGGTGTCCCCAGAGGCTAAGGAATGGCTTGAGTCTCTAATAAAACTATGATTTTCTTTTTGTTTTTGTTTTATTTTCCCCCTAGATTAAAGGTCAGAAAGAGGATCAGTTCAGGCCTTTGCAAAGATCTGACCAGCAAATCTTTATAAAGATCTGCTGTGTGCCAGCTTCCAGGAATGAACAAAAGGATTCACTCCCTCTGCTAATGAGCCTTCCTCTGACCTCACTTTCTAACTAGTTTGTGGACAGACAGATGAGTGAGCTTGGGCAGACGGGCATTCTAGGCTCAAGACACGCTGAGACTGTCCATGCCCACCTGCATGGCTCAGGCAGGGACACTCTGTCAGAGGAAGGAATGATGTCTGCACGGGACACAGATGGCTCCCAGGACTGAATCTGCCAGACGAGTTCCTTGCTGGTTTGTCCTTGGCTCTTACTGTTTTCTGACACAAATTCTCACCTTTAGCCAAGAAACTCTTAGGTCTGGTTCTGAATCTCTGTATGCCCATTTCTTTCCTCTATAATGTTCGGAGAGAGGGTGGCTCTAGGCAGCTGCAGCACGCTCACACCTGCTTCAATGTTTCTAGATGTGTCTCGTTATATGTCACGTAAGGACCACTTCCTTCCTTCCTGTCTTTCCACAGCGCAGAATTGAGGCTTTTCAGCAGACTGAACATCTGATATATTTAACTCACTGGTAGACCTTCACACTGGCTAGCTTCCAGGGTGAGCTAGCCAGATCCTGCCACCTTCAGGCAGACCACCCTCACTCAACAGTAGAGATCTCTGCTTCGGTTAGCATCCTAGACCACTCCGGCTGAAAGGCATATGCATAAATCATCTCGCCATCCCCAGACCCCAGCCAGCACGAATCTAAGGAATTCTAGAGATAACTCAAAACTTGTCTCATGTAGTGCTAGTGGGTGGAACTCAGTGCCAGAACATGCGCTTAGCATGTACAAAGCCATGGGTTCAATCTCCATTGGGAGAAGAAATAGGGAACAGAGGAAAAAAGAGGGAGGGAGGGAGGGAGGGAGGGAGAGAGAGAGAGAGAGAGAGAGAGAGAGAGAGAGGAAGGGAAGGAGGGAGGGAGGGAGGGAGGGAGGGAGAGAGAGAGAGAGAGAGAGAGAGAGAGAGGAAGGGAAGGAGGGAGGGAGGGAGGGAGGGAGAGAGGAGAGCATTCAAGAGAAAAAAGGGGAAAGAGAAGAGAAGAAAGGAGGAGAGTAATGAAGAAGGGGAAGTGTGCTCCAGGAAGGTCCAGGGAGTGAGGGACAAAGCTCCAGTAAACACTAAAGCTAAAGACTTTTACACTGAGTCGGGAGCTTGGAGTCAAAGCTGAATTTGAAACACGATGTCCAAATCTTACCTCGAAGTCAGTAATCACCTGCCTCTGGGGCTGGAGACGGAGGCAAGGGGAGTCTCAACTAAACACGTGACTGGGTAGGTGGGCAAGTGTGCTGTAACCCAAGCTGTGGCCACAAAGGCAGCACAGGGTCACGTGCTTTCATGCAGGGGGTCTTTTCCAGGCCAGGCTAAGCCCTGGGAAAAAGATAATAATTCAGTAGCTGCTGTGAGCCCTGATTGAAAAAACAAAGAGGAAGAAGCTATGTTTGCTGCCTTCATTAAGCAGCATAAGCGGCGGGGGCTCGTGCTTGGCAGGAGCAGGAGGCTGGCAGAGGAAGGATGCTAACCCCTAGGGCTTCTGTAACATGGCTGTACTCACCGCCTCCACACTGCTGCCTTCTTAGCCTGGATCCCAAGGCCAACCCCTTTGTGTGTCCCCCAGCTGAAGGAAGGACAGAGGCCGGGCTGCACCCTCATCCCGATCAGGTGGCCACTAAATGATCCATCATGTCCTAGGCCCTGAGCTCCTGATTCTCCCAGGGTTGGGCAAGAAGAGGAGTTGAGGAGAGAGCAGAGTATGTGGCTGGTGTGGTGTGCATGTGCCTGTTGTAGATTGTACCTAACAATGCCTGGCCCTTTGGACCTTGTGCCCATCTGCAGCTACCTACCTAGAGCCACATTCTTCTTCTGTAATGAGGACAGAGAGGAATAAGCAAAGCTTTGCAGCAAAATTATGATCTGAAGTCCTCTCTTCCATCCCTTTCTCCTCTGTGTGGTAGAGAATTGACTTAGCAGAAGCATGGGGGGGGGACCAGGTAGGGTCCAGGGCACAACTGCTGGCTCTAGTCTCTCCCCTTCCCTCACCTTTCACAGTCTCTCTCTCTCTCTCTCTCTCTCTCTCTCTCTCTCTCTCTCTCTCTCTCTCTGATGGCTCCATCTAGCCCTCCCCTGTGGATTATGGGATGCACAGAGGATAAGCATCCAGAATGGGGCCACCGGCAGAGGGTAGAGTGGGCTAGCCACCCAATGAGCAACAGTGATTCATTCCTGAATTCTATGGGGAAATGGCGGTTGAAGTCAGGCAAAAATATGGTAAAAGAAATGTTATTCCAGGGGCCTCCAGCCATCTGAGGTGTGAGTTATTTCACAGAGAAGGGAAGACAGTGAGGTAAGTATGTTCTCACTCTGGATTTCTGGGTATCCAGGCCTGGGAAGAAGGGGGGAAAGACTAGAGACTCTGGAGGAAGTAGAAGCTAATGGTGTGATGAACCCCTCAGTGCCTGGCACAACTTTCCAGGTTAAAGTTCCTAGCAGTTTCTACTGGTTGGTTCTTATTTTTGCTCCATAGGAAGCAGAAGCAGGGCAGGGAATACGTAGAGACAAGGATGTCACATGGTATTGACATGTGAGGCTGGAGAGGAATCCAGGTGATCCCTTAATCTCTGGATTCCTAGCAGGAGCATCTGTATAGAAGGTATGGGCTCTCTAGGACCCCTTGAGGCCTACAGAGAAATTTTTATCCGAGAACAAGATATGTCACCAACCCTTCTTGATCACAGCTTCCCAACAAGATGCAAAGAAAGTGAAGCTGTAGTGAAAAGAAGGGAGACACCTGATGTCATGAGGAGAGGATTCAGGTGAAGACTCCTAAATGTCAGGCTGCTATTGCTGCCCCAAGGAACCTGGGTGGAATTGTTCTCCGTGTTGAGGGAAAAGGACATACAATATCTTGGAAGAATGCTGTCCTTAGCTGAGATGTGGGTGTTGAGGAAAAACCACCTTGCTGCTTTTCATGCCATAAAAGAAAGACAGCCATAAAACTCAAAGACAAATAGGCCACAGAGGATTTTCTCAGGGTTTGAGTCAGATGCTTCAGGTCTATCAAGCCCGATCATCCTAGATCTCCACCCCTGAGGTCCTGTGCTTCTGGTCAAACCTACCCTTTGATCATGCATGCCTGATCTACCTTCTCAACTCCACAGGGATGGGAGAGGACAGTGAGGTAGAGGGCAGAGAAGAGATGAGCTTTTAAGGAATGCATCCAATCTTCACAAGTGTCTTCCAGACATAAAGCTCATGGGAGACGAGTCGAGGTGAGGTGCTCAGCTCTCCTCACTTTGCCCCTCCCTCTCCTTCAGCATCACATCATCAGGCCCTTGTTGACCAGGTACTAATTGCCACAGGGCTGTTCTTCCCTCCCCTGTCTACGCAGAGAAGTAATACTGACAGGATTGTCAAGCTTTCCCAATGCAGAGGAGAAAACATTCCTCTTCATCTCTTCCTCCTACGTTCCTATTCCATGGACCTCCTGAGTGAAGAAAAATCTCGGTGCCCTAGACTGCCTGGGGACAATGAACCTTTCTCCTGGAATCCAAGATGATGTTTCCAAATAACCAAAGGGAAATAGGGGCTTGCCATAAGTAACCACAACAGAAATTTACAGAGGCATCACATTCAAGGAACTGCTTCCCAGCTGTCTCCGTTCTTATTGTTCCCTTCCCATGATTGCCAACCACCCAGATATGCTCCTGAGCCAGAGGCGAGCTCCAGCCAGGTGAGTCCTCAAGCTATAACGGGGCACCCACAAGTCTGGAAGGCTGCTTCTGTGTCCCCCTTGGGCACTGCAGGGACTAGAGATGAAGATGCTCACTTGGGTCAGAAGGGAGAAAGCTTCCCCAAGTGAGCCACTCCTGGCTTTGACTCCCACTGCATCAGATAAAGAGCCACCTCCTTCCCCTGGGCAGCGCTGTCTCCCACCCTTCATCTTCTTGTATCCAGCTCCCCTGCCCGTTCCCTCCTGTCCTTCAGCTTTATCCTCCCTGCTCCAATCCTCGTTGCTGGACCCCAGCCCCTTTAAAGCTCTAAACAAACCTCCTGAGCAAGCCTGTCTTCTTGGCATCTCACTCTTTATTTAAACAGTTGTACTATGCAAACTCCCTTCCTAATTTTTCCTAGCTTAAATCCTTCAATGGTCTTCTGCCTTGGCTTAATTTTTACCCTCAACTACCTCTCAATTTCATCTCCTTTAATTCCTGGAAGTTACCGAAATCCCCAACCAGTTTAAACCCATGTCTCTCATTCTTTGCCCCAAAAGATGGTCTGGATACTTCCTTCTGCTCCAACCACCACAAACCCCTCAAACGCGTATCTCAAGCCCTTCTTTGCAGGGATCTCCTCCGACACATTTCTACCCAAGGCATCTTCACCTGCTTTACTTCCAATTACCCCAGTCCTTCACTTTTACATGCTGATTCCCCCTATCTCCTCACACCCACTTGCTTCTCCCACCTCCTCTTCCCCACTTACTCGGGTCTCCTGCTCAGGACGCCCTTGCCGAGGGCGGCGGGGGATGTGTGCTGAAGCAGGGCTCCGGCGGCAGCGCAACAACTCGGGGGACGCTCCTTCTCCTTGTCGCCTGTGGCCCCTGGTGCCACCGGGTGCTGGTGGGGCGACTGGGGAGCCTGAGCCCTGCTGCTGGGGCCCGGCTGGGGCTGCGCCAGGAGCTGTCCGTGGTGCTGAAGCGGCGGCTCCGGCGTGGCGGGTGTGAGCTGTCCGTGGTCCTGGAGAGGCTCCTGGGCCGCAGTGGCGGCCGGAGCGGTGGTTGGAGGAGCAGGCAGTGGGGCGGACGGCGGAGGGACGAGCCCCGGCGGAGGCTGGGCTTGCAGAAGCTGCTGGTGTTCCCACAGGCTGCGGTTCTCCGCGCTCAGCTCGTCTAGACGCCGCTCCAGCTCATCGATGCGCTGGCGCTGGGTGTGGATGAGGCTTTGCTGGTTCTGTACGATGGCCGTGAGCTCCTTGAGGTAGAGCACGGCGCGCACCGGATTCTCCAGCAGGCTCTCCATGCCGCCCGCCGCCGCCTGCGCCCTGCCTGCGCCTCGGCGGGCGGCGGGGAGCGTGAGCGCGCAGGAGCCCAGCAGCCCCGGCGGTCGGCGGCCTCCTTCCCTCTCTCTCTCTCTCTCTTCTTTCTCTCTCTCCCTCCCCTTCCCGCCGCCGCCTGCGCGTCACCGCCACACAAGCATTCGCACACGCACTGAGGGGCGGACCCGGCGCCAGGACCCACCTCCCACCTCTGGGCTTCGTGAGGAACTCTGCTTTCCGTGGGGTGGGGAGGAAAGGAGGGAGGCGAGGGGGAACAGCGAGGAAGAGGCTGGGCCGTGCAGGATCCTCCAAGAGAACCCAGGATGGAGATCAGTCCTACTGGCAAGCAAGGAGAGCTAACCCAAGCAGCAGCTCTGGGAAAGTGCGATGGGACTAAGAAAAAGACAAAAAGGAAACTGCCAGAGAAAGGAAGGGTAAAGGGAGGCGGGTACAGAGGAAGAGAGACATGTAGGCGCCGGCTCTAAAAGGTCACAATCTCTTTTTCCTATCTAGCATCTCAGAGGTTGGGGATCATTTTTAAGACCTTCTGAGGAGGGGACACACCTGCCTCTTTGATGCTTAACAATTTGCTTTCAGGGGTGCCCTGGAACAGAGATTCATGAATAGTTAAGAGACTCTAAAAAACCCTGTGTCTGTTGCTTAGTTCTGCCAGGGGTAAATTAAGGCAGGAAGGGATTTTCATGAGGGATTTTCTCTGAAAATGACATCTCACGGCTCTTTTGTGCCAGAACAGAAACTAAATAGAGCAGGGCCTCTGAGGCTACTGTGTCTAGAACCTTCTAAAGCAACCGTTCTGTTAGACACCCAGGAAGTGCATGCAATTAGTAAACACTGGACTGGGAGATGGTATAATGATAACGACCAGAATGGATTTTTTGTAGCTAACGAGCAGTGGACAAAAGAGGTAATAATTAATTTTGAAATGTGGTAGTAAGAAAGAGTTGTGACCAGTGTTGTCAGAGTCACCAGTTTGGGGATCTGGGAAGGCTTCTGAAAAGAGTTAACATTTGAGGGGGGAAGGGTTTTCCTGGAAGCTCGGAGATGTCAATCAACATGGAATGATCTCTTCAGTTCTAAAGTCTTTGCATATAAAACACCCGCTGAATGCAGCATCATATTAGGTCAGCCATGAGGAAAATTAAGGCAGGAAGGCTGCTAGTGCTGGATGTCTCTAGAAACAAGGTCTCAGGGCACTTGGAGTCATAATTCATATGCAACAATCTGTACTCATTCTGACTACACAGTTCAATGGATTTCGACAGTATACACCCAGCCATTCATCACCACAAACAAAACTGCTATATGTAATAAGCACCCCTCTACTCTGTTCAACTTCTTGTCCCATGGTCCAGCTAAGCATTCATCTGCTTCCTCTAAATACACATTAGTTTTGCCCTGTTGTGGGATTTAACATTAACGAAATCACATCGTGTATACTTGCTTGTGTCTGATGTGTTTGAGGTCCATCCATTCTGCAAGTACCATTAATTTATTTTTATTTCAGGGTGGTATCTACAGCAGATATAGCACAATCCTTTCTCCTGTCTACCTGCTGATGCTGTTGATGGACATTTTGGTTGTTGGGCACTTTTGTTTTAAGAAAGAAAAGTTTGTTGATCATACTGCAAAGGGTAGTATCAGGAGCACCGCTACCCGCAGATGTTTGCCTTGATGGTAGAGAATCGGCTGCTATCATTATTAAAGGACAGGTAGACACAGGTTTTGAATGTTTTGTCAAAAGTAAAAATCTAGAATTGAAATCCCTGGGTTGTTTGAAATACACATTTGGCTTAGGAAGAAACTTCCTGATGATCTTTTTACAGTGGCTGCTTTTCTTCTCCGCAGCCGTGCAGAGGCCTCTGGTATTTCTCCTTGCTGGAGTTCCTTTGTCCTAGGTTGACTTTTATTTTCTTTCAGTGCTTACAAATACGGTGCCAGGGTCCTTGGCTTGCAATTTCTGATGACCATTCTTATCCCCATTATGACTCAAAAGATGGAGAAAAATAGAAACAATGTGAATGACAGGGAAGTGGAATTCACAGGCACGGTTTTGAAACAGCTGTTCTAAATATGTTTAAGGATTTAAAGATATATATGAACACAACGAGGCAAGAAATGTGATTAAAAAACGAAATGGAATTTCTAAGCAGTTTTCACCTCTTGGAATGTAATATCTGAAATGAAATTTGTACTGGATGGGATTCCCAGTAGATATATATTGCAGAAGTTTTAAGCATCAGTGAGATCAAACATAAACTGTCTAAATTGGCTAATGTTCCTCTATAGGTCATTGAGTCTCTGGTGTCATTTTTTTAGTTTTTTAATTTTCTATGTTACAGTTTGAAGACTCAACTGTATAAATTCCATCTATTTCTTTTTTTAAAAATGTCCTTCCAGTTTCTTTCTTGGTTGGATGTGCTTGTTTTCTTGTATTTTGGGTTCTTCTTTTCCTGTCTCTCTGCATATGTAGTATTTTTTTTTTTTTTTTACATTTTGATTGTGATTTTGCTAAGCCCACATTTTATTGTTTTCTCCTTCAGAGCACTGGCCGTTGTTCTAGCAGGTAGAAAAGTCTCTTGGGGGTTGGCTTGGATTTGAGCTTCGGTGGGATGATGACCACTGGAGAGCTGATTTATCTTTCCTGCAGAGGGCTGATAACTGCACCATCTCCTCCAGCCTGTATGAGCCCCAAGTGTTCAGCCCACAGCCCACCAGTGCTCAGTGCATTCCCACTGTGCTCAGGCTTAGGGAGTTCCACTCTATGCATTTCAGAATAGGAAGATGGAACATTATGGGGACATATGCAGTGAAAGGGGCCCCTCACCCCGGAACCGTGTTGAAGCCTTTTGTCAACTGAGAATCAAGAGTTCCAATATAATGAACAACATTTCATAATGGTCCCTCTCTCTTTCCAGATAAAAATCTGAAAATTTGTAGCCATCTTGTCAGAATTCCCCTTTATAGTTAAAGGGTAACTTCTAATTCCCTTGTGCAACCCTAGTGACTCCTGGATCACCCTTATCAGATTATCACCCCATCTAAGATACTTCTGGAGCCACCCTATAATTTCACTTCTCAAAAAGAGTAGCCCTTTCAAGTGTAGCTTGAGAGCTACCAACATGGTATATATGTTTAATTTTAAGACGCTTAACTATTACTTCCCTTTAAAAGCCTATGTCCCCTGGGCAGTGGTGGTGCACACCTTTAATCTCAGCACTCGGGAGGCAGAGGCAGGAGGATCTCTGTGAGTTCGAGGCCAGCCTGGTCTATAGAGCTATACAAAGAAACCCTGTCTCAAAAAACCAAAATAATAATAATAATAATAATAATAATAATAATAATAATAAAGCCCATGCTCATACTTGAGTATATCTTATTCTTTCCCCGGATGTCTCTTTCTCTTAACATTGCACTTAGCATCTAGGGTAAAAATGTCTTTTAGTAAACTGCAGCTGCCCCTTAAGAAGTCCACATCCATGCTCTCACCACATGCATGCTCTCACCACACCCATGCTCTCACCACACCCATGCTCTCAACACACCCATGCTCTCACCACATGCGTGCTCTCACCACATGCATGCTCTCACCACATGCATGCTCTCACCACACCCATGCTCTCACCACATGCATGCTCTCACCACACCCATGCTCTCACCACACCCATGCTCTCAACACACTCATGCTCTCACCACATGCATGCTCTCAGGTGTGCTTTATTCTTTCTCCAAGCACCTTGTTCTTTTCAGTAAACTCTAACTCTGCTTCATACTGGTTTGTCCTGAAATTCTTTTCTGCATCTAAGCCAAGGATCAGTTTATCTAAGTTGAGTTCCCTAAGACAACCAATGACCTCCTCTGGCTGTTGTGAGTGACAGCATAAAGCTGAGTCTCTGTCCTTGCTGCTGTTAACATCGGTCAGCAGATTCAAAGGGGATGCTTCAATTTCTGGAGCTCCTTCTTTATCTACTGTCTTAGTTTTCTTTCTGTTGCTGGGATAAACATCATGACCACAAGCAACTTGCAGAGGAAATGGTTTAGATCATCTTCTAGTTATAGTACATTATGAAAGTATACTGGCTGGTTTTGTGAGTCAACTTGACACAAGTTAGAGTCATCAGAGAAAGGATCCTCAGTTGAGGAAATGCCTCCATGAGATCAAGCTGTAAGGCATTTCTCAAGTAGTGATCAGTAGGGGAGGGCCCAGCCCCATAGTGGGTGCTGCCATTCCTGGGCTGCTGGTCCTGGGTTCTATAAGAAGGTGGGCTGAGCAAGCCATGGGAAGCAAGTCAGTAAGCAGCTCCCCACCATGGTCTCTGAATCAGCTCCTGCCTCTGGGATACTGCCCTGTTTGAGTTCCTGTCCTGACTTCCTTCAGTGATGAACAGCAATGTTGAAGTGTAAGCCCCATAAACCCTTTCCTCCCCAACTCACCTTTTGGTCATGGTGTTTCATTGCAACAACAGAAACCCTAACTGAGACAGAAAGGAAGTGAGGGTAGGAACTCAAGACAGGAACCTGGAGGCAGAAACTGAAACAAAGGCCATGGAGCAATACTGTTTACTGGCTTGCTTTCTATGACTTGTTCAACCTGTTTTCTTATATAACATGCTCTGCTTTAGTTTCCTCTATTATTTGCTTATCATGCACGAGGTCCTGGACGTGATCTCCAGGATGGCAAAATGAATAAATAATAAATTATGAAAAATAAAATTATAATTTTGATAAATCATGTGTGCAAATATAATATACATAACATGTGTATGTGTAGCTATCACATATAATATATTCACAGAAATAAATACTTTATAATCTATTTTTCTACATGTATATATAATTGACAATAAAATGTTTCAAAATCAAGAACTATTTTACTAGATAGATCATAGGCCTTAGGGGAGAACCCACCACTATTATTCTGCTAAACGGACATAGTAGTTAACCAGCTTCTAATGACTTATTGTTATACACATAGATTATTGCTACTCTCAATCCTTATCAGAGAAGCTTCTATTTGCAGTAGATGGTGATTAAGTCAGAGACTCCACAAGCAGCTAACACGCAGAGAATCTCTGACTTTCTGTATCTTTACTGTGGAATGTCCGGCCCTAAATGGGACATCTATATCACACTCCCTCCCCGAAAGGCTCGGGGATCACTGCAGAAGGGGAGTAGCAATAGAGTGAGACTGGAGGTGGTAGATAACTACAGTGAAACAGTATCTTGTGGACAGTATAGGACAGTCGGACATATGAACTCACAGGGCTGTGACTGCATGCACACGACCTGTGAAAGCTCAAGCCTGACCAAATCCCAGCATAGAGAGAGGAGAGTGGCATGGTGTCTCTCTGCTAGCTGCGTAGCTGTTGACAATTGACAACTGCTGGGATAAAGAGAATGTTGCTCCTGACAGGTTGTTGACCCTGTTCCAGTGGAAGGCCACACATCCAAGAATGTTTGGGCAGTGAAAATTGAATCTGATGGGTATTAAAAGGGGAGGGAGGAGGTACACAAAGTTGGATGGGGAGGGGAGGGGAGTGGACCTGGGAGGAGTTGAGGTAGGGGTGAATATGATACAAGCAGATTGAATGAGATTCTAAAAGAATTAATAGAAAGATTGAGATGGTAGAACAGGTAATTTCTAGGCTTCCTCTTAGCGGGGATACATACATGCTGAGATGGTTATTTGTTATTTGCCAACTTGATTGGATCTAGACTCAGCTAAGAGACATGCATGTGTGTCTGACAAGAAGCTGCTTCAGATGTTGCCTGGGGAGACTATCTTGGTTAGGTTGGTTAAGATGGAAAGACCAGTCATGAATGGAAGTAACACCACTGCACAGACTGAGGTCCTGGACTGAATAAAAGGAATAAAAGCAAACCAAGAGTTACCATTCATCACTTTCTGCTTCCTGAATGTGGACCCTTGCCCAGCAGCCTCAAGGATCTGCCATCATGACTTCCCTGTTATGATGAACCACACCCTTGAACAGAGCCAAAGTCAGCCCTTCTTAAGCTGCTTTTGCCAGGGCATGTTATCCAAACAACCTGAAAAGTAACAAGTTTGCGTATTCAAAGTAATAATTCTGCAGTAATTTGGTAGTGCAACAGGGATATTGGTAACGACTTAGATGCCCAAAGACCACCTGCTCTTTGGTCATTCTGGTTCAGAGTCCTAACTGAGTACCAACCATCTGTCCCTTCCCATCCCTGTGGCCAACACACCCACAGGACACATCTAAGGATAAATTCTCTCACTGTAGCATAGAAGGCCCTGGGGCTCTCACCTGGATCTGTTCTGCTGTAGGCGAGAAGGTGGAGCTGTGGAGGGGACAGCGGCAGTATCTGCTCCAGCTCAGATTTGATGGATTCCAGACAGCTAGAATGGGTGATCAGGGTTCATTTCTTCTAGTCTCCTGCCTCTGGGAAAACATCAGCTAATCCCTCTCCTCCTGAAACACAACCAGGTCTTCTGGACCACACAACTTCCTATGGATTCTGGTAACTGAATTGAAATAAATGAGACTATCAGCTTTGGGGAAATAAAACAGGCAGCCTTTCCTGGGAGTGTCTAGTTCTACTTTTGTGGGCATTTGCTTCACTGTGTATAATAACAAGGCCATTGGTTCCAGTCAACATTTTTGTTCCACCCCGTGTTGTTCAAAGCTTGGTCCCCAGCCTATGGCACCAGGAGCAGTGAAACCTTCTAGAAGTGGGACATGGGAAGAAAGTTAAGTGGCTGGGTGCTTGCCTCTTCCTCTCTCTTATACTGGCGCATAGCTTTTTTTGACTGTGTATGCCTCCCATGATATGGCAGGCAGGGCCAGAGACAGCAGAGGCAATCATGAATAGGAACTTCTGGATCTGACAGACAATAGAGTAAGAGTGTAGCTCACACTTGTCATTCCATCATTCAGGAGGCTGAGGTAGGAGGTCCTAATGCACAAACAATCAGCCCAACTTCTCTTCTGCGACCTGATTACCTCTGGTATGTATCAGAGCAATGGGAATCTACACAGAATCCTTGGGGAGGATGGCAATCCCTCTAAAATCGTGTGTGCAATCAGCAATGCCGTGAGTGTGAAGCACGTGGAAGAACATCTCATGGAGTGTGTACCAGGTTTCACTGCCGAGAGGGTGATGCTGTCCTGATGCAGAGTGCTTTCCCAGGTACAGACCTCTTTCATTCTTCACCCAAAGTCCATGGAATATTGTCATCAAGCCCATTTTACAGAAAAGGAAACAGAGGTAGAGGGAGATAGTGGCTCACCTGAAGCTAGAGAATAGCATAGCCAGAATTCTTGTTTTGCCCTCCTTTCCCTGGGGGCTTCTCTCCATCACAGCCCAGGGAGTGAGGTTTCTCATGCAGCCAGTGCCAGTTGGAGGATGAATTTCCCCACATGGGCCGTGGAGGGACTCTCCATGCTATACTGTATCAGTGCTCCTCACTGGGAAGCCCTGCTCATCCCTAATTGCCTAATTGACCGGTCAATGCAGGCTTGCCTGGTTCTGGTCCATTTTGAAGTAACCAGGCTCTCTGGATCAAGTAAAACATCTTCCGTGCAAGTTGTCATTTCCTGGTTTTGTTTTTCTGGATGGGGGGGGGGGGGCGTAGAATAGAATCATGGAAAACGAAACAGGTTCTGTGAAAGGCAGATGGATTGGAATTCTCACTCTCTGCCTTCCCAGCAATGTAACTTTCCTCAGGGTCCTGACCTGGACAGTGGGTGTCGCAGGGTTTCTGGGAGCATAAAACAGATGTGCAATGGGCTTAGCTTTTCAGGCATAGGAAGATTTACTGTGATAGGAAGGAAGGCAGCCTGCCCTGTGGTTGTAAAATCTGGGTTCACCCATCCTAGCCTCTGAACACATCTGGAAATGTGTCAGGATCCCCTCGGCTCCCACCTGCGTCTGCTCTACATGAACAGGAACATGGCAAACAAATGGTTTGGGACGTGCACCTGGATCCAAACAGAACCTTCAGACCAGCTAAAGGTAGGAGCATCGATTGCACACTGTACCCCTGCCTTCTGTCTCGGCAGGTAGCCTGTATTGACTTTGCAGAAGGCTGGAAACCTCCAAGAAGGACACAGGGGAAACTCAGCATGCCATGCTGAGGATGGCATAGGAAGATTTTGCCACCCTCCCTAGTGCTGAGCTTGGAGGGGAAGTGGCACTGGATCTGTGGAGTGGCGTTGAATATACTTGGGGAAGCTTCTAGCTGGAACCACAGGATAGACAGCGAACCCAAGTTAATCCTCAGACCTGACCTCTGACTCCATAGCTATGTGTGCTGGAATCAAAGTATGCTTCCCCTTGGCCTAAAGAGTTCCACTGTGGAGACAGTGTGGGTGTATCACAGAACCTAGGAGGAGAAAGCACAAGATGCTGCCTCTTCATGTTTGACAACTTCATATATACAGTGTACTGTGATTAGCCACTCCCATTACCCTTTCTTATCTGCCTTCCTCTCACTCCAAACCCCCCCCCCTTTTCCCAACTAGTTCCATTCCGATTTTCATATCTTTTTTTTAAACTGGCTGAGTTTCATTAGGGTTGTTTATATGAGTTTGGTGTAGCTGAAGTTTTTTCCAGTCCTGCTCAGCCCCACAGACCCTGCAGCTGCTCAGACCCAAGTAAACACACAGAGGCTTATATTATCTAAACTACTTGGCCATTAGCTCAGGCCTACCACTGACTAGCTCTTACATTTAAACTAACCCATAATTCTTATTTATGTTTAGCCACGTGGCTTGGTACCTTTTCCCAGTTCTGCCTTCACATCTTGCTTCCTCTGTGTCTGTCTTCCTCTCCTAACTCAGCCTTCCTCTTCCCAGAATTCTCCTCTCTCCATTGTCCCACCTATACTTCCTGCCTGGCTACTGGCCAACCAGCACTTTATTTATCAATCAATCAGAGCAATACATTCACAGCATACAGAAAGACATCCCCAGCAGTTTGGGCAAGGGGCTGGAGCATGGGCGACTTTACCAGTGTCCACACTACTGAAGGAATCCGCACCCAGCCAATAACTCCACGGGAAAGGGAGGGGCTCATGGGCTTCTCCCCCAATCAGAGTGAAATGTGGAGGAGCCCAGTCTTGTGCAGGTACCCATGGCTGCTGTGTATGGCTGATTGCAATGACCTTGTCATAACTAGTGGGCAGTATTTCATAGCACTTCTTCCTAGCCTCTGGTTCTTACAGTTTTTTCTTCTCCCTTTTCTGAGCTGTTTCCTAGGCCTTGGAGGGGCTAAGCACTCAATAATTTCCCCCTCCCTCTCCCCTTTCTCTCCTCCTCTTCTTCCTCCTCCTCTTTCTTTTCTCACTTTGACCAGGCATGAGTCTCTGCATTACCCACCACCCATTGCTAAAAGGAGATTCCCTGTCCCAAGCTGAGAGCAGTGCTAGACACTGGGTGTAAACATCAGTATTTAGGAGGCAGTTTGGCATTGTGTCCATTTAGCAAAACAGCAGTAATAGGTCCCCCTGCCAAGTGACTATGCCCTCCTTGGCCATGGGCTTTTGGCCAAAGTTACAGTGTCAGTCATGTACTCCCTTCCATGGAACAGGCCTTAAATCCAATCAGAAAGTGGTTGGTTACCCCTCAAACAGCCATGCCACTATTGCACCAGTGTGCATTTCTTGCCTGGCAGGTCAGTATTATAGAATGCTGGATCCATGGCTGGGTAAGACTGTTGAGTTTTCCTCCCCCAGAAGCCTGTCTAGTACCTTCCTGCATTAAGAATATTAGCAATATGGAGGGAACCCCCAACTAAGCTCCAGGTTGATTCTGTGTCCTATATCCAAAGTGGGTAGGGGCTTCAGCAGTAGGGTCTTAGCTCAAGTTAGGATTGGCAATCAAGAGCAATGCCAATAGAGTGTATTGTTTTGGGAATTACTCAGGCTCACAACTCAAAGGGAGTTATCCCCCCCCCAAAAAGAAAAAAAATCTGTGACTCCTGGGAGCAACATTATCCAGCAGAATACCAAGGAACGTCCTCCTCTTGTGTACCCGCCTCAGTACAGGCAACCACTCAGTTTCTGGGGTTAGCAGACACTGCCTACACCTCTCAGGGCAAACAGAAGTTCACCTTACACCTGGTTATAAACCTCAGGGTGACAAGTGGTAAGCAGACATAAGAAGGTGAAAGCAGACTTGTGTGTGTGTGTGTGTGTGTGTGTGTGTGTGTGTGTGTGTGTGTGTACACATTGAGCTGGATCACCCTCCCATTTCTGTTCTCTGCTGGGCCCAGTTCAGTCCTCTGAGGTCTCATCAAACCACTTCTCTAGTGCTGCCTCCAGAGAGGAAAACAAGTATGAAGTAGGGAAGGGAGAAGGAAGCCCGATTCCAGCTGCCTGGGCTTCTCATGTCGTATCTGTCTGCACACAGAATCTGTGGGCTGCTGTGTTTGACAAGTTCTTCTAAAATACTCTCCTGCTCTGAGTGCTGCCTACACTTCCTCACCCATGATTCTATTCTACCCCCACAGAAGCTACCCTAAGGGCGACCTAGGAAGTGGGAAGCAGCCCCAGCACCCCACCCCAGGGACTTCTCCACTTTTAATAGTAAAAGCTAGTGGTTATCAACTTTCTTTTACACTTAGTCATTGCCGGATGAATGTAAATGGAACTCAGTTGGGAGGATGGATAGATAAGTACACAGGTAGGTAAATAAAATGAGAGTAGTATAACTAAGTACATGTACAGACGACAAGGGTTCACATCTTTTCTATGCTGTTTACTAGGTGTATGACCCAGAATAGATCACTTAACCTGTTTCCTCATCTGAAAACAGGCAGTTGAAGGCCACCCTGTAAGAACATTGTGACTGCTCGTTGAGCTGACACACACAAAAGGTAAAGGTTACCCCTATAGCAGTGAGTGCACTGGTGACCAAAGTTAGAGAGATTCTCCCCTGCCCCAACTAGTTCAGTTCCTGAGATTCTGGCGGTTTTGTGGAACCTTATTTTAGGACACTTACCTGGTTCACTTTTTCACTTCACAAAGCAGAACACGAGGCCCAGAGACAGGACATTACCTGACTAAAGCCACAGATGGGCATGGTGTTGTAAAGTCTACCTTGAGAAGAGAGTCCTTCTAACTCATGGCCTTTGTTACTCACAGAGGTCTTTCTGCACCTGCTGAGCTGTGGGCTGGGCATCAAGGCCAGGTACAAGGAATTGGAGCATTCCCAGTAGCCTGTAGAACCAACCTAGGCTGAGCTGCTGTACTCCATCTCCACCAGGATGGACCCCAAAGGTTGCATGCTGATGAGGTAGGGTACCAGTTCTCTTCAGAAGGGTGAAAGAGGACCAAAATAGTGAGCTGAGATGCTCGATTCACACTTAGATCATGATATAGAAGGGACATGGGAATAATGGGAAGGGAGGTATAAGTGGGGAAAGGGATGGGAGAGTAGGGCAGAGGAGGGGAGGAGGTGGGATAAGTAACACTAAAGATGTTTGAGAAAGCTATATGGAAACCTATTATTTTATAAGCTATCTGTCTATCCATCCATCCATCTATCCATCTATCATCTATCTAATCTATCATCTATCTATCTATCTATCTATCTATCTATAAATCTATCTATGTATATAAAAGAGTTTAATTGTAATTTAAGTTACCATACACAGGGGTAATGCTCTTCCCAGATTGCCAAACAAAAAGCCCAATGCCAGGTGTGGGATTCTTCCCCTCAAGTTGTCGATCAGGTGTGTTCCAGAGACTCTCTGTGGTTTTTGTGTTGTGATAAAGAAAGAAAATCTTGACCAAAAGCAACCTGGGAAGGAAAGAATTTGTTTCATTTACAGCTTACAGTCCTTCATAAAGAAAAGTCAGAGCAGGAATTCAAGGCAGGAACTGAAGCAGAAGCCGTGGAAGAATCTTGCTTACTAGCTTGCTCCTCATGGCTCATTCAGCCTGATTTTTTAAAAATACAGTTCAGGACTGCTTGCCCAGGAGTGGGATCCCCCAGTGAGCTGGGTCCTCCCACATCAATCACTATTCAAGAAAATGTCACACCAAAAATATGATGGAGGCATTTTTTTTCAATTGAGGTTCCCTATTCCCAGATAACCCCAACTTTGTATAAAGCTGACCAAAAACTAACCAGAATACACCCAAAACAATACAAATTATTGTCATTGTTCTCTTTGCCCTCCAGAAATTGCTGGTAAGACCCTACTGCTGAAGACACACTTTGGTCATAGGATATGGAAAAATCAAGTTAATATTGACCAGGATGCTTCCTTCTTGCTGGATGCCTTTCATAGTTACAGAGATGCCATGTAGGCTGCTGGAAGGAAAAGTCATCAGTAGTCTTCCCCTGTTAACTACAATATTGACAAGATATGCCTATGAGTACCATAGTGGCACAAGTATTATGGGATAACCAACTACTTTCTGATTGAAATTAAGGCCTGCTTAACAAGGGAAAACATATACCTGGAACTATAAATCTGGCCATGAACCCACGACAGGGGACTCACAGGCTCCAGGAGTGAACCTACAATTATTATTCTGCTAAATAGATATAGTATCAAACTTCCCTCTAAAATTTTGTGTTTATACCCATAGATTAGTGTATCTGTCAGACCTTATCAGGGAAGTCTCTTCATGCAGTAGATGGTGATTAATGAAGAAACCCATAATTTGTCAAAGTGCAAAGAGTAAGTATCAGTGGAATGTTCAGCAACAAATGGGCCATTCATATTGTATCTCCCACCAGGGCTCAGGATTATCACAGAAGGAGGGAGCATTATTGTAAAAGCCAGAGGTCGGGGAGGATCTGGGTGAAACTATGTGTTCTGGACATGGCGGGACTGCTGTACTCATGAACTCATAGCCGCTGTGGTTGCCTGCATAAGACCTATACCACATAGAGCTAGTCAACATTCTAACCGGAGGGAGGAGGAGCTCACAGCCTCCTCCTCTGAGGAGCTGTGGACAGGTGATGGCTTCTGGGGAATGGAGAGTCTGTTTTTTATTTCAAGGGTGTCGCCCCCCTGGTAGAGCTGCCATAGCCCAGTGATGACGACAGCAGTATATGGCTAGCACAAATTGAACTCAGGGAATTATCTTTTTATAAAGAGAATACAACATTGGGAGGTGGTGAGGAGGTGATGGGTAGATCTGGGAGGAGTTGGGGGAGGAGTAGGGATGAGTATGATCAAAACACTATGAAGTTCTCAAAAACTTGATAAAATATTTTTAAAAGTTCAGACTACAAGGATTACGTGAAGTGTATGCACAGTGTGATGACAGATTGACTCATCAGCTTCTCCACCCCCTCACTCTCTCTCTCTCTCACTCCTGCTCTGAAATACTTAAGGAAGTGTCTCACTCTAGGATAGATAATCCAGGCAAGGGTACCCTTGTAAAGTATATGCAGGATCTCCAGTGGGATAGAGGAGGAGGCCTTTAGTTTGTGTAAAAACGAAGTGAGTTTGTTGAAGTGTGGTGACATACCTGTGTGACCTCAGCACTCGAGAATAAAGAGTTTGAGGCCAGCCTGGGCTACATAGTGAGACCATATCTCAAAAACAAATGAACAAAACAAAGCCAAAAACAAAACCTCTAAATGGACTGTTTCTCTTACACGGCACGACAGCCTTCATTCATCTATCACACACTTACCGAGTATCTACTGTATGTCACAGCCACCGTCACAGGGTAGTTTGTGTGGTTCCACGGAGTCACACACTCAGACGTTTTCTGCCTTTGGTGCACACTCTGCTGTCACCACCTTGAAATGATTAATAATAGGGTCTGTACATTTGTATTTTGTAAGTGAATTATAGTGGGGTAATGAGCCAGGCGGTGGTGGCGCACGCCTTTAATCCCAGCACTTGGGAGGCAGAAGCAGGTGGATCTTTGTGAGTTCGAGGCCAGCCTGGTCTACAGAGTGAGTTCCAGGAAAGGCGCAAAGCTACACGGAGAAACCCTGTCTCGAAAAACTAAAAATAAAATAAAATAAAATAAATATAGTGGGGTAATGGAGTGTGTACTTGGACAGAGGAGATACAGACAATGTGAGTGGCCACCATTCCTTACCACTCATACCTAGCCTTTTCAATGCACTGTGAGGATAGAATTTGGGGGCGCTTACAAAGGAAGGAGCTTGGGAAGATTCATTTCAAGTGCAAAGTAAGATCACTAGGCCCATGGCTGAGGTCACATGTTCCACCCAAGTCAAGCTTAATTTGCATTTAAAAAGAAGACAGTGGACTTTGAAGAAATGTGTGGTTTTTTTTTTTTAATTGCTTGAAACACTTTCTGTATTAACCAACTATTTCTCCTGATATGTGACAGGAGGAAATACTTCTTTTCGGAATTACTGACCTTTCTTCCCTTCATTAACTAACCATTTTCACAGGAACGTCTCTTGCCATGTAAATGTCAGTTAACCTCTACCTCATTATGTAGCTCAGGCTGGCCTGCAACTTGCAATACAGTGCAGGCTGGATTTGAACTCAATCCTGCTTTTGCCTCGGACTCACTGTGACTACAGGGGTGTGCCACCACACCCAGCTACACCCTGGTTTCTTGTGCTTCGCTAAGAGTGTATTTTACAAATTGAAAACTACAGCTTTATTAACTGTATGGACACTATTTTCCCAGTAGTTCAGGTAATCATTAGCATTTTAGTAACATTTTAAAATTACAATACATACATTTTCAAATATAATTCTAGTTGTGTTAATTTTCTGTTGCTATGGCCAAATGTCTGAGATTGGGGGCAGGAGAGATGGCTCAGTGGTTAAGATCTAACTCCCAATAGCACCACAAGCTGGAGATCAAGGCTTCAACACATGGACACTTGGGAGAGACTTTAGATCCAAACTGTAGCACAACCCCACATTTAGACTATGGGAGAGTGCAAACAAAGCTTTCACACCCTGGGGGAAAGCAGAGCTTTCCTGTGGCATGCTGAATTGTAGTACTTGCTCTGTTGTTGCGGTGGTCTGGAAATGAACCAGCAATGTCTCCAGGTGTGTCTTTGCTGAAATGGCGAGACCAAAGGTGAAGCAGGGAGAGAAGGCTTTCGGTTCCTTCCCTGTTTTGCCTTCCTTCCTCCCTGGTAACCCAGAGGTGGAAGTGTGGGTGGAATTCGCGGGCAACCAGGAATGAAATAAAAACAGCTGGGTTAGCTTTGGGCAGTGTCTCCACTGTTCTGGAAGAAAAGATGCGTACACATGTACTAGCTATGGAATGTGAATTCCGTGTTTGAGGTGGTTCCACATGAGTCAAAGGGTTCTGTTTCTATTAACAACTTGTCATACATATCATAAACATGACCAGGAAAATAAAAATACTATCACAAGGAGAGAGAGAGAGAGAGAGAGAGAGAGAGAGAGAGAGACAGAGACAGAGACAGAGACAGACAGAGACAGAGGAGCAGCAACAGAAGACAAGGCTGAGTATTTTAGACCCATTGATGTCCCTTAGTCTTCAGACAAGTAGTGAATTCCATCTTCACCATGCCCCACAGGCTAGATATCTATCTGTGGTGTTAGGTATTCAGGTCATGTGGTAAACAAAACAGTCCCATTTCCTCCTGGAGCTTGATGTAGTGACAGAAGTATAAATGAGTATATATACCCAGTGTATATAATATGACAAGAATTATACAAGAAATAGTACAGGGCTTTCTGAGGCACTTCATGGGAAACCCTAATCTCCTCTCAGGATCAGGGAGGACTGAGATACGAAGAATAAGGTGGGGATGATGAGGTAAAGAGGAGGTAAAGGATGTTCCAAGCAGAGGGTACAGCATGTCCAAAAACACTAGGGTGAGAGAAAGCCTGGAATTGCAGCTAAAAAGAAATCACCATGCTGGGGCAGGATGCAGTCTATAAGCCATATTAGGAATTAAGCCTTACCCTAAAAATTAATGGAAGTCACTGGGATCTTAAACAGAAGAGTAATGTGATCAAGCCTGTGCTTTAAGAAGCTCTGACTCTGTTTCATGTACAACAGACCAAGGGGAACAAAATAGTCAAAATGGAGGCACTCTGGCAGTCTAAAACATGGTGGTAGTTTTGGTGATGGCAGGAATAGGGAGTTGCATGGGATTAAAGAGGAAGAGAAGTGGATTGGATAGAGCAGGGAGACTGGGGAAGGATCATAAAGGACTCTTGCGTATCTGGTCTGTGCCTCTGTAGGGAGAAAGGGGTCATCTCTTTTAGTGTATGTCAATGAAGGGAACTAAGTTCCCATGACGGTGCAGGGATTGAGGGAAGATTATTAGTTTACCTTCTTCTTCAGTTGTGGTCCCTTTGAGACATCTAAGTAGAGGTAGTAAGAATGTCATTGGTGTGTTTGTCCAGAACCTAGCAGCAAGGATTGGATAGAGGAAATAAAGTTGCTAATAAAAACTATAGTCATGCAAATGGATTAAATGGGCTCTTCACAGAATAGATTATCCAAATGGCCAATAAGTATGTAAGTGCTCAACTTCATTTGCCAGTAGAGGAATGCAAATTAAAACCACAATGAGATTCCATTTCACACTAGAATGGATAACATTTGAAAGGATTGACACTAAATGTTGGTTAGCATGCAGGACTCCCAGAGCTCTCACAGGCTCCTGATGAACAAGTAAGGTTGTACAACCATTTTGGAAAACAGGCAGACAGGTTTTGCAGAAATTAAACATCCTTGCCGCACAGCCTAGCAATATACTCTTAGACATTTGCCCAAGAAAAACAGAAGCAGCCATCCCACAAAAGACCTGTGACATAATATTCACTGCAAATATCCTTATCATAACTTCCAGATGGAAATAACTGGGACTCGCCTCAATTATGGATAGAATAACTAATTCTGGTATGTTCATGTGGCAAAATACCATTCTCCAATTAAAAGAAGCAAACTACTGGTATGTATAACAAGATGCCACTGGTGCATTTGTGGGTTAAAAACATCAGATTGTAGAGTACCAGCTTGGCATCATGACTATAGAAACCCTGCCTGTAACTGTCATTTTGCCTTCTGGGTGTCCCTGGCACATATCCAAACAAATAATATTACCACCCTCATCTGAGTGTGGTTTGCTAGTGGTTGGCAGTGGGCCTGTTTCTTAACTGATGTTGTAAATGTTAATAGTTTTGAGAAAGGCTGGGTAACTTCTCGAAGGCCACAGTTCATTTAGGTCCAGCCCAACACATGAACTTCCTCCTGTCTTGGGGTGTACACCTGCCCTGGTCTGCTGTTCCTTTGGTCTCAGGGCATTCTCTACCCTCAGCCTCCAGTTCTCATGCTCTAAGTTTGGGATGTTCTGACTGGGGCTCTTCTTCCAGAGTTCCTCTCTCTCTCCAGAAGTCCTGCCTATTCTTTCCTGCCTAACTTGTCCATTCAGCTTTTTTTGTTTGTTTGTTTTGTTTTTTGAGACAGTGTTTCTCTGCGTAGCTTTGCGTCTTTCCTGGATCTAGCTCTGTAGAACTCAAACTCACAGAGACCCACCAGGCTCTAGCTCCTGAATGCTGGGATTATAGGTGTGCACCACCACCGCCCAGCTCCATTCAGCTTTTTATTAAACCAATCACAATGACACATCCTCACATGGTGTAAACAAATATCTCGTAACATTTCCCCCCTTTTGTCTAAATAAAAAGGAAAGGTTTTAACTCTACCACAGTAAAACTATATACAGTAAGAACAATTATCATGTTAGAATTGCATTTACAATGTCCAGTCCATTAGTATTTGGCAAATTTGAAGAAATTATTCTATTATCTATTCTATCTTGATGAATTGTGGAGGCCCACAAAGGTTTCTTAGTGAGATCTGAGCTTGCTTTACCTAGCAGAGCTGCATTAGAGGATTGCTTGACCATGTGCATGCTTTCTAGGTGATTGGTAGGGTCTACACTTGGCTGAGCTAGGGGGAGGTCTTTTGTGCCACCCCTTGGCATTCCTATAAATAGCCCTTTAGAAGAAACAGAAGGGGCTGGTGGACAAGTATCCAGGCCCTCCTGAGGCTATCCTGTGTTTCTATCTGTTTCTCTCCCCTCTATCCTTCTATCTAAATCTCTTATCCCTCACTCCTCAAGAATACCCTGGGGTAAAATGTGGGAGCCTGTCTCCCAGCTGGCTTCCTACAATGAATTTAAGGTTTTATAACCCAAACATTTTCTATAACTTGCATTACCATCCTAAAAATATCTTTTAAGACCTTAAAACATTTTCTTAGATAAACAACTTAAGCTTTTTTGTCTCTCAAGCTTATATACTTTACACCTCTTTTGTGAGTTTCTTTTTTGAGTTTCATAACAAAGAAAATTATAACTGTAACTATCTAGTCTTCAATTCCATCAAAGACCTAAGAAGGATATACTATTACCTGAGTAAACAGGAAGTGCAGAGCAAGGAATTTACAAAACTATAGAAATGATAGAGGCATCTGGCTGCCTGGACAGATACCCACAAGGTTCCTCTGCAATGTTGGGGCATCATCTTTGGCCTACAGGCCTAGACTATCTGACAGAATATTTTTGTGAAGCAGGAATTTTGAACAACTGTCCTTCCTTGTCTTGGCAAAGTTTGGCAGTCACCTTCTTTTGTGAAACCAGAAACCATCCATCTCACTACTTGGGAATGTGGGTGTCATGTTCTTAAAATTACTTCCTGTTATCTGAGGGTGATGACATTTTTAGAGGACCCTGAGAAATTGAGATAATGATCAAGTCCAGGGAAAGCTAGATATGGTGATATTTTATTTGTGCTGAAATGTGATTTTATTTGTATGTTAATAAATAAAGTTGCCTGGGGATCAGAGCTAATAGCAAGCCATAGCAGAAGTCTGGCAGTGGTAGCACATGCCCTTAATCTCAATCACATGACAGGCAGATCTCTGTGTGTTCAAGGACACCACCACCATGGAGACACACGCCTTTAATCTCAATACCAATCATAGAAGACCTGGAGGTCTATATAGACAGGCAGTAACGAGGAGGTCATGTGCTTGGGTTTACAACCAATGAGAAGGCAGAACAGAAAGGCAATAAAAAGACAGAGGAAGTAGCTCTCTTTCTCAGGGGAAGGACGGCAGCAGCAGCGAAGGGTAAGAAGGTGGTTTCAAATCTCAGCTCTCAGCTACTGCTCTGACCTCTTGGGCTTTTAACTCTGCATGTGACTCTGTGTTTCTTATTTAATAAGACCTTTACATCTACAGCTAGCTGTTGTCCATTCTTGGTGTGATGGGAAATTGCAAGGCTTATCTGAAATCTTACCTGGACTAGTCTGTGAGGCTGGACCTTCTCAACTAGCAGCTTTCAAGTTTTTATGGATGTAGATTTTTGAGGAAACTGTAACAGAGGCATTCTGAGAGGCTGGATCACTTGGGCTACTTGTCTTCATGGTGTCTAGTCATTTTTTTCTGAAAACATACACATTTTTAAAGGTAACATACATATCTGTATTAATATAAGTATGGAATGTTCAGTGTGCACAAATCAGTTAAAAATGATTCTCTGTTCTGTGTTTGAACAGGTAAAAGACATCTGTCAGCTTCATAAGTCTGTTTGGACAGCATTACCAATCTATAATATAAATCTCCATCCATGCCATATGAAAGGATGGCATGTAATAGTAAGTCATGAGGACTCTGTAGCTAACAAGATTTATTATGTCTCATCCAGTCTCAGAACTGTTCCCATAGTAGAGGGACCAGCATGTATGTCAGCTGTCTTGTAGTTTTTTCTTTTTCATGCCTATAGCTAAGATTTTCAGGAGGTCTTCTCTGATTAAATCTGGTCTTTTTAATTTTGAAAGAATCCATAGCTTTTTGTTTCCTGTGGAAACAAAGGTATAACCTCTCCCCCAATGCAACACATTTTCTGACTTCCACTCTGAAGTTAAGACATCCTTAAAATATATAGGATGGTTTAATTTAGCAGTTTTTTTCTACAATCCAATGTCTCTGAGCAGTGTTTGCCCTTCACTCATCAGCATTAAAAAAAATTCAGAGTCAACAAAGCAACATACAGGATCCAGGTGCCCTGTGCATTTTTCATCCTTTTATGGCTTATTTTTTTATATTGCTTTACTATTTCTTTAAAGACTTTATTATTTTTAAACTATTTTATTTATTTATTTATTTATTTATTTATTTATTTATTTATTTATTTGTTTGTTTGTTTGTTTCTTTGTTTCTTTGTTTACTTGACTATCTATACCAACTTAAGCACATTTTTAAGCATACTATATCTGTTTAGGGTTTTTTTTTCTGTTTGGACCTGGCTTTATTAAGTACCTGCAGCGTTCTCTGATCATGTGAGTCAAGACTTAACTGCTGGGCCATCTGCTGCCTTCGGGTCTGCCTAACCATCCCAGCTGCACCTAACCATCTCAGCTCTGGGAAGCTGCTATGTCTGCATTACAGCAGGCATTTCTATCTAGTCTCCTGAAAGTGTTCTGCTACATAGCAGGGCCTCTTAAAAGATCCACACCTCTATATGTCAAGGGCAGTGGGCTCTGTGTACTCACTGCATATTAGATGCCAAATGCAGTCTTTTCTTTGGGTCACCAGCTCACAAAAATTGACATGGAGACTGATTATTAATCATGAAAGCTTGGCCTTAGCATAGGCTTTTTCCAACGAGTTCTAATCTGTGTTCTGCCACAGGGTTCGATTACCTCTTCTCTGTACTGTGTCTGACTTCTTTAGTGTCTCACTGGCATCTATCCACCTCTCTTCTTCCCAGAGTTCCTCTCTCTCCCCTGAAGTGCCACATATTCTCTGCTGCCTAGCTATTGTCCATCCAGCTTTTATTAAACCAACCTCAACTACACATCTTCACACGGTGTAAACAAATAGCCTGCAACATGGGGCTGGTTCCTCAGGCTCACACCAGCTGCCTCTGTCTTCCAGTCAGGTTTTGGGCTACATTGTCCCCAGAGGGGCTTCCAAGACCAGGAAGCCATGATAACTATCTCCTTAGGAGCCTGTCAATATTTCCTATTCCCTGGTTAGTTCTTTGAAATATTTGACAGTAGTGGATCATGAAAACTGTGGAAGGAAGCAGTTAAAATTCTGAAATAGAAGAGGAGACCAAGGAAGAGCAGAGTGTGCCCCTCCCCCTGTGAAGTCCCCATGATGAGGGGGCAGGGCCTCCTTACACTTCCACAGTTTGGGCCTCAGGTTTCCATATATGCATTGCCTGCAGGAATGTAGCGGGCATTTCCTGCTGTGGATTACGGGAAGGACTGGAAACCCATAGAATATTGCTATGACAGGCACCGGGCACCTTTCTTGCTTCTGGGGGGTACCCCATCACCCCACATCCTCCATCCTGACCGCCCAGAGTATCTCTACAAATGCCTTACTACCGCCACACGGGCCCCTTTCTCAGCTCTTGTCTTTCTAGTACATTCTTTTCCCACTGCAAATCTGTTTGACAAACACCAGTTTGAAACCTTCAAGCTTCTTCCCAATCAGCGCTCATCACCAATTCTTCTGTTCCCACAGTGCATTTGCATACACCACTCTTAGCATATTTCATTCTGCTTGAATAAAGGTTAATTCAAATGTCACTTTCTCCCAGCTGTCTTGGGTGTTGGGAGCAGATCTAATTCATCTTTGTTTTTCTCTGCATGCAGCTCAATGCCTGGCACATTGGAATCCCCGAGGAAGCGCTTCTTCATTTCAGCTGAATCTTTAAATAGTCCCATGAGGTGACTATTATTTTTCCAATTTTGCAGATAAGGCAAGTGAAGCTCTGAGAAGTTTAGGCAGCTTGCCCAAGGCCACACAGCTAATTTACAAGTAGACTACGGGAACAGAGAAAGTCAATTGATTTTCCCATGTTGGAGACCTGACCTCTGAATGCACCCTTGGCTGTGAAGTATGGGTCCTGATGCAGGCTTCCCAGATACTGGCCTAGCCACAGAGACCTGAAACACTCCAATCACGCAGATATTCTGAGTTGATGGAAGGTCCTCTCAGGCCCCAGTAGGCTCTGGAATATGGTAGGGAGGTGGGCTGCCTTGAGAGAACCTGGAGTTAGAGTAGAGACTGAGAAAGATAGGAAGAGGAGCTGAGAGAAAGAAAGGGAGTGGAAAATACAGAAATCCAGGCAGAGACTCACATCACAGGCAGGGACTGAGGAATCCAGAGAGATAAGATACAGGGCGGTGGGGGGGGGGGGGAGTGGGGGAGTGGAAGACAGGAACCAGTGAAGAGGGGCAGAGAGCAGAGGAGGAAACCAGGCTGAAGAACGATCAACAGACAGAAGGAGGTACACACCAAGGCTAGCCAGAGAAAAGCTGGTTGGGCTGGCTGTGGGTTTTCCACTTTCCCTAGCACCTCCCAAACCCTGCTCCTCAGAAGGCTAGCATTTCCCACCTTCCTTCTGTGTATCAGCCAGGGGCCTCTGGCACCGGGAGGATGGGAGCTCACTTACACTCTTTGGTTAGCACAGAAATGTTAACTCGCCTTCTGTGAAGAAGGGTGGGCCAGGGATAGGGTAGCTGGTGGTGGCATTCAGGGGCTGGATTGAAGGAATCTCCCCTCGTCCCTTTCTAGAGGACTGACTTAGTTAATTTTGTGTTGCTCTGATAAAACACCTTGACTCAAGCAACTTACTCGAGACAGGGTTTATTTGGGCCCATATTTCAGCAGCAGGAACTTGAGGCAGCTGGCCACATTGTACCAACAGTCAAGAAACGGAGAACAGTGAATGCCTTGCTCAGCTCACTTTCTCCAGGGTTCTACTCCAGGTCCAGGGTTCTACTCCAGGTCCTGGCTCAGGGAATGGTGCCACCCCCAGTAGAAAAATCTTCCCACTTCAATGGATCTATTCAAGATAATCCTCCATGGGCATGCCTAGAGGTCCATATTCCTGGTGATTCTAGATCTCATCAAGTTGACAACTGACCTTAACAGAAAGCCTAGCTGCCGAGGAAAGCTGGAGGTCTCCTTTTCTAGCTCCCAGACTGGGAGGGAGTTCAGTGGTAAGAGAGGGCTTGGTCTGAAGTTGGACACCCTTTCATGCACAGTGAGGACACGCCACAATCTTAATCTCTCGAAGCAGACCTTTGTGTGGCTCAATATTATTCTGGTCCTTTGATCCTTGTGTGGTTTAGCAAGAGATTCGCGGCTGCCGAGAGCAGGGCTTCTCTCTGTGTCACATGCTCAGAAACCGGTTCCTAATTTGAGCACCTTTTGTCATGTGGGAAGCTAGAGGGTTTTCAAAATCATTATGTCCTGATTTCTCCTTTTAAATATCTTAAAAATCAGTTTCCCCCTCAATTTACCTCTCTCCTCTCACATTATAATTAACAAACCCAAGAATCAGGTGGCACCTTCGACACTTTGCTTACCGTCTCCTCAGCTTTATAGCTGATTTATTGCTTAAAGCACCCACTTCTCACTATTGCCGGGGACACTTTTTCTAAGCTCTCTGCTTCTACCTCATAAGACTTCCTCCTCTTCCAGCTTCTACTAAAATTGCCAATCCCTCAAGGCTGACAAGTTCAGGTTGGCCCGATGAGCTAGGCTTTCTCGGCTACCCTCCTTCCTACAGCCTTGCACGTTGCACACACCTGCAGGCCATTGTAATGATTTTTACTATGAAGTGTCCCTCACAAGCATTTGTGTTTAAATACTTGGTCCCTGTCTGTGGCACTGTTTTGGGAGATTACGGAACCTTTAAGAAGTGAGGCCTGGCTAACTGAAGTGGATCACTGGGCACAGGCTTATCAGTTACAGCTGGCCCTGGTTCTGGTTCTGGGTAGGACTCTCTACTTCCCATCTACTGTGGTGATGTGGCAGGCTGTCAGCTCCCCTACATTAACACAGAGCCAGGCCTCGTCTGGCATGGAAGTATGAGCTAATATAAACCCATCTCCTCTTAAATTGTTTCTTGCTAGATACTCAGTCACAGCAATGAGGGACGTAACTAATACACCTTCACATGGTGAAGAAAGTTGCTTTACCTCATGGCCACTGGGAGTCTGAGGTAGGGTTATCATGAGTTCAAGGCTGACTGAACTCTATAGCAAAGACCCTGTCTCCAAAAGCCTATAAGTACATAAAACAAAAATCTTCCAGCCCTTGCCCTCTGCACAGCTCCAAGGCTAGTGCCATATTGTCAGGACAGAAAGACTAAATCTAGATTCTGTGTCTGTTGCTTTGCATTGATTTTGCCGCAAAAACAGAGGCTAAAAGTCACATATATTTATCTTCTCACAGTTTCTGTACAGGTCAGGAAACAGATTGTGGCTTAACCAGGTCCTTGTTACAGCTTTAATAAACATGTCCGTAGGGAATAAAGTAGATCTGTAGTTGCCAGGAGCTGGTAGACAGAAAGGATCTGTGTTGGCAAGGCTTGGGAACTGGGTGTGGTGGCACTATCTATGATACCAGCCTTCCAGAGTCTCGGGGGTGTTCTTTTTGAGACCAGTCTGTGTTACATAGCAAGTTCCAGGCTACCCTTGGCTGTATAGCAAGAGACTGTCTCAAAAACCAAAGCAGGTTTTGGATTCACCTAGTGGTGATGGTGGCCTAGCCTTGTGAACAAATTGATGATACCAATGCTTCAGAGCTAGAGCCTACTTGGACAAGGATAGGCTTCTAAGCTGAGATGGCCATTTTGACGATCAACTTGACTGGACTCATACTTTATTTATTTATTTTAATTAATTAATTTATTTCAATTAAGAAATTTTTCATTCATCCTACATATCTGTCACAGATTTCCCTGTCCTCCCTTCTCCCACCTCCAACCCCCCCTCAACTCAACCCCACCTCCTTCTAGGAAAGGTCTCCCATGGGGAGTCAGCAGAGCCTGGCACATTCAGCTGAGGCAGGTCTAAGACCCTCCTCCCTGCACCAAGGCTGAGCAAAGTGTCTCAGCATAGGCCCTAGGTTCCAAAGAACTGGCTCCTGCACTAGGGACAGGTCCCAGTTCCACTGGCTGGGGACCCCCCAAACAGTTCAAGCTAAACAACTGTCTCACTTATCCAGAGGGCCTAGTCAGTACCATGGGGGCTCCTCAGCTATTGGTCCACAGTTCATGTGTTTCCACTAGTTTGGCTATTTGTACCTGCGCTTTTTCCAATCATGGTCTCAATATCTCTTGCTCATAGAATCCCTCCTCTCTCTCGTCAATTGGACTCCTGGAGCTCCACCTGGGACCCAGCCATGGATTTCTGCATCTACTTCCATCAGTCACTAGATGAGGGCTCTATCATGACAGTTAGGGTATTTAGCCATCTGATCACTAGAGTAGGTCAGCTCAGGTACCCTCTCGACCACTGCTAGTAGTCTATGGTGGAGTCATTATTGTGGATTCTTGGGGACCTCCCTAGCACTCTGCTTCTCTCTATTCCCATGGTGTCTTCATTTAACATGGTATCTCTTTCCTTGTTCTTCCACTCTGTTCCTGATCCAGCTCAAACCTCCCTCCTCTAAGCTCTCTTTCCTCCGACTCTTGCCCTCCATTACCCCCACCCCCACCCCTAGTTTGCTCATGTAGATCTCATCTATTTCTCCATCGCTGGGTGATCCCTGTGTCTTTCCCTGGGTCCTCCTTACTAGCAAGCGTCCCTGGAGCTGTGGGTTGCAGTCTGGTTATCCTTTGCTTTACATCTAGTATCCACTTATGAGTGAGTACATACCATGTTTGTCTTTCTATGGACTCATACTTTATTATAAAGGAGACACACCTCTGGGTATGTCTGTGAGGGAAGATTCACCCTGAATGTGTATGGTACCATCCCATGTGCTGGAGTGAATAACCTCTTAATAAAATGGCTGAATAAAATGGGAGAAAGGAGAAAATAACCTCTCTCCCAGCATTCATTTCTCTTTGCTTCCTGACTGTAGGTGCAGTGTGAGCAGCTGCATCACACTCCTGCCACCATGCCCACCTTGCCATGATGGACTCTATCCCCTGAACTATAAACCCAAAGAAACTTCTCTGAAGTTGCTTATGTCAGGTATTTTGTGAAAGTTACAAGAAAGTAACTAACACTCTTGGACAAAATGTTTATTGAACCCTGTGAGTAGAACAGGATGTTAATACTGGGAATCTGAAGAAAAACACCCTCCAAGGTGGCAGTTAGTTTTATGCAAACAGGTCTCAGGGCATCCATATAAGTTAACAGGTCGTGACTTGCTCCACATACCAGTGTTAACTTTGTCCCTGTCCCATCACCCTGACAAGCTACCGAGAGATCCTTCCTCTGCCTTACCAGGTCTTCTCTTCCATTTCTGGCTAGATTTGTGTCCCTTTCTATGGCTAGAGAAGTGCTGCCCAATATAAAGAGGATATAAGCAACAGGTGTAATTAAAATTTCTAGGAGTTACATTACAATTTTTAAGTTTAATAATCTTACCCAGTATAGAGCAAACATCATCATTCCAACAGGTGATCATATGAAAACATTAATGATGTACTTGAAAAATATTTTATGTTAAATCCTAGGAAGTTTTGGTCTATTTTATACTTATAGCCCATTTCAATTTACATGTTAAGTTTTTATTGGAAATACATGGTCTGTATTTGCGTTACAAGTGATTTACATTGAAAATGTAGACTAACAAATCTAAATTGTCTCATACACACTTAAAGTTTCCCAATAACTCATGGAGTATCAGTTTTAATTTTTATTTTAGAATTAGTTAAGATTAACAGGACAGTTCAGGTACTTAGTTACAAGGGCCAACGTTGTAAGTGTTCAACACCCAACTGTGACATGTGGCCATGTAGAATAGGCCTCCCATTGTTGGTCCCAGCTCTGCCACCCACCTCTGGCTTTGTGATCCTCTGTCTAGACCATCTTCCACCTGGACTGCCATCTCTGTGCATAAACACATGCACACAAAGAAAGGACATTTCTTATTGACTGTTCATGCTCAAGAAACCCCAACTTTCAGAATCAAGAGACAGTCTCTCTCTTATCTAGTGACACTCCAAAACCTCAGATTACAATTTCCATTAGTCCTTAGCATAGAGATCTTTTCAAGGTCCCCTCAACATACAAGGTGGGGACAATGTTAACCACTGAGAAGTACAATGAAGCCTCTGATAAATGAGTTAGATAGTGTGAGTGCCTGTGGGGGGCCCACTTTACACGTGTGGTTCACTCTGTTGGAACAATCTGGTTGTTAAATAAGAGCCGTAAGGCGTCAATTCCCATTTCACACTTCAGAATTTTCATAATTTAAATTCCTTCCTTCAGGTTGGTATTTTTCTTTCAAGCTTCAGATCTCTGACTAGAATTGGCTTGATTTACATAATCCCACCTCTGACATTTAGCCCCACCCCTTAGGGCCTTCTTACCATTGGCTGCCAGGCAGCCCTTGCTGGGCATCAGGGGTCCCCCTGCCCACTCAGGGCAGCCACCCAGATCTTTCTCATTGGGAAGGAGCTCAGCTATACTAATGCTGCCACTGCCACTGCCGCCGTGCTCCATGATGCTCAGCTAATCCTCCCTGAGCTGTTTCAGGGATTAGTCCTGCTACCCTGTGCCCAGCTCCCACATATGTAGGATTTCAGGACTCTGGGCACAACCAGCAAGGAGGGGCACAGCATCTGTAAAGCAAATCTAGGCGTGGTGCTAGGCTCCTGGGAGCAGGTTCTGGATTCCCAGGTTCATGGGGAATAGCAAGATGGGTGCAGTCAACCAGACACTCTAGGTATGACCCTTTAGTCTAAGAGCCAGAGAGCTAAGAGCAAAGTCTTAGGTCCCCAGTCTCTGCCTGAACATGCGTATACACGTGTGCATGCACAAACACATACATACCTATTCCTTTTTTGTCTCCCTAACTAACTCTGATTCACCAACCTCATTCCGACTTCATAGAATGGCCATTAATGACTTACTCCATTAAAATTGTATTTTATGTGTAAATAACATTATATATTGAGCCATCTTTCTTCAACCAAAGCTTGTTTTTTCTTCTGATTTTAATTAAAATCTTGCTGCAGGCCTTGGGCACTGTGCCTATTGGAGAAGTCAGCTTAGCTCATGGCCCCTGCTTAACTCCACAGCTCATGTACAGAAGGTCGGAATGGAGCTGGTAGAAGAGCCCTGACGTCCTCATCTGGGTCATTCTGGGCTCAGAGTGGTTTATCAAAGATCCCTGACACACATATAAGAGGAGACACATGGGAAAGAAAGATGCCGCCTCAGAAGGTTGCATTATGGCTTTGTGAAGTCCTTCTTATTCCCTCCTCCCTCCCTGCCACATGCCAGTAGTCATAGGCAAGTCTGAACAGGTCTGAGGAATGGCTTCTTGCTTTATGAACTGGATTAGTGCAGTTGACAAGAGTGTTTATGAAGAGGTAGGGCGGAGGCAGAAGGAGAATGTATGAACCAGAGGATTGTAAAGCCAGCCTGGGCAACACAGTTTCTATTTTAAAATAGAAGAATAAAGGACTGGTGTAGCTGAAGTTTTCTCCAGTCCTGCCTGGCCCATGGTCAGGATAAATCTCTCTCACCCGCCAGTCCGGCAACAGACAAACCAAATACACAGAGACTTATATTGCTTACAAACTGTATGGCCGTGGTAGGCTTCTTGTTATCTAGTTCTTCTATCTTAAATTAACCCATTTCTATTAATCTATACTTTGCCACGTGGCTCGTGGCTTACCGGTACTTTACATCCTGCTCCTCATTGTGGCGGCTGGCAGCATCTCCTCTTCTCTGCCTTCCTGTTATCCCAATTCTCCTCTCTGCTAGTCCCGCCTATACTTCCTTCCTGGCTATTGGCCAAACAGTGTTTTATTTATCAATCAATCATAGCAATACATTCACAGCATAGAGAACGTCCCACAACAGACTGGGCCTGCTAGTGTATGCCTTTGAGCCCAGGAGCCTAGAGCCCAGGAAGCAGATGCAAGCAGATTCTCTCTTAGTTTGAGACAAGCTGGTCTATATAGTGAGTTCCAGCCTAGCCAGGGCTGAATAGTGAGACCTTGACTGGAGGTGGGGGGAGGGGGAGGAGGTGGGGAGGTGAGGGAGAAAAAAAAAAGAAAGAAAGGAAGGAAGAAAGAAAGAAAAAGAAAAAAGAAGAGAATGAATGAATGAATGAATGAATGAATAAATAAATAAATAAATAAATAAATAAATAAATAAATAAATAAATAAATAAATGAACCAATAGATGCTGGCCTTGGGCTGGTGTTTAAACCTCTCAAAGGCCCATTTTTCTCCATCTGAAAAGAGAATGAAGCTAGTGTTTTCCTTACCAAATTCTTGGAAGCAAGGGACGTATAGTTTACATACAAGAGGCGCTGCATGCTCCAGACTCCAGAGGCTGGGAGGCCTGTAGCCTGCTGCTGTATCAAAGGCAAACCAAGAGACAACAACTGGTGAAGAGAGAGCTTTATTTACAGACGGGACCAGAACCCAGGGAAGGAAAATTCTGTCCCTGCCTTTGCTGCAGGAATGTTGCAGCTTTATACGAAAGAGGAAGCAAAAAGCTAGGAAATCGGTACAGTGCAGCTGTGAGTCAGAGCCCGATGCCACCTCTTCTTGCAAGACAATTCCTCCTGCTCTGCTGCCAGGTGATGTCCTGGTCTCTCTCTGCAAAGACTCTCTGGGGCCTTCTTACCCCCGGGGTCTGTCCCTTTGGAGCCCTGAGACACTGTCACATCAGGCCTGTTAGGAAATGAGGTTATTAGTAAAATAGGTGAACACAAATGTCCCACCTTTCTCCCACAGTGCAGACACCCTAATTTCATTGCAGTTATACTATATGTAAATTACCTAGTACATGGCCTAGCAGAGTAAGATCTCCCAGGCAGCTATCTAGTACTGTGGTCTGGTTCCCACAACATCTGCCATTTCCTCCCCATCCCTCACTTCCTTTGGTTATCATCAAACAGATTTTTGTCTCTTTCCACTCCACACAAACTCGCACATTTTCTCATGGCTAGCTCTTTTTAGGTCCATAGCCAGACTACAATTCCCAGGATCCTTTGGAATGGGAAGTAGCCATTAAACAAGCCATAGCCAATGAAAAGGGATTAGAGAGGTAGATGCTGCTTCTAGGCAGGCTTCTGCAGACTCCCCACAGGCTCTTCTCTTTGTGGGTTCTGTTTCCAATCTCTGTAAAAAGGCACGTGAGAAGCTGCTTTCATTAAAAACCACACTCCAATGGAAGGCCACACGTCACAGAGTATCTGGGCAGCACACATTGGCCTTGATGGAGGGAAAAAAAGACCCTAAACTGGGTGTGAAGCGAAGAAGTTTGGGAGTTGATTCTGGGAAGAGTTAGGGGAGGGAGGGTGAACGTGTTCAGAACTCACTGTACAAAATTCTTAAGGACCTAAAAACCAAACCCAAACTTTCTGACTCCTCTTTTGGACCCACAAGGTAATCAAAGCAGGATGAATGCCTAACATATGTGCCTCCATTTTGTGCCTGTAGTTTGGATGAAGGTGTAGATGAGTCCTTAACCTTTCCTCTTGAGTTCTGTTGAATTTGAAAAAGAGCAAAACCTTACAGGACAAACCACCTCTGACCCAGGTAAGGACAATTATCCATGAAGGTGAGGCTGCCTCAGTAATTAACAGATCAACAATTTAGCAGAGCACCTTGTAGGGTGGATGAGTGTGCAGGACCGGAGCCAGCTGGTCATGGTAGGCATGGCCACACTTTGGTCAGGACTACTTAATTATACACATATCTCGCCCTTTATTTAAACCTAAACCCCTCTCTGTTAAGGTTTATTTTATTTTGTGTATATGTGTTTTTTGTGTATATATCTCTGTGTGGGTATGTGCATATGAGTACAGGTACCTGTGGGGACCAGAAGAAGGCATTGGATTCCCTGGAGCTGGAGTTACATGCAGTTGGGAGCCATCCCAGTGAGTGCTGGAAATTGAACTCAGATCATCCACAAGAGGGGTACCACTGAGCCATCTCTCCTGCCCCTAAAACTAAATCTTGTATCAATACTAGAGAAATGAAATTAGGGGTCACTGGACCCCTTCATTTAGTTCTTGTCCCAGTATGGACAATCTGCCTAATTTTTTGGCTTTTCATCATTACTCATCTCTTTAGCTGCCTTACTGGAATGGGGAGTCCAGGGATTGACGCCAAAAAGCTCCAGGAACACCTTTGTTCAATGCAGCCAGAAGAAAAGGCGTCCTTCAGTGTCAACAACTTGTAACAAGTCAACTTTAGGTGGAGAGGAAAGACCGGACAGTTTTACACACTGCTGGAGTCATTTTTATTCCAGGGATGTTTTCTTATCTTTTCACTTTGAACAGTATTGGCTTCTTTCAACCAGCATTGGATAAAGCAGAGAAGTAAATTTTTGGACTTTTCAGTTCTTGGTGTTGGAACTTGGTAAGTTTTCCCCGGTCACTGATCAGTGGACCCCAAGTCTTGCCTTTCCTTCTATTTGTCATTGATTGGGGAGGGGATCCTTTGAGGTGCTTGTGTTCTCTCTGAGTTAAGTTGAGTTTCTAAATCCTGTCTGATGGGGAAAGCTGCATTCCTTGCCTTTGGGAGCTCCTCTGAGCTACTAGGGTTCTGTTGAATCATTTGGGCAAATGCCTTTGGTGTGAGAGGCCTTTGTCTTTAGGCCAAATTTGATGTTCTACTGAATTATTTGGGAAACTGCCAGTTGAACAGGTAACCCTTGACTTCTGCAATTTTGTGTGGATGACCAGGGGGAAAGTATATAAGGCACACAAAGGAACAATTTGTGTAACTCTTAGAAGCTAAGCAGCAGGCTTGAAGGTCATTGAGGATGGACCCTTCTTTTGTAATTAACAGTTGGTACAAACTGAAATGACAGGACTTGAATCATTATTCAGAAGAATGGAATCTAATTCCTGTCCCTGGTCCTAGGTAGAGAATGGCATTCCAAACTACCTAGAAGGTAATTAATAGATAACTTTTGGACTAGTGTCATTTCCTTTTGCTGTTATAAAACACCCTGGCAAAAGCAACTTGGGGAAAAAAGGTTTATTTTGGCATATAATTTAAAGTTACAGCCCATCATTGTGGAGAAGTCAAGGCAGGAACTTGAGGCAACCGGTTATATCCACAGTAAAGCCCAGAGAGAGACTGAATGCATGGATGCTTAATATTCAGCTCACTTCCTTCTTTTTAAATAGTCTAGGACCAAGCCCCAGGGAATTATGCCACCCATTTTTTCAGTGAGTCTTCCCACATCAGGTAATCAAGACAGGGCAACTTCATCTGGACAATTCTTCATTGACAATTGAATTTATAATGAAAACCAACTGCCACGGCTATTTAAACTTTCTAGGATCGCTATACCAGAGGCTTTGTGGGAAAGACTAAGGGCCTTACATTGTCCCTTCCCATAAAAGTCAATCCCATGGAGCCCAGTAGGAAACTGCCCCAGGAGAGGCTATCTTTCTTTTTTTTTTTTTTTTAAACAAAACTCTGCTTGAAATTCTTTTTTTTTTTTTAGATTTATTCATTTATTTATTATGTATACAGCATATATGACAGCAAGCCAGAAGAGGGCACCAGATCTCATTACAGATGGTTGTGAGCCACCATGTGGTTGCTGGGGATTGAACTCAGGACCTCTGGAAGAGCAGTCAGTGCTCTTAACTGCTGAGCCATCTCTCCAGCCCGAGGCTATCTTTCTAAAGGCTTTAGAAACTGTATAAAACTGACCCAAAGTGTTGTTCATCTCTTTGTCCACTGTCCACTCTTACCTCTTGAGAATGCTCTGCTCTACTCTGTAATAAACTATAAATTGAATTCTGCAATTTTGTGTGGTAACTAGCAGGGAAAGGACAGATTATAAATTACATTGGCCTGTCTTTGACACTGCACTGTGTGTGCCACGTCTGAATTCTTTTGATGGGGTCGCAAGAACCAGGGAACTGAAGGAGTCCGGAGTGAGATTCCATTGACATAATCATGAAAAAAAGATTAACTCTGCATATCTCAGTGCCTGTGAGGGAGAACTCCAGCTGGCTAGTATATATAAAGGTATGATGATTTATCTAAGATGCACTCTGAATTTGTTTAATTGTTTTTATGTGTCATTTTGTCTGCATTTATGACTGGTTTGGTGGAGATCGAAAAAAAATCTTATGACTGCATCAATAGTCTCACTAGAAAGACATGATTTAAAAGCTATCCAAATGGAGACTCTCCTCCTGGATTCTGAAGTGGAGAGAAAATGCTCCCATGGTCCTCTCTGTTTGACTGTTGGTAACCAAGGCATTAACAGAAGGAGCGGTACCATATTGGAGCATCAAGAAGAGCATATCTCACTCCTGGGGTGGAAGGAACTTCAATATCACCCAGGAGGTACACATCAGGGTTGCTCATCCTTCAACATGAACTCCCCACATCCCTTGATGGTGGGACTTCCCAACATAAGAGGATGCACTGACTTCCTGGTGACACTCTGGGAAGGAATCCCATTAAGCAGCACACATTATTGACTCAGAACTCGTTCCCCAGCATTCACTCTTGCTTCGGTCAACAAGATGAACACAGAACCTAAAACTCAGTCTGCCCTCAGAATTCCTAAAAGTTACTAACAGATGTACCTGTAGCTACTTCAAATTTTTCACACTTTTAAAGACCCATCTATGCTAAAATTATTATTTTTGACATGCCTAATTATATTGTGATCTTTTTGGACTTGGGCCAGGGTTTGTTTCTTGTCTGCATTTTTTTTTTGCTGTGCCTTGAAAAACTGGCTATGCAAGGACATTTCTAAGCCAAGCCTAACTAAAATACAAATGTTCATTTTTAACTTCCAGGTGGAATAGTTAGAAATCAGTGCTTTCCAATGTTAATTCTAGAAACTGAGGTTCATGAAAATAGACCTTACAAAAAAGCTTTTTTTGGGGGTATGATTTAGTTGACCATAACCGAAATGCTCATAAAGTGTTCCTTAAATGCTTTTATATTCAAAGCAATTAGATTTACTAACAATTTTGGCCCAGTATAGTTTATGAAAAGGCTAATTTTAGAAGACTGCTGTGGGATGGTCTTTCTTTATGCTGTGAATATGTTGCTACCATTGGTTAATGAAGAAGCTGCTTTGACCTATAGCAAGACAGGAGACAGCCAGGCAGGAAATCCAAGAGAGACACAGGAGGAAAGGTGGGGGCTGAGGAGATGCTGCGAGCCTCCACCTGAGAAGCAAGATGTACTGGAACTTAGGTAAATCCACGAGACATGTGGCGATACATAGATTAATAGAAATGGGTTAATGTAAGATGAATGAGCTAGTTAGTAATAAGCCTGGGCCATAGACCAAACAACTTGTAATAAATATAAGCCTCTGTGTGTTTATTTGGGACTGAATGGCTGCAGGACACAGGAAAACTTCCGTCTACATTAGACAATAATTTAATGTTTTGTTTCATGTTCATTCTATCATTTTGACAAAATCAAGGTTCATTTAAACTTTTGTTTAGGGTGAGATCTTGTGTGTGGGTGGGTGGGTTACTTCTACATAGTTGTGGGTTCATTTGTATATTGAAAATATTCGTGTTCCTCACCTATATACCTTCAAAAACAGAAAAGTTAAGGAGACACTTTCATTAATTATTTTCCTTTCTTGTTGTGTTTCACCCAACAAAACCCCTTTAAGGAAGGGTTTGTTTTGGCTCACAGCTTGGGGGGTCCATCATGATGGGGAAATCATGGCAGCAGGAGCCTGAGGCAGAGGTCACATGTGTAAACAGTCAGGAAGCAGAGAGAGATGTATGCTGGCACTCAGTTGGATCAGCTTGATCTCTCTTCTTCATTCAGTCTGGGACCACCGCCTACAGATAGGGTAGATCTCCCCACTTCAGTTAACCCTATCTAGAAACACCCTCACAGATTTGTCTGCTGCATAATTCTAGATCCTGTCAAGTTGACAACATTAAGCGTCGTGTAACACTTTACCAAACTGGCAATCTCCACACTGAAATCACTGGGGTTTCTGGCCTCTCCTTCACTTGTGTTTATGTGTTCCTAACTGCGCCGTGACCATCATCAAGAAAAGGTAGCTACAGTTTCATCTGTTGCTAAGCTTTCTGCAAAATTCTAACCATGGCTTTTCAAAGTCTTTCATTATTCTCTTACGATCCTTCTCTAGAGAATGCACAAGCCGATTATAAAACATGACTCTAACATGTACTCTGTTTTCAAACTAGTTTTTCTCTATTATATACCTGGGCTTCTTAAGGAGACATTGTCTCATTGCCAACAACAAAAATGGAGTCACTTGTGTCAGCCCTTCCAAAAGTGTCTAAAGCCAAGAGGTTATAAGTAAATTGATCTTATACATGGCTGCTTGAAAGTACATCTGAGATAGGCTACTAGTGTGCATACACAGAGCTATTTATCAGGGATGATACCCTCTATAGAGTTTATTTACCAGATGTCTTTTGATTTTCCTTTTTATAACCTGCTTCATAGTGGTGCTATGTGCTTAAACATCGGCCTTTGTTTTACACTGAGACATCTTAGCCAATACAGCCTGCCATCTTCTCTTGCATTAGTTTATCACTAGGCCAGGGGACTTTCAAAGCCAGCCTGGCCAACACCCTACTTCCCTCTGGGTTGAGGATGTTTAGACAGAGGAAGAGGACTGACAGAGACTTAGAAGTCGCTTTTGCTAAAAAGCATTGACTCCTCCGTTGGGCACACAGGGCAACTGTAATGATGAAAGCCTGACATCTCTGCCTTTATTTTGTGTTTGCATTTTGGCTGAAGGCACCGGGGTAAGTTATTGTTCTTAACCTCTGTCACTTTGAACTCCAGGAAGAGCAAAGCCTCAATGGATAGACCCATACCCCAGAAGAAGATAAGTTTCCATGAGGTTGAGGCTGTACCTCGAGTAATTAGTAGAAACTGTTTATCGTATGACCTTTCAGGACTGGAGCTGAAACACAGATGGGTCTGTGATGGGTGGGGCCACACCAGGATAGGATTGTTTAGTTATGCTTATCTCTTGCCCTCTGTTTAAACCTCATCTCAATGCTGGGGCAGTGGACGTGAAGGTTACTGGGCCCCTTTGTTCTTTTCCCCCAGTGTGGCCATGTTACATAAATGTCCTTTCTGTGCTTTTTCACCATTCCTCATCTTGGTCATTGTCACAGTGAGACAGGAAGCAGAGCCTAGCTTCTCTCGGTTGCTGAAGCCAGGCCTTCTGCACTAAGGTAACGCCTGTAACACCGGGGCCAGGTTGTGTCCCCTTGCCGCCATTCTCTTAGCGCATGCTCATTGCTTGTCCTGTGCCTTCAAACACAGACGACTAGAATGTGATTTGTGCTGTGAGGAGGGAGTACAGGTGATTAGGAGCACATTTTAATCATAGACAGTTATACAGTAGACAGGTAAATTAGATAGATGAGGGCTTAAATAAAATGATCATGTATTTCTCACTAATGAAGCATCCAACTCAACAAATGATGCCTCATGAGTTTTTAAATTTTGCTTTTATATTTTAATTACTTTGTGTGTGTGTGTGTGTGTGTGTGTGTGTGTGTGTGTGTGTGTGTGTGTGTGCATACTATATGGCACATATATGGAGACCAGAAGACCACTTTTGGGGACTTGATTTTCTCCTTCTACTTTGTAGGTCCCAGAGATGGAACTCAAGTTGTGAGGTTTGCACCACAGGGCGGGAAGCACCTTCACCCACTAAGGCATCTTGCCCGCCCCTCCCCTCAAGAAGCAAGGCATCCTAGTCAAGTTCAATGCTGGAGAGGAAAGTGGTCTTCAGGAGCGGGAAGCCTGCTCTAAGTACAACAGGGCTGGGGGCTGTGAAAGGAAACGGCTCTCATGAGAATGTGAGAAACAGCATGACTCAAGGACCTTTGTGTATGGAATGCATGAAAAAGTGAAAATGAGTAAGCAGGAAATATCAAAGGCCCACAGTGAACTGCAGCTGGCCCAGAATGGAGGAGTCGGGTTTCTTCCAGCTCCCAGCTCCACCGAGGGGGGCTCTTCATGCATGTTTAACTTTGAGTTTTCATTGCGTTTGTTGTTTGTTGTTTCTTTTCAACAAGTAACAAAATTTGCCCCACTGACCCACCCCGAGCTTGTGTTTCTCCTGGTGAAGATAAGTAGTAATACATATGTCACTCCAGAGTTTGCTGTGAAGATGAACCATTGAAAGTAACTAGAAAATGCTTACCTCTGGCCGGGCAGTGGTGCTCAAGTCTTTAATCCCAGCACTAGGGAGGCAGAGGCAGGAGGATCTCTGTGAGTTCGAGGCCAGCCTGGGCTACAGAGTGAGTTCCAGGAAAGGTGCAAAACTACACAGAGAAACCCTGTCTCGAAAAACCAAAAAAAGAAAAAAAAAAAAGAAAAAAAAATGCTTACCTCAAAAAGGTGCTTAGACTAGATTCCTTTTTTCTACACACACACACACACACACACACACACACACACACACACACACACACACACAGAAATAGTTGATTTATGTAGTGGACTGGGTACCTGATAACAGGAATTGACAGTCAATGAGTGAAATTATGTTTTAAAGAAAAATTGGAATTGTTTGTTGAGCACACTACAACAGGGCAGTCACCTGAGCAGTAGCTAGGATGGTAGCCCTGTTGCATAGAGCAATGGTGTAGGTGTGGGTGTGGGTGTGGGTGTGGGTGTGGGTGTGGGTGTGGGTGTGGGTGTGGGGGAATCCCTCTTCCGAGAATTACTTTACAGTTTGGGGAGTTTCTTTATGTGCGGTTTCCTGGCATCTAATTCGAATCATGGGATTTAGGGCAGCCCACACTGGTGTGCATACAGTTCTGGGAAGTTAGCATGGGCTGCTGAGCACATGATTTCCAGCTGTGGCATCTCTACCGTTCAATAAAGGCTTTGAAAACTGGTCTACAAAGTGAGGCCCTATCTCAAAACAAAGTTAAGAAACAGACAAAAAGATGAAAATGTCATGATCTGTTTCGATCCTTAGGCCAGATCCCAATCTAGGATGTCTCTTGTCTGCAAAGACAGAGATGCATTCTTTTAGAATTGTAGGAATGTTGAGGGGAAAGAAGGAAGGCAAGTTACATCATCTGCTGCAGGCCGCAGGAATATATCATATGAACTCAGCTGGTTATGGCAAAGTCATACCTGGAGGGATCAGGGAATTCCTCCAGAGGAAGCCAAATCCCAAGGAGTTTTTGGTGTTACTTGGCTTGTTATATATCAGCTGTCTTCTGTTATGAAAATCATGTGTGCCTTCATAGTTTTCCCAGTTGACTTTTCCTTAAGAAGGACTAACAGTGTAGACTGATCACTCTCTGGACATACACATTCCAGGTATTTGGAGAACAGCCTCAGGAAAGGCTTTCTCTGGAATCAGATTATCTCTCTTAGCCACTTTCAAGGAAACACCTCCCAGGTGGGTGCCCAACTTCCGAGGACTAACAAGGATAGCAGCCCACAGGCAAGTCTCCTGACTTAAGATAAATTCCACAAGGAGACACCACCTAGGTCAGGTGGCCATTAAGTAATAGCTTTACACAATTTAGCTCAGACCCTCCCTTTATATACCGGGACTTCCAGGGCACAGGAGGGAGAAAAGAAAAGAGAATGGAAGAACTAGATGGGTAAGAACTTGAGAGGAACAAACTGAGATGGGGAAGAACTAGATTGAAGGGCTAGAAGAGAGGACTAGAGGAACGAGATGGAAGATGAGGAAGAGCCAGATGGGGAAGAACAAGATGAGGAAGAGCCAGATGAGAGAGAAGGAGACGGGAGAGGAGCTGATAGGGGAAAGAACTAGATGGATGAGAACCTAGAAGGGACAGAACTAGATGAAGGAATTAAGATAGAACCTAGAGGGGACAGTAGATTAATATAGAGAGAAATCAGGCAAGAAAGGAGCTAGACATGAGAGCAGAATAGAAGCTGTGTAGAGAGAGAACTATCACAGAATAATGAAGTGTATGAACTAAGGAGTTTCGTGTACATAGATTCATTTCTTTTCATCAAAGATTAATTATCAGCTGGTTGTAGATTCTTCCCAGACCCTGGGAGGGGACTATCGAGGGGCTGGACCCCATTAGACCCCAATAATCATCCATATAAGTGATTTTGAAAGTGAAAACACACAGGTGAAATCAGCAATATTCTTTGCTTAGCCAATCTATCTGGGATGTTATTTCAACACGTCATCAGTAGGAATTTCAGGAGATAATTGACACTCTCCTTTCCAATGAGGGCTTTGGGTTTGGGTGTGCATTTTATACTTAGAGATTTCGGTGATGGTTCTGTTCCTTGTCATCCAGGTGAAAGCTGTCATCATCTGGGAGATGGGCCTCTGATCATGTCAGAGGGAGATTATCTTGATTGAATTAACTGATGTGGGAAATCCCATCTTAATCGTTGATGACACCCTTCTCTGGGTGGGGACCCTAGACTGTATGAAGTGAGAGAGTGAGATAAGCTTTTGCATTCACTGCACCCTCTTTCCTGTTTGTGGGTGTAATGTGACCCACTGCTTCAAGCTCCTGCTGCCTTGGCCATGGACTGTATTTTGAACTGTGAGCTAAAATAAGTCCTTTCTCCCATATGTTCCTATCATCAGCATATTTTATCATAGTAGTGGGGAAAAGAAACCAAGACATGCTCCGTTCCGACCATCCACACTTCCTATGCTCACAGGAGCCTACAGCTCTGGCCACTGTCCTGGGCACCACAGACCTTGTGAGGGGCTTCCCTTGCAGCTAGAGTGCAAAGTCCTTGTCTTGCTGATCACTGTGTTTCACCAGTGACTTTTCCAAGGATGCTTATGTGCAAACTGTGGAAGATCACTCACCCTTACCATTCAGGTGTGAGTACTTCCATTCCTTCTACCCAGAATGCTCTCTGTGCTCTCTTGGGGCCTTGGGGAGAGGCACTGATTGTAACATGAGGCTTTTCTCCCTCCTTGGCACTGCACTCACAGCTGGATTAGATTGCTTATCAAGGGGGAGTTGATAGGTTTCAAGGTGCTCTGCCTGCCTAGTATTCCAACTTTTTCAGCCTGTGGAGATCACGCTGATCAGTAGATGTTCACAGACAGAACAGTAAACCACTAGCCAGCTGTATCTTTATTAGTTCTGCAGTGACCTTGCTGCATCCTGGTCTGGGGGTGGTGTCTGCACTCCCCATTGGTGTGTAAGCCTGGGTGACCATACATCCAGATGAGGTGGCTGATGAGTTCATCCCAAGACCTGCCATGCACAGAAAACTCCTCCAATTTTCCCTTCCAGACCCTACAGCTTCAAGAAATGAAACACAAACTGAGCCAGCCCCGCAGATTTGTAGCAGACTCAGCATAATGATGGACAGCAAGGAACATTTTTGACAGAGCCTGTGGTCTCACGGAGTTAGGTTTCTTGGGTGGTTAGGAATGGCTCCACCTTGGTGATCTGAAAAGAGGGAAGGGATGGCTGCCCACAGCACTGGGAAGCCAAGAAGTTTCTGGAAATGGGAGTTTGAGGGAAGAGCTCACCCCTGAGACAGAGTTGAAGGCCGGACCCATCGACTCCGACTGCGATAATGCTGGCCTAAAGAGCGTAGGAAGAAGCCAGGGGCACAGAAGGAAGAGCCTGGGAAAGCTATGGTAGGAGCCAAGAACAAGCTCCCACTTGATAAAAGTGTGGCAGTGAGATGCTCTGTATAACGCATCCATTTGTATTACTGGGGCTAACAGCTTCTCAGGGAGCAACGCCAGGTCCCAGTTTGCAGAATGGGAGGTGACAAGAATCGGAGGCTGAGAGAAGGCAAGCAATGAATCAAGGTCGCACAGCGCTTGACGCCCAAGCGAAGCCTCCTAGCCCTTCCTGCCACACTTCGCCCAACCCCACTCACACTTCCTTTGCAACCAAGGGGCCTGATGCGGCACCTAAGAGCAAGTCTGGGGTGGGTGCCAGGTCTGATTAATGTCTTCCTCACCGTCTTCCAGCGAGGGGCTGTGATTAGACCTATTTATAGGGGCCCGGTGTCTTAATATTCTGCCTGGCGCATCTCTTGCCAATCAAATCAGTGCCGTCTGCGGTGTGATTGCTGCTTTAGTGGCACCAGGGAGCGGAGTTAATTAAACCCAATATAAATAGACTCTGCCCGCGCCTTGCAATTCGGAGGCATGTTTTTCCTTCCTATCCTCCACCCCCATATATGCTTCCTTCCTTCTGGCCCCTTCACACTGACCTGGTGGAACACAGCATGGACACCCCTTTTCTTAGGGGCAGTGGCCATTGCCTTGCCTGTCTCAGGCCAGTTCTTAGTCCTTGGGTGGTGTTTGTGGCCTCCATTTTTCCTGGACTTGGTAGTCTACACTGGTGATTCCCTCCTCCCATCGATCCCTGTGTTTCCAGCCTCTTCTGTGTTTATCCAAGCATGGGAGGTTGAACTGAGCTAATGTGTACAGGGAGCTTAGGATATGACCCACCTTCTGAACTCTCCCCTTATGCTGGCCAGTGCCTTCTCACTACCCACTCAGCAGCCTCAGCAGAGCGGCATCTTCCATGAGCCTCTAGCCTGCTTCCAGGTGGCCCTCCACCTCCACTCCCATATGCAGGCTGCAACTGTGCAGACACCAGGTCCCTCTCCTCAGCACCCCCATGTCACTGTCCTGAGGCTCTGGTTTCCACTCACCAGCACCTCAGTTCCTGTGAGGACCCAGCCCTCCTAGACCTCCACAGTGATCTCATCCAATCAGATCCATGGACCTGTGGTGACAGACACCCATCTAGCAGTTGGGGACATCCTGCAGAACCTTCAGCTCTCCAGAGACATCCTAGCAGGTGGAAACAGCCACCAGCTACCCCGGCAGAGGGCCGACCCTGACTTAGCAGGCTTCTTTTACTGCCACAGATGTACCCTGCAGGAGCTGCCCCTGGAATGATGTTTGCCCTAGGGGACCCAGCTTACTTCCTGAGAGGGGTTCCAGGCAACAGTCAGTTCACACATTTTCCCATGTGTGTGAGAGCTCACCACTCACTGTTCTCTATAATGGTCCCAGGCTTCCTGCAGGTCCCACGGGCCTCAGTGCTGGCTCTGCACTTCCTCTCCCTGGATGAAGTCTTTTCCTTCGCTGACTCCCTTGGCCAGTGCTGCCTCAGCACACTGGTGTGGGTGGGTACGTAAGGCCCAGGGCTTAGCTCTAGTTACAGCCACAGACTAGAATCCACAGCCATCTAGAGAGTCTATTCTGGCAGGAGAGACAGGCCTGTCTCCCACCGTCATGCCTTGCTCAACACCAGGTTAGGTTCTGGAAAATGTGTCTCCACATGATTTTGTTGTGTGGTCATCAAAGTACACTGTGGACATCCGCATGGTGTGGTGACTTACTGCGTGTGGCCTCTTGATGTCATCAACGCACACTGTGAACCTGAGATGAGTGGGCCTGCATTGCTGACCCAGCACACTGCCCAGGAGACCTGTGGAGGCGTGTGCTCTAGAATAACAGCAGGAAGCAGAGTAGAGTAAATGCAGAAACCAGTATGACTGCTCCTGTGATCCAGCGTTCTGTGTTGTGCACAATTGTACACGACTCATTTATTTACCTATCTTTGTTATTTGTGGTGCTAGAGATTGAGACCAGGGCTTTGCATGGGGTAGGTAGCTGGTCCGTCACACTCCAGCTCTCCAACTTTCTTATACAATGGGCCATGCAGCAGGCTTACTTACGCAGCATCTCTAGTCCACAGTGATGTGGCAGTGGGCATTAGATTGGCTTGTCATTAGATGACTCCACCCACAACACGTCATGAGAAGGTGCTGCTATTTATCCTTTTGTAGATGAGGAAACTGGGGCAGGAAAAGACCGAGAGACTTAGCCAGGGGACAAAGCCAAGATGTCAGCCCATGACTATGGTTCCAGACTCCATGGTATTACCGTCTCTGAAGGCCAGATGGCTTGCAATGACCCTTGTCATAGGGGCATTGGCTTGATCTTGGAGGATCAGTGAAGAGATGTGTAAAGAAATTTTTCATGGTAAAATCTAGGAGTAAGAAAGAATATTCCAGAAAGGTAGAAGGGCATGAATAGAAACCCTGAGGTGAGAAGGACAGTGTGGCTGGTGCAGGGGAAGGCAGCAGAGGTGAGCAGGGCTGCTGATGCCATTGGCGGTTTCTGACTTGAGTTACTTTCTCTTGCTGTGACAAAGTACCCGAGGCGGTCGACCTAAAGGAAAACAGAAGAGGTCTTCTTGGCTCAGTTTCAGACGCTCGTGGTCACACAGCCACACTGGTTTGGGCACAGCACACCATGGTGGGAGCTGATTGGTGGTAGAAACGTGTTCCCCGCACTATGGCCAGGAAGCAAAGAGGGAGAGAGTGGAAGGGTCTGGGATCCTGTTATCTTCTTAAAAGTCACTTCCCAGTGACCTAACTTCTTCCACCTGGGTTTCACCTCTTAGAGGTCACCGCCCCCTGCCACTGGTGCCACAGTGTGGTGAACCAGCCTTTGGTACAATGGTCCTCAAGTTGGCAAGATGAGACCACAGTGGAGCTGCAAAGCTTCCGCTTCCCGAGTAACCAACACTTCCGCAGCACGGTCCTTGGGCACAGATGCATTCTCATCCCAAGATGATTTAACATGATTATGTGTGGTGATTGCTGTTCCCTTGCAGAGGCCTCAGTTCTGTCCAGGAACAGGTCATGTCTTTGGTGGGAAGTCACATGAGCCAAGGCTTGGTCTCCTGTCTGGATACCCACACCACACCTCTCACAGGAGGACTTCCCCTCAAACTCTGTGCTATGTACGTGACAGGTGGACTCAGGTTCCTCTCGGGGTTTAAGTCATTGCCCATGTCATCTGTGGTTGTACATGAGAACCCCCATCCTTCTCCATGCATCCCTTCCTTCACCATGTGAAAGTCTATCTCTTCTTGGAAGCCCCCCACAACAGGGGAGGAAATGAGGTCACTGTCTCCATCTGGACTTGCTGTAAACCCCAGACTGACTCCCCGGCTCTTCCTTCCCCAAATGTGGCTATAGCAAGGGGTGTTACTGATGTGGCAAAGTAAGTCACCTCTGTAGCACAGTGCCTTGGCTCAAGTCTGTCACCACTGACTTGCACTGTGACCTTGGGCACATTGCTTAACCCCTTTAAGCCTCTGTTTTTATCTGCACAATTACGATAACAGTGTCTCCTCCTTGTGGGACTATTGGGAAGATGGAATGAATTAGAGCATCCAGAAGAACTAAACGTCGTCCTGCACACACTAAGCAGAATTAGAGCAGCCAGGAGAACTGAACAGCATCCTGCACACACTAAGCAGAATTAGAGCATCCAGGAGAACTAAACGTCATCCTGCACACACTAAGCAGAATTAGAGCATCCAGGAGAACTAAACGTCATCCTGCACACACTAAGCAGAATTAGAGCATCCAGGAGAACTAAACGTCATCCTGCACACACTAAGCAGAATTAGAGCATCCAGGAGAACTAAACGTCATCCTGCACACACTAAGCAGAATTAGAGCATCCAGGAGAACTGAACAGCATCCTGCACACACTAAGCACTCAGCAAGTGTTAGCTCTTATCTTTTGAAATCATTTCTGCTCACTGCACCTTATGGTGGCCGTACATCAACCTGCCATTAATCATAGGAAAGTTAGAAGCCTCCTTTGTGGTTATTTGGCACTTAATGTTCCCCAAGCGGCACATAAGCAAGAGGAGATAGGCCTCCACGAGCCATCAGCCCTGGACGATGACTGTGCTTGGATTGAATGTAAAAGTGAATCCCTGAGAAATGCTTGCATTTCCTCATGGAGGCTGTGACCTCGTTCTTACCCTCGTCTGGGGGTGGTGGTGCTGGATTTTAGCACATTGACCATTCCCCTTCTAGCACTTGGCACATCACAGACAGGCTGAGGTGAGGATAGGGGACCCTGAAGGGCTGTGGAGTAGGAGTTTGCTGAGCATGAAGGCTGAACTTCTATGTGGTTAGGTGTACCTCACGTTTCTGTGCTCTCTGCTGTGGGAGTGCTCTAGAGCAGGAGGTGTGGGAGTGAGCAGGGCTGTGAACCAAAAACTGGGGTCAGGAACCTGGGGTCCATGCAGTGGGTCTAGACTTAGAGCTTGATCCAGGAGTTCCATATGGGGTCCTTGAGTGGGGGAATGCTTTGAAAAGGCAAGGGGGGGATAAAAGTTGGGTCCTAGGGCCACCCTGAACACTAGACTCAGCCCTGACAGGAGAGCTGTGGTCCCAGCCCTCAGAGGCAGAGGCCACTGGAGAGACATTTCAAAGGTAGCAGAGGTAATGGCGAGCTGTAATGAGATGGGAACACAAGAACAGGAAAGGGAGGGGGAGATGGGGCGGGCAGGGAGTGCAGAGCAGTCCTCTACCTGCTACACCACCAGCCCCTGCATCAATCCACACTCCCATGGGCCTTTTATTTCTCATAGATGGGCTTGTGAGGTGAAAGTCCCACCCCTCACTCATGTTTCGCTTGCTTGGAAACTCCAGGTAGGTGGAGGAGGAAAGACGGTTTCTCTGTCCCACAGTCCCTGGTCTCTGGCCCAGGCAGGACCCTGTCTCAGAGGAACCCGGGTGCAGCGTAGGCAGGTTAGCACTTGGACCTGGCCTCCTCCATGCTCCCTCTGTCTTAGCACAAGTGATGCAGGCTGGAAGGTAGAACCACCTCCTATAGGGCTCCCTCCCGCAGTTTCTTGCAGGACTCCTTGGTGTACCTTTGGCCCACCTTCTGAAGGTGACCCAAGATATCCATCTCCTCAGAGATGTCACCTGCTTCTCATGACTCAGATGACATGTGGAAGGGGTGGCAGAGCCCGTGGGCATGCATGCATGCTGTTGAATGCCTTTCTCAGAGTTCTGATCTGGCCACATCTTCCTAGAAGTCAGCAGCAGGTGGCACCCAGTCCTTCCTCCTGGGAGAGAGTCCATACGCTCCTCATTCCTTTTTCTTACCTCCCTCTCCCCCGTCCTTCTTTTCCACCTTTCCATCTCTCCCCTTGTCTTCACTTCCTCCTGGCTTCCCTGCCCTTTCTCACCACTGATGCCTCAAGGTGGCAACAACAGTTGCAATCCGCAGAGGTGGCACATCCTTCTGTATTTCTAGAGTGGAGGAGATGGGTGAAAGCCGTAGGCAAGGGCCAGCCTGCTTCTGCGCTGGCTGGAGGCCAGGAAAGGCAGCAGCCGGGTGGGGAATGAAGAGCACACAGCTCTCCCTGCCCTTTTGTCTCTCAGGTCTGGGATGCTGAATGCATGTGTCCTGGGCCAGGGGAGGTTTGCAGGGACCAGGGCTGTCTGGCTTCATAGGAGTATTCCCCTAGGGAAGAAATGGAAGTCATTTTTGGAGGAGAGTGTTGGGCAGTTCAGCCCGTCCTGGCCCTCCCTCTCCCACTCCCCTGCAAGGCTGCTGCCAGTCGCTCTGACACCCCAGCCTCCATATCGTTCTCTTGAGAAGATGTTTCTTCTGCTTGGAGCTTCCTAGTCCCTTTGTGTTCCGGACACTTCTTCCAAGAGACTGGCCTATCCGGCCTGCCTACCCCTGAAGGAGGTAGGCCTCCCAGCCTGCATGAACTGAGAACTCAGGCCTGTCAGCTGGCAAAGGAGCACTAGCTAGCCATGAAAACTTGCCTTTATGGTCATTCCTTCACACAAGGTTTTATTTCACATTCTGTACCTTGAAGCGCTGACCATGATGCTTTCTTTCCCAAGGTCACACCATGTCAAAATGGATGTGTAATCCATGGGACACTGTGGTCACTGGTGTCCCCTTCTTTTTTTCTCCCCCATTGACCCTCTTTTCTGTGGGGCAGATGAGTGTTATCTGCCCACTTCTGTCTGCCCCCCCCCCAAAATCCCCATGACTGGGTTTTAAAACACACTCAAGCTCCTTATTGAACTGTGTGAGTAGAGAGGGGAATGAAAGGGATGCTTGGGAAAGCTACCCTCCAGGGCCTATAGAAGATGCATTGGCAGAAGCTGGACTAGTCTCTGTCCCCACAGGCACTCCTCTACAGTCCTCCTCCTCCTCTACAGTCTGGACAAGTGAGCTCCAGGCATATAGCTTCAGCTGTGAGCTTGAAAGTGAGCCTGCCTTTAAGTGGGCCACCAGGCACACACATCGCCCACACGCTACCTGTCCACTTTTGCCTTACAGTGCACTTCACTAATCAGCACCTTAGTTTAGTGTATCACATGATTCTTCCTAACACGGCCTCTTAAGCAGCCACTGGCAGTCACCTGAGAGGCACACTTTCTCATTCTGGGCCTATCTTCTCCTGATGGCTGGAGTGGGGCCAAAGAGATTAAACTGTGTTGTGGAATATTCCTTTACACTGTGTGAATATATGTCACTGTGATTGGTTTAATAAAAAGCTAAACAGCTGGGGTTGGGGATTTAGCTCAGTGGTAGTGTGCTTGCCTAGCAAGTGCAAGGCCCTGAGTTCAGTCCTCAGCTCTAGGGGGTGGGGGTGGGAAGCTAAACAGCCAATAGTTGGGCAGGATTTTGGGGGACAGAGAGAACACAGGGAGAAGAGAAGGAGCCAACCAGGTACAGAGGAAGCAGCATGGGCATTACAAAGTATAAGTAACCAAGCCATGTAAAAGAATGTAGATTAAAAGAAATGGGTTAATTTAAGTTATAAGAGCTACTTAAAAACACACCTAAGCTATTGACCGAGCTTTTATAATTGATAATAAACCTCCATGTCATGATTTGGGAGCTGATTGGTGGGACAGAAAAATCCACCTACAAATGGTGCCCAACATCTGGGCATGCAGTTCCACATGAGATCTGAGAAAGATTAAAAAAAAAAGTTCCAAACACACAATAACACAAAAATGGAGCCAAAACGCAGCTTCCTAGCCCCTCAGTCTTCATGCAGGCAGAGACGTGTCTCCTGGCTGCATCCTGCATGCTTGAGTCGCCAGCTTGCCATGAGCCAAGCTGTGCAGCAGTTTAAGGTTTTGCTCATGCAGACAGAAAAGGTTACAGATACACAGTAAAGTGGGTTCAGACGGAAAAAGACTTCAGACTGTAACCTCTAAACAGGTTACAGTGTGTTTAACAATGTGCGTAGGCTTAAGGAAAAAATAGGTATAGACAGTCATAGAATAAAACAAACAGTTTAAAAATTGTAAAGTCTTCAAAGAGAGAGTAAAGTAATAAAAAATAAGCCACATAAGGATGGAAAATACACAGGGCATCTGGATCCTGTATGACACCTTGCTAACTTTGAATTTTTTAAATGCTAACATACAAAAAAACAACAGCTGCTGAGAGACATTGGATTATGGAAATAGCTAAATTAAACCAATCTATATATTTAAAAAATGTCTTAACTTCAAAATGGAAGTTGGACAGTGTGTTACATTGTGGGAGAGGTTATGCTTTTGTTTCCACAGGAAATGAAAGGCTGTGGATTCCTTCCAGATTAATAGAGATCAGATTTGATTGGGGAAGACTCCCTGAAAATCCTGGCTATAGTCATAAGGAAATAAACCCAGAAAAGGAGACCAGATACCAATGAAAACAGGTAATCCAGCCTCTCAGAGTGCCTCTGTTGCAGTTTCCTCAGAGTTCTGCATCCAGAACAGCTTCAAGGCTGCTGGCTGAGGTGATCCAGCCTCACAGACTATCCAGCCAGGACTTCAGATAAGCCTTCCACTTTTGCATTGCACAGAGACTAGACAACAAATAATAGAGCTAACTCTCCCAGGACTTGACCATTATCCCAATTTTCCCAGGGTCTCCTAAAGATGCCAGCACTCCCAGACAACAGAAAGCAGTCTAGAGAACATGATTCCCACATTCCCAAGAGATGAGGTAGATGGCTTTTGGTTACTCAATGGGATATAGATGTTTGTTTCATCTAGGGGGTTAGTTACAAATTATTATTGGTCATGGTCAGGAAAAAGCTAAACAAAGGAGTTAGATTCAAGGATCTCTTGACAAAAGGGGATATAGTATAGAAATGATGAGATAAAAGTGTAGATTCAACAATCTACTTTTAAACAACCACTAATCTCAAATATTTTATATTCTTATAGATTTTTTTGTATATTGATACAAATTTAGGGTTATTTTTGTTATACTATGTGTATATCTCTATTCTTGTTTAAGGTATTGTACCTATGTGGCTCACTTAAAAAGGTTATGTAAAGTTTTAGTCTTTGGAAACTATTTAGGATAATAAATACAGGTTAATAATTAGTCATCTATAACTTTCAAACTTATAGTCATGTTAGGTATGTTTTCAAGGTTATACAGAGACATATTTTAGATAGGCAGATGATCTTCAAACACTTCAGAGGCCTACAGAATATGACATTTAAGATTTTTTAATAATATAAGGCTTTTCATGACAATGAGATATGTCTATTCCTTGCAGCACCAATATACTTCAGAGAAGATGATGGGCATCGAAGAACTTCCAAATCAAGTTTGCTTTCCTTGTGGCAAAAGTTAGTTACTGGGTAAGAAACTGCCCTTGCCTTGACTATTGAGAGAATACTGTCCAAATTGGACACTCAGGACACAAAAGAAAGCGACTGGTGAACTTTGCCAAGACAAGGTGGAATAGTCATTCAAAATTCCTACTTCACAGAAAAGTCCGTCAGATATTCTAGGCCAAAGATGGATGCCCCAACATTGCAGAGGAACCTTGGGTGACTGTCCAGATAGCCAGATGTCTGTCATTTCTGTAGGTTTGGAAGTGGCTTGCACTGTACTTCCTGTTTACTTAAATAATATATACTTCTGGGGTCTTTGATGGAGTTGAAGGCTAGGTAGTTATAGTTGTAGTTTTCCTTAGTTATGATAGAAGGTGAATTAGGTACAGAGCTTTGGACTCATCAAGATAGACTAAATAATGGAGGATTTTCTCTAAATATGTCAAATACAAATGGACTGGATATTGTAAATGTAATTCTTACCTGATAATTGTTCTTATTGTTTTTAGTTTTATTATGTTAGAATTAAAACTTTTCTCTTTTATTTAGGCAAAAATGGGGAAATGTTGTGGAATATTTCTTTACACTGTGTGAATATATGTCTCTGTGATTGGTTTTATAAAAAGCTAAATGGCCAATAGGTAGGCAGGATTTTAGGGGCAGAAAGAACACAAGGAAGAAGAAGGGCAGAGACTTGAAGAGTCACCAGTCAGATACAGAGGAAGCAGCATGGGCTTTACAAAGTATAGGTAACCAAACCACGTGGGTTAATTTAAGTTATAAGAGCTAGTTAGAAACATGCCTAAGCTATTGACTGAGCTTTTATAATTGATAATAAGTCTCCATGTTGTGATTTGGGAGCTAGTTGGTGGGACAGAAAAATCCACCTACAAGATTGCCTGGGGGCTTCACTTGCAAGCTCTCGGACAAAGGAAGAATCATGGACATCATACCTTCATCTTCCATGCTAGGCAAAACTTTGGTACATTTATGGAAGGAAGTCAGCCATCACAATCTGACAGCTATGCAGCTGTTCACCGGAAAGTACATCCATGTAGAAGCAAGACTGAATTCCTTGCACCTGGGCCTAATACCACCCCTTGGGTACAGGTTGCCTCATCATTTTCTTACTTCACAGCCCTTTTATGGTTTTGTCTGTTGAAGAATTGCCATCTGCTCAATGTCCCTCAACCCCAGCCAGAATGTCTTTTAGTGTCCTCAAGTGATACATGTTTCTCACTCACCATCAGCCTCTTCACCCCTCCTCCTCGTTGTCTGCTCAACTGTTTGTCGTATTCTTGCCCCTGCACTCTCATGCTGGCTACACGTCAGGCTCTGTGTTAGACACTGGAGAGACATTCTGAATACTATATCTACAGTCTGGAAGGGAACTTGGATCCCAGTCTTGGGGGGGGGGGGCGTCAGGGGAGCTCATCTGTGAGTGCGATCGGGCACTGACCTGGTGCCACTCTCATTGAACCACAGCTGTTCTCTCTCCTGCCTCCAAGAGGGGTGTGTTTGATGCATGTCTTCAGAAGGAGAGGTAAAGATGAGAGGCTATGTACCCCAAGATTCCACCCCCTCTTTAAGTGGCTCATAAGGACACATTTGGTACCTCCTGAGTGTCCAAAACTTCCTCTAGTGTTTCCTTTCTGAACTGGTGGGAAATTTTAGGCCTAGATGCCAGGCTTTGCATCTACATCTGGAAATGGAATCTCGTCAACTCTAAACTATCCTTTAACCTTTTGAGACTGAATCCTGATTACACAGTGCACTTTGATTTTCCACTGGAAATCTTCAGTTTTCTATCAAGTGCTGAAGGAGCTAGACAGGGTCAGGCCTGTGTGCCAGGCTGGAGCCAGCCTCCCCACAGCCCCAACAGGCTGTTTGGAGGGCTATTGTTTTAGAGGTGTTAGGGTTCTATTGCTGTGAAGAGACACCATGGCATGGTCATGGCAACTCTTGTAAAGGAAAGCATTTAATTGGGGCTAGCTTACAGTTTGAGAGGGTAGGCTCATTCTCATCATGGCAGGACATAGTCCTAGAGAAGGAGCTGAGAGTTCTATATCTTGATCCACAGGCAGCAGAAGCAACTGTGCCACTGGGCATAGCTTGAGCATAGGACCTCAAAGTCCACATCCACAGTGACACACTTCCTTCAATAAGGCCACACCTCCTAATAATACCACTCCCTTCGGTGGCCATTTTTTTTCAAGTCATCACATTCCACTCCCTGGGCCCCAAAGGCTTGTAGCCATATCATAATGCAAAAAAAAAAAAAACAAAAAACAAAAAAAACAACATTCAGTCCAGCTTCAAAAGTCCCCATAGTCTATAACAGTTTCAAACTTATTTAAAAGTCTAAAGTTCAAAGTCTCTTCTGTGATTCATGTTATCACTTAACTATAATCCCCTGCAAAATCAAAATCAAAAAGCAGATCACATACTTCCAGTATGTAATGACACAGAATATACATTACTGTTCCAAAATATAGTGAAGGGAGCGTGGTGAGGAAATACTGGACTAAAAGTAAGACCAAAAATCAGCTGGGCAAATTCCAAACTCTTCATTTCCATGTCTGATGTCCACATGCTCTTCAGACCTCTAGCTCCTTTCAGTTTTGTTGACTGCAACACACTTCTTTCTCTTGGGCTGATTCCACTTCCTGTTAGCAGCTCTCTTCAGCAGGTATCCCAGGGCACTGGCATCTCCAACATCCTTGGGTCTCCAAGGCAATCCAGGCTTCAGTTTCACAGCTTCACGCAATGGCCTCTCTAGGCCTCCATTCAGGGATACTTCTGACAAATGCCTGGCTTCACCTGCTTTCCTTAGATGCAGAGGAAGATTCCATAACCCCTTTCTTCTACCCTTGACTCTAAAGCCAGAACCATGTGACTGAAGTTGCCATGTTCTGCTGCTTGCTGGGGCTGGAACATGGCCCCCTCATTCAATTACATCTTCACCAGCTTTATGTTTTTGATGGCTACCTTCACTGCCTAAGCTTGACTGTCCTGGAACTTGCTCTGTAGACCAAGCTGGCCTTAAACTCAGAGCTCTGCCTGTTTGGAATTCTGGGATTAAAGGCAGGCACCACCATACCTGGCTCTAAGCTTTTCTTTAATTCCCTTTTCACAAGTTGGAAGCTTAGCTGGATGGGCTCTTGTCCTGAGGTCACCACTTCCTTAATTCCATTTAATATGTTTATCTCCTTGAATACAGGACTTAGCTCCATTCTACTTCCTAGTGCTCCTTTTCTCCTCAAATTGTACGTCTTGTATTTTCCCTTTCTCAGCTTGCTCCTTTTCATTATAAATCTTCATTAGAGTTAACACTAATAACTACACAACAGAGTCTATACTAGGTTGTTTTAAGATTTCCTCTACTAATGGAATTAATCCAAACCTCTCCACTTTAGCTTCAGGCAAACTTGTCAGACAAAGACAAAAAGCAGCCACATTCTTCACCAAAATGTCACAAGACCAGTCTCTAGGCCACATACTAACATTCTTCTCCTTTGAGACCTCTTGAACCAGGCCCCTTACAGTTCAAATCACCCTCAACAGCATTGTCTTCCATGTTCCTATTAGGATGGCCCATTAAGCCCCACTTAAAATGTTCAACTGCTTTCCTAATCCACAGTCCAAATTCCTCCAAACAAAAACATGGTCAGGCTTATCACAGCAGTACCCTATTCCTGGTACCAACTTTCATCTTAGTTAGGGTTTCTATTGCTGTGAAGAGACACCATTACTACAGCAACTCTTATAAAGAAAAACATTTAATTGGGATGGCCTACAGTTTCAAAGGTTTAGTCTATTATCACCATGATGGGACATGGGAGTGTGAAGGCAGACATGGTGCTAGAGAAGGAACTGAGAGTTCTACATCTTTATCCACAGGCAACAGGAAGTGAACTGTGTCTCACACAGGAATAGCTTGAGCATAGGAGACCTCAAAGGTCCACTGTGATGGTATTGTGTTCCCCAAAATATTGTGCACCCTAATAAACTTATCTGGGGTCAGAGAACAGAACAGCCACTAGATATAGAGGCCAGAAAATGGTGGCACACACGCCTTTAATCCTAGCATTCCAGAGGCAGAGATCCACCTGGATTTCTGAGTTCAAGGCCACACTGGAAACAGCTAGGCATGATGACTCACGCCTTTAATCCCAGGAAGTGAGCCTTTAATCCCAGGGAGTGATGGCAGAAAGCAGAAAGGTATACAAGGCATGAAGACCAGAAACTAGAAGCTTTTAGCTGGTTAAGCGTTTAGGCTTTTGGGTAGCACAGTTCATCTGAGATTCATTTGGATGAGGACTCAGAGGCTTCCAGTCTGAGGAAACAGGATCAGCTGAGGTATTGGCAAGGTGAGGTGGCTGTGGTTTGTTCTGCTTCTCTGATCTTCCAGCATTCACCCCAATACCTGGCCTCAGGTTTGATCTTATTAATAAGACCTTTAAGATTAATGCTACAGTCACCCTCAGTGACACACTTCCTCCAACAAGGCCACAACTACTCCAACAAGGCCACACCTCCTCATAATGCCATATCCCTATGGGGGCCATTGTCTTTCAAACCACCCCAGAGGGCTTGGCATTTCCCCTCTTCTTGTGCACATTGGCTGCATTTAGTCTACTGGACTGCGTTATAAGCAATCAATATCCTGGCTGTGGGGGTATCTCTCTGTTCCCCCAGTCCAATGTACTTACTATTGAAAGGAGGTACAATTGATTTATGTTGGGGCTGGTCCTCAGAACTCCCCTTTTCTTTTTCTCAGTGCTTGTGGATCACTGCCCCCCCCCCATTTAATAAATCATCCCAGAAATTGTCAAGGCTTGTATGGAACAATCAGCCTTCTCTACTCTCCTTGATGGCACTGTGTAGGCATTGTCCATGTCCCATGTCCCCCTACTCTCTTTGTGGACTCCAGAGTGGGGTACCTGTGTTCCACCAATGGCGCTTTGGCAGAGTATGGCTCCCTGTGATCTGGAGGAAGGTGTAGTTCCTGTGTCTGAGTCCCAGTGCAGTGGATGAAGGTACTCACTGTTGGAGATACTGGAGCCTCAGGAGGCGGATTTTGCTTCTCCCACTGGAAGGAGGTCCACTCATTCTTTTCTGCAGTGCTATTCTTCTCAGACCCACCTATCAAAGAGAACCGGGCTTCTTAGTGCCCACCCCAGCTCTGCCACCTTAGTGAGCCTGCTGCATAGGAGTCAGGGCTACAGGATTGACACTGGTGGGATATGGGCACTGTAGGGTTTTTCTGGGGGGGAGGGGTAGCCTAGAAGGCGTGGACTGGATGCCTTGCCATTCATTTTGGTCTTTAGAGAAATCCCAGTGTTCCATGGTCCCAGGGCCCCTCTGCCATCCTAAGTCACACTCCTTCCTTTTCTCATGAATTCTCTCTGGCCTCTGCCTCCTCACTGCCCGGGCTTCCAACCTACGCTGGCTGTCATGGATCAACACTCAGAGGCCTTCACTGAACGAGAAGATGATGGTCATGGTTAGAGACTGGTGCTTCGGGAGGTGTGTAGCTAGAGGAGAGCTGAGGGAAGGACATCACAGCACATGAGGCCAGAGTACATTCAGCATCGAGAAACCTGGCTGTGGCTCAGGAGTGTGGCAAAGCACGGTTTACGCACCCTGAGCCTAAGGCACACGATCCATCTTAGTCACTTGTGATGCAGGGTGAGAGAGCATCTGCAGGTGCAGGCACCAGAGTACAGCAGAGACCAGGCAGCCTAGGCTCCAGAGCTCACACAAACGGCTGATACAGTGTGCCTATGTGAAAGCAAAGCAGAAAAGCACAGAGGTGTTAGGAGCATTTTGGATTCCATGGTCAGAACCATGGATTCCAGGGAAGGAGCTAGCCATGTGGGTGTCTGAGAAATGACTTGATGCAAAGACTATGAGAATGTGATGGGGCGTGTCAGGGTGAAGCAAAGTGACTGGTGTTCGTAAAGCTTCCTTCCACTGTAACTGGGTGGAAGGAATGAGGAACAAGGCCACTCAGAGCCTTGTGAACCATGTGAGTCATAGTCAGGACTCTGGATTTAGCCCTGCAAGCTATTTGCTATGTGTAGGGTGATTCCTCAACAGGCCTGGGGTGGAATTTAGTTAGTGGTGCACGGGTCCTTCCTGGCCACTCACTTGACCTCACTGAACTTTCATTTCTCCTCTGCAAAAGGGCCAGAAACCTACTTGCATCATGTGACTGTGGAGGAGGATGGGCACAAATACTCTGCCAACTGCAAACGGCTGTGTGCCTCTGCGCAGGACTATCTCTGTGGCACACAGGTGCCAACTTGGAGCCAGGGTGGGCACTCACTGCTCAGGGCTCAGTAAAGGCGGTTCCTGGATGATGCAGGCTGGGTGATTATGGTATAGGTAACCTAGCTGGCACCAGGATTGGCCCGGAAAGGCAGATAATGCTGTGCGAGAGCTATGGAGTGATCGCTGTGAATCCCAGGTCTGCCGTTAGTTAGAACAGGAGTCAAAGAAGCTTCAGGGCCTGGGGCAGCCCCTCCCCACCCCTTTATCTTTCCTGTGGCAAGAGCTCCCGGTGAATAAAACTGAGCTGCAGACACTTACAGCTTTTGGGGAAAGGGTCTCCTCCAGCCTACCCGGCCCTGTGTTGTGGCTGGTGCACAGTTCCTCCATCTTTTCTATGTTCCTACCATACCGGTAGTCTGTTTTCCTCCTGTCCAGCACCCCTCCATGCCCTGATGGGTGATGTCATCCTGTATGCTATGAAAATGTGTTGCTCTGATTGGTTGATAAATAAAGCTGTTTGGCCAATGGTGAGGCAGAATAAGGTTAGGTGGGACATTCTAAAGAGAGAGGGAGGAAGGAAGAAGCCGGGGGGGGGGGGGGGGGAGAGACTGCTAGCTGCCACCAGAAGAAACAAGATATAAAGGTACTGGTAAGCCACGAGTCACGTGGCAAAATATAGATTTATAGAAATGGGTTAATTTATGATATAAGAACTAGATAACAAGAAGCCTGCCATGGCCATAGTTTAAAATTAATATTAGCCTGTGTGCGTTTATTTGGGTCCAAGCAGCTGTGGGACCAGCAGGTGAGAGAGATTTGTCCTGACTGCAGGCCAGGCAGGACAGAAGAAAACTTTCAGCTACAATGCCCACTCACCAATCCTAGGCTGTGTGAAGTCTCTCTGGGCTCAGACCATCCCTGTGTCCATGGAGGTTTTCCACTGCTAAACACCCAGCTGTAGCACATCTGCAGGAGTACAGCCCCATCTTCATGGGCATGTAAGGTTCTGACTTGCAGAGACAGCCTACTGTAGGATCCAGGACAAACAGCACACCCTAAATGGAAGGGCCACGCAGGTCTGTCTGTCCATGTGTTCACACAGCTGGAGGCCATGAATACTGGGGAAGAACCCCGAGGGTCTACTGTAGGCTACTGACCTCCCAGGAGGACCCTGACTGGGATGGCTGATTCGGTCTTATACTGAAACCTTGAGAGAGAGAGAGAGAGAGAGAGAGAGAGAGAGAGAGAGAGAGAGAGAGAGAGAGAATACCAAGCCAAAGCTAAGGAGGGAACTGAGAAGGAGCTTGGCGTTCTTCCCAGCAGCATGAGCTCCATCAGCTCCTCCCGCTTCTCAGGACCCCTGAGAACCAAGGCAGTCAGAGGGAAAATGGGGACTGAGGAAGGAAGGATGGGGAGAAGCTTGGCTTACAGGTTCCAGGCTGGTAATCAGTCAGAGTTGATGGCTTTGGCTGGAGCTGTGAAACCTGGGAACATAAGCAAAGTGCTCCCTCTTGAGGTGGTCAGAAGCTGGGATCTAGAACAGGTGTTGGCTTCCTGACTCCAGGCCATTCTGTGTGTGTTCCTGGACTCCCTGGCCAGTGCTCAAACAGCGACCCGTGTGATGCTGGAGACGGAGAGGCAGAAGTTAAAGCCCCTCAGTGTCTGTCATCGAGAGTGCATCTGGAGCCCAGCTGAACAGCTTGGGGGCACGGTTAGGGTGCCGCTCTGAAGTGGGGCTCTGCCGGCCCCTCACTTATGTTGCTGTGGGTTCACACAGGTGCCACTGACTGTCCCAGAGTCACAGCACAGGCCCTATAGGAAGGGCTGCCCCAACTCATGTCCCCCCCCCCCCCCATTGATGTAACCGTCTTGTTAAATAAGAAACACAGAGCCAATTGCAAAGTTAAAAGTCCAAGAGGTCAGAGCAAAAGCTAAGAGTTAAAAACCTTACCCGTCACTGCCGCTGCTGTCCTCCTTAGCAAGAGACCTACTTCCTGTGTGTTTGTCCTTTTTATTGACTTTCTATTCTGCCTTCTCATTGGTTGTAAACCCAACCACATGACCTCCTCGTCACTGCCCATCTATACAGACCTCCAGATCTTCTATGGTTGGTATTGAGATTAAAGGCGTGTGTCTCCATGCTGGCTGTATCCTTGAACACACAGAGATCCGCCTAGCTCTGCCTCCCAAGTGCTGGGATTAAAGGCGTGCACCACCACTGCCTGGCTTCTGCTATAGCTTGCTATTAGCTCTGACCCCCAGGCAACTTTATTTATTAACATACAAATAAAATCACATTTCAGTACAAATAAAATATCACCATACCCCCCCTCCCAGGGTCATGCAGGTTGTAGAGAACTACTTCAACACATCAGATCTGGGCCTGAGATCCTACCTGCCTGGTAGCACTGACAGGTGCCAGCCTGGGCCCCGCATGGCAGACTCTAACCCTGGCACCTTTCTGAAACTGACCATCTTCCACAGAAGTGAGTGAGCCTTTCAACCCCGGGGTGAGCTGGGACTAGGAAGGGGGAGGGGCCAGGGGCTCTCTAGTCCACCTCCACCCCCACACTCTCAAACTCTCAGTTTTGTTACGGACTTGGAGGTTGGACTCTGTAGTTTCCTGAAGCTCTCAAGATGCTCGCCATTGCTGCCCCATCCATCACCTGCCATGGCTTCGGCTTGCCTGGATACCCCTTCGGGTAGGTTCCGTGTTGGCTTGGCTGACAGGGCTTGCTCTCCTGAAGATACCTCCAACAGGCCCATGTCTGCATCTCTGAAAGGCTTCCTGCAGGCCAAGTGTTGTGAATCCTGGTCTTCAGAGCAGTTTTCATCTCGAACATGTCATCATACTGGTGCAGGAGCGGTTCACACGGTGTGTACGGCTGTGTGTACACACCTCCAGGGCACAGAGAGCCTGGAAAAGGGGAACTCCGTGTCCTTCATTTCCAATTAAACAACAGGCAAAAAGGGTCCACAGAAGCTGAAATTCCAGGACTCAGCTTGAATATTGTTTTCTAGGCCATCTCCTGTCTCTGTTAGGAGCATAAAATCTTTTTGCTAGCTTGTGTCATGTTGGGTTACTAGTGGCATAGTGACTCATGGGTACCACCTTTGCAGGATAATACCTAAGTGGGGGGAGGGAACTGACAGTGTGCCTGAACACCAGGCCCCTGAGCTTGGTGGCTGCAGAAGACCCTGGCTTCCTCTTTGGTGAAAAGGTGTCCTTCCTCAGCTAGGTTCCGGAGTCACCCCCAGCATTAGGCTGGGCCTTGCTGTCCCCACCGAGGCCTTCCTCAGCAGCGTGTCCTCTTTCTCCCTGCCTGGCTGCAGTCTCTGGAGCTCCCAAGGAAGTGGTTGACACCTTCTGTTGCCAGGCCTCTCTGCTCTAGTGTTGTGGGGTATCCATCAGAGAAGACTACTCAGACCAACAGGAAGTCTTTATTAGCCAGCCCGTGACTACACTGAGTGTTCGTGGGTTGACGCACCTCAGTTAGCAGGAACAGTTAGCCAGAAGCAGAACTACAGAAGCCAAACAGGCAAGGTTGGTACATTTAGAGACTTTCTCAGATCTATGGAGTTTGATGGATTAGGCTTTTGTTCTTGTTTTGGCAGGCGGTGCGGCCTGTGTGCTGGGGTTCAAGGCCAGGAAGGTACTTCCATCATGGCGTCAGTTGGGCCTGTAACACTAGACTGCTGCCAAACCAGGGGTACTGGCAAAGGCAAACTTCACGAGGTGGAGGGGGACCTAGGCCTCTTCCCTCGACCCTGTGAAAAGAGCTGGGAGGGCTCTTTCCCCTGGTCTTCTAGCTCCAGCTGCTCATGGTGGGTGCTGGGCAACTGTCAGGCTCTCTGCCTGGCCCCTCTTCACGGGATGGGCTGTGCGTGCCATCTGCCTGGCTCTGCTGTGGTTGTCCCGCCTGCCCTTCAGCCAGGGTGTGCTTCTCTTCCTGAGATTTGGGGAGAAAACAGCAACGTGAATGGATAAAGGTGGATCATGTAAGAACTGAGTCCAAGCAAATCTCACACTTAAAACCAAGCACTTGTGGCCGTGTGGGGTGCGGTGGGCTCTTTGGGGCCTGGTCTTTCCTGCCCAAGTGGTCTCCAGGAAATGGGCAAAAAAAATCTGAGGGGACCAAGGCCCTTTCTTGGCTAGAGGTGGAAAGGGGGCAGGGTAGCTATTGCAGATGGAAGGCAGAAAGGACATTTTTTTCCACAGGGGGAAATGTCTCAGTGACAGACACAGGGTCTCTAAAAATAGTCACGCTGAGAGCCTAATGGCCCTTGGTGTAATTGCTGATGTCAGGGTAGGTGTCTTGGCATTTACTCAAGTGGCTGACGGCGGGAGGTGCCACTGGCTCCAGAGAGGAACTGGAATCAAGCCAGGGAGCTCAAACTCCTGTGGACAGACGAGGGCCAGGGTTGAGGTTAGGCGGTGAAGCTGGAATGTACGACACCCTATGATGCCAGGGACTCGGACATGGGGACACTTCAGTTTAGGTAAGATGTGAAGTGTCTAGAACAGCTGGTGATAGCTGGAAAGGACAGAGGCAGGCTGAGGAGACTTCTGAGGAGGTGGAGGTTGTCCTTCCCACAGCCTCCTGAGAAGGCCCAAGCAGGAAGCTGACCCCAGGCCATGATGAGTAGGGAGAGTCTACTCCAAGGGCAGCTCCACTGGTCTGGGCACACAAGGTCAGCCCTGCTGTTCTTTTTTTTTTTTTTTTTTTTTTTTCGAGACAAGGTTTCTCTGTGTAGCTTTGCGCCTTTCCTGGAACTCACTTGGTAGCCCAGGCTGGCCTCGAACTCACAGAGATCCGCCTGCCTCTGCCTCCCGAGTGCTGGGATTAAAGGCGTGCGCCACCACCGCCCGGCAGCCCTGCTGTTCTTGCAGGATGAAGTGGAATTGCTCCCACTGGCTTTTCTCTGTAAATCTGGACCTGGTGGCTGGTGTCTCTAGCAGGCTAATGAAGGCTTGGTAAATGTCTTTACTTTCCAAGGATACAAGGTAAAGGAAGAGCCTGCAGCCAACAGGAAGGCTGTGAGAGCCATATTTGTGCCAGAGTGGCTCATGGGAAGGAGAAAGCAGCCCCAACCTTCTGTATAGCAGCAAAGGCAGGGTCAAAGGTGCTTTGGCCACATGGTCTTGGTCAAGGCTATGGCAGGATGGGGGTGAGTATACCTGTATCCCAGGAGCAGGACTCCAGCAAAGGCCTTGCCTGATGACCTGGGTGAGCATAGCAGCTGGGCTCTGAGTTATACCTGTTCCCCACAGTGTGTGTCCATTAGCCCCCTCCTTCCCTGGCCCTTAGATGACAGTTACAGCAGGACAACCCTTCCTTCTTGTCCTTCCACCTTCCAGCCCCTCCTCTGTCTCCAGCTAGTCACCTCTGCGACCAAGAGTCCAGGCTGACCTGTGGGTTGGTTATCAGCTTCCCACAGTTCCTCCATCAATGCCTTTGGTGGGGAGGAGCACAGGGGATATATGATTTGTGGAAAGGACAAATGAGGTCACAAATCAGAACTGATTTTTACCTGCCTGGTGTCCCAGGCTTCAGAGAAAGGTCAGGACACTTTGTGGGCCCAGGCTAGTAGCTGGTTTAATAGGTGATAACATGTAGAACATTAAGGGCAGGGGGTATTCCCCAAAACTCTCAGAGTGTTCAGAAAACAGGTACACAGAGGAGAGTCATAGCATAGAGCAGTGGTTCCCAGCCTTCCTAATGCTGCGACCTTTTAACACAGCTCCTCTTGTTGTGGTGACCCCCAACCATAGTTATTTCGTTGCTACTTCGTAACTGTGATTTTGCTACCTGTTATGAATTGTAATGTAAATATCTGTGTTTTCCAATGGACTTAGGCGACCCCTGTGAAAGAGTCATTTGACCCCCAAAGGGGTCTTGACCCACAGGTTGAGAATTGCTGGCATAGAGTCTTGATATCCCAGTTCTCAGGGCAACATAGTTCTTCCTTTTGGCCTCTGGAACACCGGACGCATTCACAAGGATCACACTTCCTCTTGTAGCTCTGGAGACTAGTTATAGGGTAGGGACTGTCTGTCATCACCACACAGTTGGTGTGGGACACGTGGGGTAATGGACACGTGGGATGACGGGCATGTGGGGTCAGGCCCTCAGGATCTCCACCACACATCGTCACCTGCTGTGTTCTTCCCCTTCTGCCCAGTCTCTCTCCTCCCACTGTGCTCTGGCTCATTTAATTTACTTCCACTTCTCACCTCCTACCTGGAAAGAGTGTTACAACTCAGGCCAAGGCCATGGATCAAAGACACCTTCCTAATTCCCACTGCTCCGCAGAACCAAATCCAGAGATGCACTCTGACCCTGAGCAAGAAGCAGTCCACACTGCGGGTGGGACCAGAGAGTCTCAGTTTCAATAGAGATGACACTGCCTGCTGGCCCAAGGTGCCAGAAAGTCCATCACCTTGTTCATCGCCGATGATGGCGGAGAGGAACAAGGCCCTGTCACTATGCCACTAGCCTGGAGACAATGTTGTGAGAAAGACCAGCCCAGAGCTGCTGAGCCCAAGCTGGGAGGCCTCAAACTATTCCCAGCTTCCAGGCCCACGTGGTCTTGGACTCAGAGCCAGGTTCACCTTTTCACCGTGATGCACTTGGGGTATGTCTCAGCACCGCTCCACCTAGCTTACTCTCTCAGACTCCTGGAGTATTGGGAGAGAGGTGAGGATACTTCCAGGGAAGGGCTTTGGAATGCTGGCTCTCCAGCCTGCTCCAGGCCTTGAGTTTTACATTCTGGAGACACAGCCTCACAGAGTCAAGTCTCAGGGAAGCCTTGTGGGCCTGACCCTGGCCTGGAAGTGGGAAGATAAGGAGCTGGGTGAAGCCAAACTCTGACTCCAGGAGCCCAGAGATGTAAGGAGAGTTCTCACAGTGTACAAAGGGATTATTCCACAAGAAGAGCACCAGGGAACACCACACTCACAAGACATAAGTAATGGTGGTCACAGGGCCACCTAACGTTTTTCACGGTGGCCTGCAGAAGGCTACCCTCATCTCAGCAGGCAGAGACCTGGTGCTGGCACTTAGGAGAGGAGCAAACACATCCCCTCTCCAGGGACCACGTTACAGAGAAGGAAACTCATCTCTGTCTATGGAAGGCAGACAAGGAGGCCCTGGGGAAAAGTGCTACCACCGTATACACAAGTAGCTTTATTGGAGCTCAAAACTGTGAATGAAGATTCACATGCAGCCTGGCCCCAAAAGGAGGATGACAGCCAAGTGGATCCCCCTCCACAGGGTGGAATGTGCCAAACACACCCAACTGGTGCTTCTGGTGTCTGAATGCCTTTACCACACACATCCCAATGCAGGCATTCTAGAGATAGAATGCACTACGGTTTGCCACTGAGGTTTGAGCCCTTCATTCTGATTTCCAGTGCCATGACGGGCACCACCTGGGATGAATTAAGTAACAGGCACCCTAGGGATGTCCTTGGAGATGTACCCTAAGATCTGCACCCTTGTTGGGGCAGGGCCTGATATAATCAGCCTCAAAGAAATGAACAGTGTGTTCTCCCAAGCTGTGTTCTAAGGAGAGGCCTGGAGGTCAACAGAAACCTTACATAGCAGTCTAAGGAATGAGGGTGGGGGTAGCCTGGAGCTTCCTTGGTAAACAGCTGGGTGGGTACTGCTCATCTTGTACCAACGATGGCCGATTTCCCCAATGTCAGGACTGCCAGCACTCTCCTCCGCTCTTGAGGGGCTGTGGGAAGGCTGCTGGCTGGCACTAATCCTTGAAGACAGCTCTCTTTTCTGGTTTGTGAATTTTAGCTGCTGGTTGGAAGGTCAGCTGCAAAGGATATTGGGCCAGGATATTGTTTGGAGGATCACAAGACCTGGTAAGACCCAGGGAGGAGCTGGAGTATTCTGCATGGAAGGATCTGATGAGGGCTCTTCATCAAACAGACTCCTGGACTAGGAACAGCGATTTCCAACCCCCACCCACCTGCCCCTAACAAATGTGGGCAATGCAGATGGTGGGCACAGTGAGAGAGAAGCGGACAGGATCTGGTTCTAGACCACACACAAGGTTTAGAGGGTGGCCCGTGGCCCGTCCCATGCTGGACACGGGTCTCCATCATAGGAAAACTCTAGTATTCACTCAACTTCCAAATCAGCATGTGCTTCCAACTGCTCCCCAAAGCCACGTGAGTCAAGACTGTGACATACTAGAAAAGCAGCTCTTTGTGGGGTGGGGGTGGAGGTGGGAAGGCCTAGGTTAGGAGGCAGCGCGCACACGTGACAGGAAAAGCATTAAAAAAAAAAAAGATTGGTGACAAATTAGAGAAAAGCCCTCTTCAGCTGGCTGTGGTGGCACATGTTTAGAGTTGCCCTTGGGAAACAGAGGCAGGAGGCTCAGGAGTTCCAGGCTAATCTAAACTACATTGTAAATTCCAGCCCAGCTGGGCTATATAGATCATGTCTTAAAAACCAGAACAAAATGAAAAACACTCTCCCATTACCAACCAGCCAACGAATCAATCAACCTGCCAAACTGTTAATGACATGCGGTGTTGGCACCCTTATTTAAACAGAAAAAAAATTGGCACACCCGACTCAAAGATGCTCAACTCCAGTTATGCGTGAAAGTCGCCAGTAGAGACTTTTAAAGATCCACATGGCCAGCCCCTCACCCAAACCTCCAAACAAGACTCTCCAGGGACTGTGGAGATGACTGAGTCAGGAAATCACTTGCCTTGCAAACACTAGGACCTGAGTGCAATCCCAGAAGCCATGAAGGAAAATACTAGGTATTGTGGTACACACTTGTAATCCCAGAGCTTGAGACAGAGGTGGGATGCTCCTGTGCTAGGTGGCCAGAGAGCCTAACCTAAGTGGCGAGCTCCAGACCAATAAGAGACCTTGTCACTGACGTGGGTGGTGTTTCTGAGAATGACGTCTAGGGCTGGTCTCCCTCTTTCAAGCACCTCTGCATGTACTTACACACGCATAAAAAAAAAAAAAGACCCTCCAAGGCTTCTGTCTGTAAAGTTACCAGAAATCCAAAAGTTTAACCCCCCTGGAGGATGACATTCTTGCTGGTGGGATACCGAAGAGCCCCTCCGGCTCAAGGGCAGAATTTGACAGCCTTTAATGAGTGAGATATGGCTTTATTTTTGAACCCAGCAATCCTGAATCTAAAATTTACCCAGAAGTTTCAATCCATAGACGCCACTCAACATACACAAGGATTCTTCTTGGGAAGCTGTTTGTAATAGGCAGACTGTCTGTCAGAGGCTGTGGGAGGCCTGAGCCCGGCTCCGTCCACCCAAATGAGAACCAGGAGCAGCTAAGTGTCCTGGCCAAAAGGGACTGTCAGGACATGTGAAAAACCAACAACTGGCCAACAGCACAGGGGTGCCTTTGATGCCACAAAAAGGCAAAACAGAAACACTAGGAAAACAGAGCACTGGCCGTGTGGGCCTGAGGACAAGTTGTTGAGGGACTATGGTAAATATAGATTTTTTTAACTTTTGAAAATTATATTTACATGTTTGAAAAACAGAACTAAGTCTAGAGAGAAAAAAGAAACTCTGAAATTTAAAATAAGTTCCCTCTCCCCTCAAAAAAGAAAACTCATGTGCCAGATAACAACACAAATACATGGCGAGCAGCCTGGTTTCCTGTAGCTTTATAACTCCATAAGACCAAAAAAAGAAAAAAGGCAAAGAAACCAGTTCCAGAGGATAAATTTACTGTTAGAAGTAATGACTTTGAAACTTTCAAGTGTAGTGGGACAGAGCAAGCCGCAGGGATGCTTGTGTGTGGAGAAGCCACGTGGTCCCTTGGCAACAGGATGTCCTCAGCTTGTTTCCGCCTCAGTAGGTGTGGACCATCCCTCCAGACACAGCTGTGCTGAGACAAAGGCAAGATGAGATCAAATTAATGCTTGGATTTGACTCCAACATATCAATACAGACTCATGCTTGTGAATGTGCAGTTCACAGGCCTGTCGACTGAAATGCCCTGTTAACAGATAATCCAGAAGCCAAGGTCATCCTGGCACTCACGTTTCTACACACCATTTTCCACTGAGGGCAATGAAGTACCCTGGAAAAGGAGTGATCCTATGTGGGAGATAAGGGGGGGGGGCATTCCAAGAAGGTGGGGACCCATCCAAAGTACCAGAACCGGTGGAGATGGTGGTAGGGACAGGAGTGGGGGGGGCTCCTACCAGCCAAGTTTGAGCTGATTTTAGCATCAAGAAACATCCTACTACTGGGTGGGGGGAAGGTCCAGGGGGTGATGGAGGCCAGGAACCATGGCTGAGAATCCAAAAGTTCTGCCAGCAATCCAATACTCCTTCAGCCAGCCTGGGAAGGGAGAAAATAACCCCCAGCACAGGGCTGTTCATATCTATTGTAAAAACTGTTCGGAACAGAAATGGTGGGGAGTAACATTCTAAATTGCTAACAAAACAGGACTGACTGTGAAATGTACCCGTGTAATTGGGATGCATCACAGTGGGGCACGGTGGAATAAATCTATACTTGTGGGCAAGTAAAAATGCAAATTATGATAGCACAAAGTAATAATAGCATTTTTGTTTTTAAAATATGTACTGTCATGTAAAAGCTATGCGTAGGAAAATGATCACAATACAATAACAACAATGAGTCTTCTGTAGGTGAAGGTATGATCCATTTTCCCATTTGATTCTCTGATTTCTATAATGAAAATAAAATTTTCTAAAATGTACATACTGTAATTTAAATTTGTTAGAGAGAAGAAGTTGGTTCCTCAGTAGTGGGTGTAGGAAGGAGTAGCAGAAGGCACTTATATGGAAGTCTGGGACTATGGAATGGCTTTCTTTGGGAGAAGTGTGAGCCCAGGCTGAGGACCACCAGAGCAACAGCCTGAACCAACAATGGGAAAAGAGCAGAACAGGGAGATGGTACAGCAGTGACACCCAGTGGACGTTTCTGGGACTGCATGTGCTGAGACTTCTGTTTTGTATGATCCCCAACACCACGGCACAGGGAGTGTGCTATGGTAAGAACTGGCTGCATGGTGCCACCATGCAGCATTCCTCCACCACATAGGCAAAGTGCCCAAATGTGTTCTGGAGCATGAATCTGAGGCTGGTCCGGCTGAGGCAGAGGATGAGACAGCCTAAACTCAAGGATCTCCAGTGGGTCCTTCTGGGGGGTTTGTGAGCTAGCACTTCCCATTATTTCTGGGATATCCTCATGAGCTAGTCATTACTGTCTCCTGTCTCTCATTATTCAAGAGGAAAGGGGAGTGCACGGAGAAACTGCTGTAAGTTACAGCATACAGTGATAGAACCAAGCTCGACCCAAGCCCACCTAAGCTCACCACTGCGGGGTCATCTAGTGATGTTGCCCAAGATGACCTCTGTACCCCAGTCCCCAGAGCCACTACTTATTCTATTATACTTTCATATTCTTAGTTAATAAATCAATATTTCATTTATAAGAGAAAGCATGCAGTATTTGCCTGAGTCTGGCTTATTTTGCTTGATATAATGATTCCCAGTTCTACCCAGTTTCTCAAAAAAGACATAACTTTGTTCTTTGTGGATGAATAAGGCGCTGTATGTTGGACACCTGAGCTGATTCTATGACTTGGCTCTCTTGAATTGCTCTGCAACACGGGTTTGTAGGAGTCTCTGTGATATACTTGCTTAGGTTCTCCTGGGTGTAGACTCAGGAGAGGCACAGCTGGCTGATACGGAAGTTCTATTTTAGTTTTGGGAGGACCTCTGTACTGGTTTCCACGTGGCTTCACTAGTTGACATCTCAACAGCAGTGTACAAGGTCCATTCCTGGTCTACATCTGCGTCTGTGTTCTTGATGATAGTCATCGATTGTCATTGATGGATATGAGATGGAATCTTAATGCAATTTTAACCTACAATTTCCTGGTAGTTATGAATGTCCAGTGTTTTTATATGATTTGCTAGGCACTTGTAGTTCTCTGGAAACTGGCTGTCCACATCATTTGCCTACAGATTGATTTCAATTATTTGATTTTTGGTTTTGATGCTTATTTTTTTCATTCTTCATATAATAAATATATTAATCTCATAGTGAAATTTCTCTCCCATTCTGAAGGCTGTCTTTTTACTCTGCTTCTTGTTTTGTTATGCACAATCTTTTTTAATTTCATGCAAATCTGTACATCAATTCTTGCTTTAATTTCTGGAGATATTTGAATCCTATCTGGGAAGTTCATGCTTATGCATTGAGGTGTTTTCCTCTGGTGGTTTAAAGTTTCAGATCTCATATTAAAGTCTTTGATCCCCATCCAGGTACAGGACACACATAAAATATAAAATAGGCAGGAACAGAAAAGAAACTCTTTATATCATACAAAAACATAGAACAAAGAAAGCACATTGAAAGCCAAAAGAGAGAAGAACCAAATCACATATAAAAGTGGGCCAATGCAAAGAAATAAAGCTAATTATCTGATAGAAACTTTTAATGCCAGACCTGAAAGCTTGGGAAGACAGCTTCCAAGTTCTAAATAACCACAAATGGCAACCAGGATATTATACCCAGGAAAACAGTCCATCACAATTGGAAGAGAAAGAAAAATTTTCCATGATAAAAGTAGATTAAAGGAATTTACAACCATTAAGCTACCTCTACAGAGAACACTGGAAGGAATGTTGTATCCTGAGGAGAAGGATAAACTCACTCAAGATGCTATAGGGGGGAAAATACCAGGACAACTAATAGAAAGAAATCTAAGGAAATGCCACAGAAAGGAAATTCTGGGAATAAGTATACATCTTTCAGTCAGCTTTGATTATTATTGGTCTAAATGCCCCAATGAAAAGACACAGACTAGAAGATTTGATTAGACAACAGAATCCATCTTTTTGCTGTCTCTGAGAAACACAACTCACCATCAAATATAGATATCACCTTTGGGTAAAAAGATTAAAAAAAGTATTCCAAGCAAATAAAAGCCAGGAAACCAACAGGCACAACTATTCTGACATGTGACAAAATAGAATTCAGACAAAAGGAGGTCAAAAGAGGTTAAGAAAGGCCACTTTATATTCTCTAAATGAACATTACATTAAGATTGTTTCATAACATAGAGGTAGCTTAAGATACCTTTCTAACATATGTGCACCAAACAGTTTTATAAATTTCATAAAACAAATACTACTAGGTTAAGTCTAACACAATAAGGCAACGGCTTCAATAGCCCATATCTTGACCATCTAAACAAGTAAACAGAGAAACATTGGAATTAAATAATAAATGAATATAATAGACATTTGCATAACATTCTGCCCAAACACTCAAGAATACACATCCTCAGCAGCCCAAGAACTTTCTCCAAAGTAGATCATATCTTAGGATATATGCCTCCAGAAATACAGGAAATTGAAATATCATCTTATCTTTCTGACCACAGTGGAATGAAGCTAGATACTAACTGCATGAGAAGCTATAGAAAACACAAACACATGCAGAGTAACATCACGCTATTGGATGATGAATGGGTCAACTGAAGAAACGAAGAAGTCAATTTAAAACTGTTTAGAATTGAGGGAAAATGAAAGCACAACATACCCAGAGCTATGCAGTCCTAAGAACCTACATTAAAAAAATTCAGAGAAACCAGAACCAATAACTTAATGGTGCGTGTTAAAGCCTTGGAAAAACAGGAACAACCCACATCTAAGGCAGTAGGAGGGGAGAAATATTAAGATCAGGGCAGATATTAAGGAAATAAAATGAAAAATAACACAAAATATCATGAAATTAAGAACTGATTCTTTGAAAAGTTAAATAAGATTGATAAATCATTAGTCAAACTATCTAAAAGAAAGAAAAAAGCCAAACATTAACAAACTTAGATAGGAAAATTGAGACATTAAAAACAATATCAATAAATTAGAAAATCATAAGGAAATAACCCAGAAATCTTTCACTAAGTTGGAAAATATAAAAGAAATGGATAAATTTTTAGATGCATATCACCTGCCAAAATTAAATCAAAATGACACAGACTTAAACAGGTCTGTGATTAGCATGAGACTGAAGCCACTAACAGCAAATAACTGGAAAGGATCCTACCTGGGGAAGTGCACAGAGGCTCCTGTTAGGGGCAGGGGGCATGCTGCTCTCCAAGTTTTGAGCCAGTGATGGTGGATTATAAGCCTGTCTGATGTTGGGGCTGTTATGAAGACCTGAAGTCAGAGCACGGATGAGTTTTCTATCTCCATCTTCACCACCGTCTTTCTTCCAATGGTCTACACCATCGTATTTGTGATTGGTTTGCCCAGTAATGGCATGGCCCTATGGATTCCTTTTAACAACAACAACAACAACAACAACAATAACAACAACCACAGTGTAGCTACAGTTTTCCTGCCTGGCCCACCGTCAGGACAAATCTCTCTTACCTGCCAGTCCTGCAGCTGTTCAGACCCAACCAAGTAAACACAGAGACTTATATTACTTATAAACTGTATGGCTGTGGCAGGCTTCTAGCTAGCTGTTCCTATATCTTAAATTAACCCATTTCTATTAGTCTATAAGTTGTCACGTGGCTCGTGGCTTACCAGTACCTTACATCTCGCTTGTCATGGCAGCAGCTGGCAGCGTCTCTCTGACTCAGCCTTCTATTTCCCAGAATTCTCCTCTCTCCTTGTCCCGCCTATACTTCCTGCCTGGCTACTGGCCAATCAGTGTTTTATTTATTAACCAAGCAGAGCAACACATTTAACATACAGAACATACCACAGCACCACCACAATAACACATCCTGCTGTGGTTTATATGGACAGCCTGGCCTTGGTAGACCTCCTGTCTGCCATTGGCTTCCCTTGAAGATCTTATCTCCTACCACCTACACATCAACAACTGGATCTATGGGGATGCACTTTGTGCAGTGCTCATTGGCCTTTTCTATGGCAACATGTACTGCTGCATCTTCTTTATGACCCCATAGGGCATCCTAGGAAATTTTGTATAACTTTTTACTGATGTTAGCTTGAATAACAGATTATTTTGCCAGCTGTAACATTTACCACTTAAGTGGTTTTTAGTACTGTTAAAAATGTATCATGCAGCCAGGCAGCGGTGGCACATGCCTTTAATCTCAGCACTCAGGAGGCAGAGGCAGGCAGATCTCTTTGAATTCAAGGCCAGCCTGGTCTATAGAGTGAGATCCAGGACAGGAACCAAAACTACACAGAGAAACCCTGTCTCAAAAAAAAAATTAAAAAAGTATCATGAAAAATTGAGGCATTTTCATATATGTGTGTCTTTGTAGTTTGCTCATATTTCTCTGCCCGTTACCCCCTCTTTTTCTCATGCCTCCCTTCCTCCCTCCAGACCTGTCTCCTGTGTGCTTTTAATGAGCCACTTGATATTTTTTCCCACATAACAGTTTTAATGATTCTCTGGGAGTTCCACATCATGCACCCAATCAGAATCCCTTTGTAGTTCTTCCCACTTGCCACCTTTCCAACCAAAAGAAGTTAAAAAAAAAAAGGAAAGAAAAAGGAAGAAAGAAAGTCAACTTCATGTTATCTATATGGTTGCTGGAGCACCGTCAAATTCTTAGTGTCTGCCCCTTAAATAGAACTGAGTCCTTCCTCTTCTGCACCTCTACCAGAAGCCACCAGTTGTGGAGATCTACTCTTCAGCATCTCATTCACACTTCTGAAGAGTTCTCTTCAGTGGCTTACTGTCTAGGCTGTTACTTTTGGGGGTTGTTGTTGAGGCAGAGGTTGTCACAGAAGCCTTCCATGTTTCTTCCTCTCAACTGCGTATCTGCAGTCATCAATATCACTGCAAAAGTAGTCTCCTTGCCCTTCAAAGTCATGGGCTGCCACTTGGTTTCTGGTGACAGCACAGACCACAAACAGAGTGCCCTGCTGTACTAGGTCCATAGACCCAGACATGGCCCTCAGTGGCAGCAGGGCCCAGACATCACCATGGTTTTAGGGGGTGGCATAGGCCACTCAGATCAGTATGGCCCTTGGCAACAACATAGTCCATGGACATCATTATGGTTTCAGGCTGCAACACAGACCATGGACATCTGCATTGGTCTTTGGTGGTAACTTAGACCATGGATATCAACGCAGACCTTGACTGCAATAGGGCCTTGGACCCAGATGTGGCAGCATGGCCTGAACATCATCAAAGCCCCAGGTGGGCACAGGCCACTCACTGCTTAGTATTTTAAAAAGCTATTCTTGGAACATTTATTGTCAGTTTTGTTCACCTGTTATTAAATAAGGAATTAAAATCTTCACAGGGTATGAATCACATCTGTTTGGAAAAATAGCATGAACAAGAGGTTACAACCCACTGAAGAGGAACATGACTCCCAATTAACTTTATATACTGGCTGTATATTGACTTTAAAATTATTTCATTGTATGCTGATCTGTAAATAACACATGAAATTTTAAAGACAAAAACAAAACAAAACAAGACAAGAAGATCCCTCCCAACTAAAAATGTTTAGGACCACTGTAGAATTCTACAAGAACTTCAAAGAAGAACCAACATCAATACTATTTAAATTATTCTGTAAAATAGAAAACAAATGAATAACCTTGAAATGCATTTACAAAGCCAGTATTACCTTGATACTCAGACCAGATAAAGACACCAAAAAAGTTTCAAATAATTAATAAAATCATTATAAAAAAAAAAGAGACTCCAGAAGAGGTTATAGACCACTCTTCGTAATGAACATAGGATGCAAAAATTCTCAATAAAACACTTGCAAAAGAAGTTCAAGATCTCACCAAAAAGATCATTCTCCCTAAACAATATAGAGACTCCATTCCAGAGACAGTGAGATGGTTAAGCACATGTAAATCAACAAATGTAATTCATTACATAAATGAACTCAAAGACAGAAGTGACAGAATCATCTCAACAGATGCAGAAAAGACCTATGACAAAATCAAACATCCTTCACGGCAAAAGTCATGGAAAGGCTAGGGATGCAAGGAACACATCTCACTGTGATAAAGGCTACATATTCAAAGGTGATCTGGGTGTTATTATTCACGGGGCAAGAACTTCAAGGGAGTGTCAGTTTAAGAAAAATGCCTCTGTGAGTGTTTAGGAGAGCAAGTCCAGGGTGGGGGTGTAGCTCAGTGGAAGAATCCCTGCCTGACAAGTGTGAGGCTCTGGCTTTGATCCCCCCACGGAAAAAAAGGAATGTCTACCATCCAGTCAGGATATCTGGAGGAAAGAGAAGTATGGAGGACTGCGTCCCCAAGGGTGGAATAAAAGGAGATGCACAAAAGAAGACCGGAGATCTTGGCAAAGACTGAGTGAGATAGCAGCTTTCTTCTCTGACTTTGATCATTTTCTTTTGACAGGGAGTCTGGCTTCATCAAGATCCCCACATATAAATGATTAAGGTCCCACACATTTGGGAGCAGCTTTTGGCAACTATACAAAAAAGCGCAGCCGAGGAACAGTGGGGGGAGCTAGACATCCTGATGAGACTGGAGACATTTCTGAGAGTTCAAGCTTGGGTCAGATGAAAGGGAATCAGATTCTCTTAGAGGAGAGCAGGTCTGTAAACACAAGTGTTCAAAGCAGAGAGTGCAGGTGCTTGGAATCACAAGTGAAAACAAGGGCAACGTTAGTCTCACCAACCACCCCTTTCTCCTCCTAAAATGTGACACCTCCTGACCGGTTCAGAGGACAATGCTCTGTACCCGGGACCTTATTCTATGAAGCTGTCATAATAAAATCACATGCCAGGTGCCTCATAAGCAACAGAATTTAGTTCTCTCAGGTCTAGAGACTAAGGAGTACAACATAAAGGCAGATTTGGTTTCTGGTATGGACTCTCTTCCTGCCTTAAAGTTAATGTCATCTCAAATGTCCTTAAACAGGAAGGATAAGGGGTCTTGCCTGGTCATATTTTACAAAGGCATGCATTCATGAGGCTCCACCTTCATACTCCCAGAGGCTTCCCATCTCAATCCAGTCCTCTTTGAGTCTAGGATTTCAATGTATAATTTGGGAGTAACATCAACACCCAATTCTTTCCACCTAATCTATCCTTCAGGGTTCTCCAGAGAACAGTCCAATAGTGAGTAAATGTGTGTATATGTGTGTATGCATGTGTGTGTTTCTGCATGTGAGTGTGTGTGTGCATGTGCTTGTGTGTGTGTGTGTGTGTGTGTGTGTGTGTGTGTGTGTGTGTAATATATATTTTAAGGAATTAGCTTGTATTATACAATGTGGTAAATCCAAACCATACAGGGCAGGGCTTAGAGCTGGAGATCTAATTCCAGACCTAGGGCCAATGCTATTTGCTAGAAAAGCTATTTCTTGTTTACAGAAACCAACTGTTGCTCGCTGCAGGTCTTAGCTGATTGGTGAAGCCTGCTGTGATGGTTGGTCTTCACTGTTGGCTTGACTGGGTTTGATCACCTGGAAAAAAGCACCTCTGAGTACATAAGAGCATCGCCAGAGAGGTTTGGATGAGGAGGGAAGACCTACCCTGAATATGGGCAACACAGTTTTGTGGTCTGGGGGCCCATGATGAATAAAAAAGTAAAAACTAGAGAGTGGCTTACCACGAACATTCATCTCTCTCTTCCTAACTGTAGATGCAATGTGACCAGCTACCATTGATATGTCTTCTCCACATGATGCAGTATATCCCCTCTAACTGTGGGCCACAAAAACTCCTTCTTTCCTTTCTTCCTCCCTCCCTCCTTCCCTCCCTCCCTTCCTTCTTTCCTTCCTTCCTTTCCTTCTTCCTTTCTGTAGTTGCTTTTATCAAATGCTTTATCATAGCAATAAGATAAAGAATTAATATACTGCTTTCTTTTGTTCACTTAAAATCCATCAGTTTTAGTATTAATCTCATAAAAAAAAACCACCTTCCCAGAAATATTCAGAAAATTATCTGACCAAATATCTTGGCACTGTGGCTTTGGCAAGTTATACATAAAATCAATCATCACTCCAGTGTAATAACTACATTCTCTTGTTAACAGCTCTGATATCCAGAGTGATTGAGGTTTCTTCTGTCCTCTGATTCTGACATCTTTAATTTATAACTTCTGCATGATGGTCAAGATAACTCTTTCCCCGAAGCCATCTGTCTGCATTCTAGTCACCAAGAAGACAGCCAGGACAGAGAGAATGCATTTTTGCTCTTTGAGAACACTTCCTGGGGCCAGTCAGATGGCTCAGCAGATGTTGGCACTTGCTGTCAATGCTGACACCCTGAGTTGCAGCTCTGGGACCCACCTGGTGGAGAGGAAGCAGATGACTGACTCACACAAGTTGCTCTCTTGTCATAGCTGCGGGCTTGAGTCTACGGTGCAGCTGCTAGAGTTTCTAGCTCCTTGAGTCTCTTTATGGTGCATTTCACAGATCTGGATGGTTACAGGAAAAGAGATGGTTCACTACAGAAATACAGATGTGTTTGGAGAATGCAAAAGAGAACAGCGGGGCGGGGCGTTAAATGACATTTCATGCGTCATTTACATATTACCCACTTCTCCCAAGTTCATACAACATGGGCTCTTTTCTGAGCATGCTCTTTCAGTTGAATTAAACCCAATAGGCTAAGGAAGTGATTCTCAACCTGTGAGTCATGACCACTTTGGAGGTTGAATGACCTTTTCACAGGGATCACTTAGGACCATCAGAAAACACAGATATTTGCACTATGATTCCTAACAGCAGCAAAATTACAGTTATGAAGTAGCCATGAAGATAGTTTTATGGTCAGGAGTCACCACAACATGAGGAACTGTATTAAAGGGCTGCAGCAGCATTAGGAAGGTTGAGAACCATTGGGCTAAGGGGTTCCAGAATATGTTAGTTTTTGGAGTCCCCTCTTCTACCCTGTCATAGTTAGGGTTACTATGGCTTTGATGAGTCACCATGACCTAAAGAAACTTGGGGAGTCAGTCACAGTTCTACATCCATTTCATCGTCAAAAAGCAGTGAGGACAGGAACTCAAGCAGGGCAGGAACCTGGAGGCAGGAGCTGATATAGGAGCTGCTTAATGGCTTGTTTCCTATGACTTACTTAGTCTGTTTTATTATAGAACCCAGGACCACCAGCCCAGGAGTGGCTCTACCCACAGTGGGATGGGCCCTCCCCCATCAATCACTAATTAAGAAAATGCTCTACAGGCTTGCCTGAAGCCTGATCTTATGGAGGCATTTTCTCAATTGAGATTCCCTCCTTTCTGATGACTCTAGCTTGTGTCAAATTGGCATAAAATTAGCCAGCACAACCCTGTTCCCTATTCTCCTGACTCAATATGCCCCTGAGAACTGTGGTGCCAAATTCTTTTTGGGGAACAGAAGGGTGATGGTCATTCAGCCTTGTATAACTACTTCCATGCTGATGAGGGCATAGTGCTTGCCTATGAGAGACCACAGGATTCTTCCTGTCTTGCCTGTTTGTTGGAGACAAGGCTCTGGATCTCCAGTAGTAATAACTGCCTGAAATTACCATAATATCAGAATTTTAGTTTGAAATAATTGTGTATCGTAGAAGACACAAATTTTTACAAGATTGAAATACAAGTTTTGGAAAAAGTAACAGGATTGTGCCAATTATGACTATATCTATTCCAAGAGACACTTCCTTTGTACTTTGCTCTCAGGGGTTATTAAAATTCGCAGAAAGAAGGAGAGAGACAGAGACAGAGAGACAGAGATAGAGATACAGAGACAGAGAGAGAGATACACAGAGAGAAATATTAAGAATGTACAGAGATACAAAGGAACACTTTTGTTCCAAAATAGTATTTTTATTGATTCTTTGGGAATTTCACATCATACACCCTGATGACACTCACTTCCCGGTCCTTCTATGTCCATCCCTTGCCTTTGTGATCTCCCCCTCCAAACAAGCCCAATTTGCATTGTCCAAATACTCACTGGAGCATGGTCCAACTCCCAGTGGCCAGCCCCCTAAAGAAAACTGGGTTCTTCTCCACCTTCACCCCGAGAGAGGCCGTCACTTCAGCATCCTTACCACAATATTTAAGAAATTCTCTTTGATGGCTTTCTTTTTAGGCTGGTACTTTTTGGGGGGTGGGGGCTGGGGGTTGGGGTGGGAGTAGGGGTTGTCACAGAAGCCTTCCATGTCCCCCTTTCTGCCAAAGTCATTTCCTTGCTCTTCACAGTCAGTGGGAGCACAGATAATGGGCTTCTGGTGACAACACAGGCCATGAACATGGGCCCTGGGCACAGCAGGACCATGGATCCAGACAAGGCCCTAAGAGGCAGCCCATTCCATGAACATCAGTATGCCCTCAGGTGGCAGTGTGGCCACTGACATCAATATGGCTCCTGACAGCAGCATGACCCTCAGACATCAACATGACTTCAGGCTGCAACTTAGTATTGTGGGATATTTGTACACTGTGAAGATGGGTTGTTGTGATATGTGTAATAGAAAACCGAATGGCCAATAGTTAGGCAGGAGAGGTAGTTGGGACTTCTAGCAGAGAGAGAATGCTGGGAGGAAGAAAGGGAGCTGCCAGCCAGAGCAGAGGAAACAGGATGGGCAGTACAGAGAGATATGTAACCGAACCATGTAAAAGAACACTGATTAAAAGACATGGGTTAATTTAAGTTATAAGAACTAGTTAGGAATAATCCTAAGCTAAGGCAGAGCTGTCATAATTAATAATAGAAAAAATCCATCTACAGCATAGACCACAGACAACCACATGGCCTTTGGGTGCTTCACATGAGCCACAGACATCAACATAGACCCCTGCTGCAGTAGGACCACAGACGCACATGGCCCTCAGCAGCATCACAGCCAGAGTAGTCCTTCGAGGAGGTCCAACCTAGAAGGTCAACTTTTCCTCATTTCGGGCCTCAGTTGCTGTGATCCTGTGGCCAGGTGGATTGTGCAGAGGGCTGAGTCCATGTCTGCATAAGCTCTAGGATACTCCACAGCACCCTGCCAACTCCCCTGGGCAATGCCTTGTTCCACTGTCAACCTCGGCCCGCTCTCACACCTGTCACCGCCGTTGCCTCTCCAGTTTGGCTGCTCTCTAGTACATGCTCTGCTCTTCTGTCCTTCCCACCTCTCCACCACACATTCCTTCAGCAGAGTGGCACCTGCCTGAGAGGTGGGGTGTGAGTGGGTGGAGGGGGAGGCTGACCAGCTTCTGAGCCACAAGGGAACACTTTTAAGAAGAAATTTGATTGACATGGAAAAGACTAAAGGGAATATTGTGTAAGGTCATAACTATTAATTACGAATCTTGTCAAAGGAGAAATAATGAAACACCAAGGCACAACTACTGATAAACTTAGATAATTTCACCTGAAAACACATCTACAAATGGAGCCTTTTTGTATAATAGTTGGGAGGGGGATCTGTGAATATTCTCTCTGGTATATCTTTAGCTCATACACAGGGTTTAACTGAAAGCCTTGTATAAGGCCTTACTTATTGTTTTTCCTTTTAAAATTTAGTGTCCATGCTGTGTCCTTTGGAGGAGGGGACATGTCCCCCTGTGTTGACTTTCCTCTTCATAGAATTGTACACTGGATAAAGTTCACCATCTGGGGCTCCATAGCCTCCCTGATCAAGAAGACAGATGATTTGTCAAAGCTTTGGGATATTTTGAAACTCCTGAGACCTAGTTGACTTAAGATAGGAGCAAAAATATTGGATCTTTGTCCACTTTAGTATTGACCTTCAAGTTATATTTAAGACCAAAAGGTCAGTTATGCCAGTATTGAAAAACAAACTTTAAAATTTTAACTGTTATATAACACCAAGATAAAGCTGATAGAAATAGATTTTTAAATAAAACTGACTTAAGACTCAGTTTCTTAATTAGAAAGGGCTTAGTCACAGATCCAATCTTCAGACTGTAGAAATAGCAGAGTCTAGAACAGTGGTTCTCAACCTGTGGGTTGTGACCTCATTGGGGGGTGGGGTGGGGATCAGATATCAGATATCCTGCATACCAGATATTTACATTACAATTCATAACAGTAGCAAAATTACAGTAATGAAGTAGCAATGAAATAATTTTATGATGGGGGGGGGTCACCACAACCTGAGGAACTGTATTAATGGGTCTAAGTGTTAGGAAGGTTGAGAACCACTGGCCTAGGAGCTCTTTTCTCCATGAGGAAAATTGTCAGGGGGAGAGGAGTTTTGAACCCTGGAGCAGGACTTGTATCCTCATCAGTTTGTTTCTAGCCAAGAGGGGCTTCATAGATGTAGTATCAGAGCTGAGATTCAATGATCAACCAATAACATCTCCACTAAGCCGGTTTCTCTGACTGCTGTTTTGTTCAAACTCTAATTACATGAAGAACTAAGGGGAACTTGGGTTAACTTGGAAGTTTTAATTAACATTACTCATAAGCCAATCCAGTACTATGTAAACACAAAAACATAAGCAATGTAAACAGCACACATGTAAATAGTCATATATAGAAATTTTAAAAATGCCAAAGATTTGGTCTTGCTTGTCAGTTGTAGGCTAGGATGTTGGTAGATCATGTTTTAATAGCACTTTTTAATCCAAGATCTGTACTTTAAAAATCTGTTGTTGCTGTTGTTGTTTGAGACAGGGTCTCATTATGTAGCTCGGGCTGTCCTGGAACTCTCTCTGGAGACCAGGCTGGCTGCAAACTCACAGAAATCCACCTGCCTCTGCCTCATGAGTCCTGGGATGAAAGGCGTGCCCAGGTCCTAAAATATGATTTTTAACATAAAATAGAAGAACTTTGATCTTAAAGACACGAAGCCTAACCTGATTATTGATAAGACAGTTGGCTGAGCAGGCACCAACAGCTTGGTATTTAATGATTTGTTTTCTTTTTTCAGTTTAAGTTGGCAAGATAAGAACCCCCCCAAAAAACCTTTTTGAAAGAGGAAATGAAGCCAGGCAATGGTTTGTATTGTTTAATATTATAGGTTAAAATTTCTTAGAAATGTAAGATATTCCTTACATTTGCTACTCAATAACACAGCCATCTCTATTACATATAGAATAAGCTTACCTAGATTTTGAATGCTACTGTTTGTTGGTATTGGATCTCCTATTATATTTATCATGAAAATAAACTGATCAGGGATACATGATATACATATATATCTGCCAGTTTACATGTATTACAGCTGTCCCAGTTAGGGTTACTATTGCTGTGATGAAACACCAAGACCAAAGCAACTTGGGAAGAAAAGGGTTTATTTGGCTTATGCTTCCACATTACTGTTCATCATCAAAGGAAACCAAGACAAGAACTCAAACAGGGCAGGAACCTGGAGGCAGGAGCTGATGCAGAGGCTATGGAGATGCTGCCTACTGGCTTGCTCCTTATGGCTTGCTCAGACTGCTTTCTTATAGAACCCATGGCCACCTATAATGGTCTGGACTCTTCTATATCAATCACTAAGAAAATGCTCTACAGGCTTGCCTGCACCCCAGTTTTATGGAGGCATTTTCTTAATTGAAGTTCCTTCCTCTCAGACAACTTTAGCTTGTGTCAAGTTGACATAAAACTAGCCAACATAACAGTCTTAACAAAAACCTCACATTGAACATTTGTTTATTAAAAATATTTTTGAAAAGAGAATCCATAGCAATTTTTCCAGCAAGGATTTACAATGTACATTAATTACCTAGAGGCATCTCAAATAATAAAAAGCATTTTATGTCCTATAATTTTTATTATCCATGATTATTACATAAATAAAATGAAGTTAATTTTTAAGATTTTGTTTCGGTAAGATATCATTATTAAAATCTCTGTATTCCATGTCAAATTTTATAACCTTGTGAAACTTTCATCTTATGACCCAAAGGAATGTTGTTTTATACAAACAACATTTTAAGATTTTAGGAAATACTTAACAGACTCAAAGATATTTTAATAGCCTTTAAGAAGGCAAAAAGTACATCAGTTTCTAAGTGTGTGCTTACAAGAGCTTTTAACACACCCTGCAGCACTCACATTCACAACCCATCCCAGACATACCCATAGGATAATTCAATGTAGACATCCCCTCCTGCAGACTATCTCTCTAGATGACTCTAGGTTATCAAGTTGACAATTAAAGCCAACCACTACAGTAGGTATTTCCAGACATCATCACCATCATCATCACCATCATCATCATCATCACCATCATCTTAACATATAGAGAAAATGAATGAAAACGGTATTTAAATGGCCATGGGTTTGTTACTCAGTTATTTTAGGGAATTTTAGAGACGGTCTGAGCTCCATTTCATGTTGCCACAACGTAGAATAACACACAAACAATTACATAGAATCAAATATGAACACACATGGCACAGCTTCATCAAGGTAATTTGTTCCTATCTTTCTCTCTGAGGGAGCAGGGTTAGTTCTCAGGAGATCTGTAAGACTCTTTTGTTCATCTGTCAGTCTGTCCTGAGTATCTTCAGTCCTGCAAGGTTATCAAAGGCAGGGGTGGGTTCTCCAGTCTCAGTTGCTGAGTCTTCAGCAGCTGAGATTCCCGAATTACTGAAGTCTCTTGGGCTAATTTAGTTATTTGGATTAGTAAGTTTTAGTCCTCATCTTTGGCAGTAAAAAGAAAAGGACGGGGCAGCAGGCCTGGTGTGAGGGAAGGTTTTCCTCAGCTAACAGGATGGCAAGCGCCTACTGCAATATGGAGTCAGAGAGTGGGATTTGGGGGAGGCCTCAGAAGACGAGAGGGAGTCAGAGAGGAGATGGCTAGACACGGTCAGTGTGCATGGGTTTCCCAGTGCTATTTGGGGGTCCCCCAAAAGCTTCCTATCTTTTTTGTTGCATTGCTGAGGGTCTGGAAAGGCAGCCTGGGCTCTGATTGTTCCTGAGGGCTCAAGCACTCTAGGTGGTGTGCTGTTGACAGCAGATATGTATAGCAGAAAGTTTTATTCCTGCTTTGCCCTTTAATACCTAGTTTTCTCATTTTGTTTTTCTGTATAGTTACCTATCCCGGTAGAGGGTCATGAAGGTCTGTACATAAGGCGCTTTAGATCATTACACTTAGTCTTTATAAAATAAGCCCAGTTATAAGATGGCATTAGAGCTTCAGATTTTATCTTGTGGCTAACTTTCCCCTTGCTCAGCTTGTATTGGGGTCAGACAGTATTATATTATAGTAAAATATTAGTTGCCTTTTAATGAGGTCATGGAGATCAGACTTACTCCATTTCCAGAAGCTACATCTGGGAGTCCGGGGAAACTGAAGGTGGGTTTCTCAATATGCTCCTGGGGAGAGAGAGACAATAGTGGAGCCTCTGAAGTGGAGCACCCCTGTTTCTGTCCTCAGATTCTATCCGCAGCATCCCTGGGGCACTCCTGAGCCTAGCTATACAGGATTAGAAACATGTCTGTACTCCAGATGCTCTTGGCCATCCTCTTCCTCTGGCTGGGGTTTAAATAATGCTACACACACACCATGATTAAATCCAGAAATGTGTGCAAGTCCACATTACAAATATTTCTGAGATATTTCTTTCACCTCAGTCTTTATTCTAAAAAGCGCAGAGAGGAAAAGGGAAAGAAGGAGGGGAGGGGGAGCGAGAGAATGTAGCATATACTTGCTTATATGGGTGGCTTTGGTGTATTTTTTAAAAATGACTACTCAAATTAAAAGTGAAAATGAGTGAGTGAGTGAGTTGGGTTCCCCCATTTGGAGATAATATTTAAGGGAAATGTCTTGTTTCCTAAGGAACTGTTTCCACACTCATGGGGATGGGACTGTCTATAGTAAATGAACAGCAAGGAATAGAGCTGTTAGGATATAACAGGGCAGAAGTAGATAAGCATGGACTATGACTAATTAGGAATCCTGTGCAGGGAAAGAACCTCTTGATTTAGCCTGATTTGAATCCTTTGCTGCCCAGGGAGGGAAGTGTAGCGGTCAGGCAGGGAACAGGAAAGCATTTAATTCTTTTAGACTGTGCTCCTGTGGTGTCTCATTCAACATTTGGGTCCCTTGGGAGTGGGACTTGAGACTTCAAAGCCTTGTCCCCTGATTGTCCTTGTACAGGAAAAAAAAAAGGGGGAGCTGGGAGGCACCTGCAGGTATCAGCATTCAAAGCTAGGGGCAGTAAGCTCCTGAAGGGAATGGAGTCCATATGTGACTTACAAACTTTCCTTTTCCCCTCCCCAGAGGTTTCAGGCAGGGGCGCATTTCTGGGGAGGTGATCTCAGGTGTGGGAAGAGAGAGGAAGAGAGTTGTCCTAAGGCCCACTTTGGAGGCCCATCTGAGGTTCCTGTTTATGTCCTCTCAGTAGGGACCCACGAAGGTGCCAGGAATAAAGAAAGAAACTGGAGAAGAGGATTGAGATGCTCAGCTGAATGCCAGCAGCATGGGAAATTCTAGGAGCGTGACGCTGCTCTGGGATGTAGCAACATCATCCTTCCTTATACCAGAACTTATTCCATGACCCAACTAAGGATGCATGGGAAACATCCTCTCTAGTCTAGGCAACCAAATACATGGCTTTAAAAAGGAGTGAGGGGAAGGTGTGTGTGTGTGTGTGTGTGTGTGTGTGTGTGTGTGTGTGCTGGAGAGATAGTTCAAGTAGTCAAATGCTTGCCAGTAGCTATGAGGGCTTGAGTTTGGTCCCCAGAACCCATGTGAAAAAGTCAGGTGTGGTAGCACATGCTTATAGTACCAGTGTTGGGGAGGTGGAAATAGCTGGATTCCTGGGCTTACCAGCCAGCCTAACTCCAGGCCAATGGGAGTTCCTATCTAAAACAAACAAACAACAACAAAACCCAAAACCAAAAAAAAAAAAAAAATGCATGATTCCTGAGGAATAACATGTGAGCTTGGTCCCTGGCCTTCACATGTGCATGTGACCCTGCACATATGCCTACGTACATACACATACACAAACACACACACACAAAAGAAAAAAGAACAGAATGGATGTTGGGGAATAAAATCCTAGGAGGTGTGGTTACTGCAGATGAGAAAATAGTCATACAGAAGCCAGCACAGAGCTTTATAGTCAAACCTTGGAACAGCCAAGATGGGAGTTTGCTGGATGTCTGGGAGCAGGGCGGGGTGTGTGTGTGTGTGTGTGTGTGTGTGTGTGTGTTGGGTTTCAAGCCAGCTGCTGTTGCCCCGCCCCCTCCAGCTTTCACGCAGCAGTGTCTGCAGGAGCCCGCTCTGCCAGGAGACATTCTGGGAAGGAATGCTGATAACTAGGGTTCCGCTGCACCAAACTGACAGAATGCAAGGTCTGCAAAGCCACAACATACTCCCCAAATTCCTGACCCCAAGAAACTGAAAGGAATTTTCATCTTTATTTTCAGGAACATCAGCAATGAGTGTTTTGTCTTTTTCAAAACCAGAGCTAGAGTCACTCCCAAAGCCACGGCAGCGGCGTTCCTGGAAAGGAGGATTTCAAACCGTTCTGAGATGTGCAATGCGTTTCCAACGAGAGAAGCACGGAGTGATGAGTACCTTTGCCGGACCCAACAGGTGCATCTGACGGGATCCTTGTCATGGGCGGGGAGAGGATGCTGACAGCTAAGGAGCTGGATGTGGAGTGTGTTGGAGTGTTCATGGGACCTGAGTCAGGACTACCTGGGGCTGCTTCCTTTCAATGTTTGAGCTATTCACCTTTATCACAAGAATGCCAAGATCCCACTTACTTCAAGCTTGCTGGAAAAACATGGGATCATGGGCTGGGCCATAGAACAGTCAAAGCACCCTGTGTTCCTTGGTCAGGATGGAAGACGAGCTGAGGAAACTTTGCAACCCCACAACTGTTCTGTGATAGAGGGATAAAAGGCTCAAATACAAGTTTAACTTTGCAAAAGAAATTAGAATGGGCAGATTATCTCAACAAGAATGTCACTTACCTGGCTTCAACCTGGTGTGTTTTGCTGGGTGATAGAAAGGGGGCTGGAGTCAGTGGCAGCCTGGACCCCTCTATTGTATGCTATATATGAGTACTTGAAGATGCCCATAGAAGTGTGTCAAGTGGTAACGTCATCCAGCATGCCGGTTGTGAGTACACTGACAAAAAGCAAACATGCTTATGTTTTTCCAGAATGTGTGCACATTGCCAGATTAAATAGCAGTAAATTTACAAAGTACATCAGTTTTACTGCCTCTAATTTGCCAAATAGTCCCAATTTCCCTTGATAGCTGGCAAAGCAAAACACAGGTTATTGTATTCCAATCTTAATTACTAATTAATTCTCAGATCACACATTACATAAAACCCTGTGTGTGCGTGTGTGCGTACATGTGTGTGTATGTGTGTGTGTGTGTGTGTGTGTGTGTGTGTGTTTTATAGAATAACTATCAAGGGCTGAAGAGAAGTTCAAGAGGCTGGACTAGAGGCAAGCAGACAGCTGGTAGAGATTCAAAGAAGGTCTCTGTGGGGGATTCGCTGGTGGACCCTGCTGGAGGTGCTGGTACAGGGTCATGTCCAGGTCAGAGCTGAGCTGAGCCTCCGATTCCAATCAGTGGTGCAAAAGGGAGGTACAGGATTGTGGAGGCTATATAGAGGAAAAGGGCAGATTGGGGGTGGGCAGACAGCAGATCTAGATGGACAAACATACGGACAAATGATTGCCCGTTTTAATAAGTTCTATGAGCAGTGGAGGCAGACAGACAGAAGCCCCGGGACAGCTGCGAGTCTCTGTATGTTAGTCCTCAATACATATACTGGCTAATTTTATGTCAACTTGGCACAGACTAGAGTCTGAGAAGAGGGAACCCCAATTAAAAATTGCCTCCATAAGATTGGTAGGCAATCCTATAGGGTATTCTCTGATGTGGGAGGGCCCAGCTCATTGTAGGTGGGACCACCCCTGAGCTAGTGGTCCTGGGTTCTATCAGAATGCAGGGTGAGAAGCCATGGAGAGAAAGCCAGTACACCCACCACTACCACCACCACCACACCACACCACACCATGGCCTCTGTATCAGCTCTCACCTTCAAGTTCCTGCCCTGTTTGAATTTCTGTCCCAATTTCCTTCGATGATGAACAGTGATGTGGATGTGTAAGCCATACAAACCCTCTCTTCCTCAACTTGCTTTTGGTTGTGGTGTTAAATTATGAGTCCTGTGCCTCATAGACAGTGGTGAACTGCTGCAGGCCGCAGGAAGATATCATAAGAACTCAGCTGGTTATGGCAAAGTCACTACCTGGAGGAATCAGGGAATTCCTCCAGAGGAAGCCAAATCCCCAAGGAGTCTGTGATATACATATGGCTTGTTATTTATTAGCTGTATTCTGTTATGAAAATCATGTGTGCCTTCATAGTTTACCCAATTGACTTTTCCCTAAGAAGGGCTAAACAGTGTGGACTGATCACTCTTTGGACATACACATCAGCCTCGAGAAAGGCTTTCTCTGGAATCAGATATCTCCCTTAGCCACTTTCAAGGACTACAGGAAAACACCGCCCAGGTGGGCGCCCAACTTCCGAGGATAAACAATGATAACAGCCCACATGCAAGTCTCCTGACTTAAATTCCACAAGGAGACACCACCCAGGTGGGCCCCAACTTTCAAGGACTAACAGTGATAGCAGCCCACATGCAAGTCTCCTGACTTAAGGGTAAATTCCCACAAGGGGACACCACCTAAGTCAAGGTGGCCATTAAGTAATAGCTTTACACAATTTAGCTCGGACCCTCCCTTTATATACCGGGACTTCCAGGGCAGAGGACGGAGAAGAGAAAAGAGAATGGAAGAACTAGATGGGTAAGAACTTGAGAGGAACAAACTGAGATGGGGAAGAACTAGATTGAAGGGCTAGAAGAGAGGACTAGAGGAATGAGATGGAAGATGAGGAAGAGCCAGATGGGGAAGAACAAGATGAGGAAGAGCCAGATGAGAGAGAAGGAGACAGGAGAGGAGCTGATAGGGGAAAGAACTAGATAGATGAGAACCTAGAAGGGACAGAACTAGATGAAGGAATTAAGATGGAACCTAGAGGGGACAGTAGATAAATATAGGGAGAAATCAGGCAAGAGCAGAGCTAGACATGAGAGCAGAATAGAAGCTGTGCAGAGAGAGAACTATCACAGAATAATGAAGTGTATGAACTAAGGAGTTTCGTGTACATAGATTCATTTCTTTTCATCAAAGATTAATTATTAGCTGGTTATAGATTCTTCCCGGACCCTGGGAGAGGACTATTTAGGGGCTGGACCCTCATAGTCCCCGATAGTGAAAAAATGGTGATTGCATGTCCAACAAGACAGTCTTCATCCTGCCTCTGTGTTCGCATCCAAAATGGAATCAAATGATGCTTGTAAAATTGAGTCTCCTAGGACGAGACATTACCTGGAAACCACTGGTTTATACAATATAGAGTAACTTAGAACAGAGCACACCCAGACCTCAGCAACGTGAGGAGGAAAAGACTGACAGCCGTGTTCCATGCCCCCCCCCCCCCCCCCCCGCCACAGAAGACCCTTCCCGAGTGTTGAAGAGAAGCTACCAGAGTCGTTCCTGTCACTTGGCCAGCTCCAAATCCACAGGAGCGGGAATGAAAGCCAGCGGGCCTTAGGATGAAAGGCTTTATTGACAAATGTATATGCAGATAGCTAATGCTACTCCACAGAGATAAAGGACAAGTGGCCCCCTGTGTTCTCCAACACTCCAACTGTCTCCTTAGGACTGATTCAGAGTAGCATGATCTACTGGACAGAGCATGGGCAATGACTGGAATTCACTGACTTGTGTCCTAACAGCTGGGCAAGTATACAACCCCAGCTTTAAACACCCACAGTGACCCCCAGGCAGCTGTGCTTTGCATACATTGACTTCTTTATCATATTTATTTGTTTATTTATTTACTTATTTATTTATATTTATTTATTCATTCATTTGTTTATTAACTTTTTATTGATTCTTTGTGAATTTCACAATTTGCATCCCAATTCCACTCATCTCCCTGCTCCTCCATTTCTACCCTCTGCCCTTGCAACCTCACAAAACAAACAAACAATCTCACTATGGAAGCTGCCGTGTGTCATGGCACAGCACACCTTTTTTCCCGACCAGCTTTACTTGCAAATGTTCATTGTAATGAGTCACTGGACCGGTTCCAGGCCTCTGGCTTCTGCTACACTATCAATACTGGATCCTCAGCAGGACTCATCTCAGATATCCTGTTGTTGCCCTGTGTCATGGACATTCTTCCGCTTTGGTTCTGCAGGACTGGCCCCATCACATGCTCCAGTTCATGAGAGAGGTAGATATTGGGGTGGGCCAACTCAAAGCCCCAGATCTGGGCCTGGGTGGTAGCTGAGTTAGTTAGCCTGCCCACTCTCCTGCACCCACACCACCACGGCCAGCTCTCCTGCTTTGCTCAGGTGAGGGGTGAGGGCCAGTTCTCTTGCTGTGGCAGCTGGTAAGGGGCAGGACCAGCTCTCCTTCTCTCAGCCCTTGGGGCTAGTTCCCCTCACCTCCACCAGCAGGGCCAGCTCTTATGCTTTGCCTAGGTGTGTGTGTGTGGGGGGGGGCGCCAGCTCTCCTGTGCCCATGTCACCAGGGTGAGCTCAACTGTGCTGCCCAGGAGAGGTGCTGGACCAACTTTCCTGTGTGTGGCAGTCAGCAAGAGGTGGGGTCAGCTCTCCCACACTGCCCAGGTGAGGGGCAGGGACAGCTCTCCCACGCTCATGCCCTCAGGGCTGATTCACCCATCCCCCATGACACTGGGGCCAGCTCTACTGTGCTGTCCAGTGAGATGCAGGCTGGCTCTCTTGAGTGCTGCAGCTGGCAAGGGGTGGGACCATTTTTCTGACCGGCTGTAGGCAGTGAGGGGTGGGAAGACATGGTAGAGGGGGTGTCTCCCATGCCCAAGCCACTGCATGACTGATGAGGGGTGGGGTCAGCTCTCTTGAGCTCACAACCTCAGGCTAGATCTTCCACACTGCTCAGGCAAGGGGCAGGGCCAGTTCTCCTGAATCTATATCATAAGGGGTGGAGTCAGCTAAGCACAGAGCTTGGACATCAACGTGGTTTCAGCTAGCAGCCCAAACCATGTACATCCACTTGGCCTTTAGTGGTAACATGGGCCACAGACATTCACAGACCCAGACATGGCCCTCAGCATCAGCCTGGGCCAGGATGTTTGTAAGTAGACTTTTCTGTCCCACCAGTCAGTTCCCAAATAACCGCACAGAGACTTATTATTAATTATAAATGCTTGGCCAATAGCTTAGGCTTGTTCCTAACTAGCTCTTACATTTTAAATTAACCCATTTCTATTCCTTTACTTGCTGCCACATGGCTCATGATTTGTTGCCTCATTTTGTACATGTCCTGCTTCCTCTGAGTCTGGCTGGTGACTCCTGAGACTCTGCCCTTCTTCTTCCCAGAGTCCTCCTAGTCTGGCTCTCCCATCCAGCTATAGGCTAGTCAGCTCTTTATTAACCAATGAGAGTAGTACATATTTACAGTGCTTGAATATTGTCCCATAGCAGATGTCATCATGGCCTCTGGTGGTGGCACAGGTCACTTAGATCAGTATGGCCTCTGGTGGCAGCACAGCCCTAGGACACCAACATGGCTTCAGGTAGCAGCATCAGCTCCTCATATAGGCCTGTTTCTCACCACCATTGCATTCCCAGTATCACCTTTCTCTACAGGACGTGAACTGTTCCGCTTCTCTTTCTCTTTATCTCTCCACCATGTGCTCTCTCTTTCCCATCTCTTCATTATATATTTGTTCATTGTTGTGGCACCAGTATTAGGAAAAAAACCCTCCAGGATCAGAGGACAGACCCCACACTGCTCAGATGTACAAACATAACTTTCAAGGTCTTTAATAAAAGAAGGACCTTAAAACTAAAAACCTCGAATGAGGTCAGGTTAAATAGCAGGTGTTAGCTGCACCCTTATTTCTGGGGTCACTGCAGGGTAAGTCAAACAAAGGAGTGATGTCCTTTCCACTCATTTGGGCCACTGGGCAAGAGCCTGCTCCAATCCATGGCTGCACCTTGCTCCTGCCCCCTGTGTGGAGAGTTAGCACACTGGAAATCAAATTGTGTTCAGAGGCTCCAGTTCCTACTCCCTGCTTCTGTCCCTACAAGGTCCTAATGAAATTTGAGTGTGGTAAGTTTCCTAGGAGTGACTATTACTGACTGCTGGGACCCAGGATCATTGGTCCATCACTATCACCCTTAATGAACCACTGGTAATACTAGCTGGTAAGACTATCTCATTTTATTGGCTATAGGAGCTAGTTACTCAGTTTTACCAGAGTTTGCTGGGCCACTGCAAAAGTCCCCTCTGAAACCTAAATGGAATGGTCAACTACTGTGCAATCTTGTGGGCATTCCTTCTCCCGTTTCTTCTTGGTCATTCCTGGATGCTCAACCCCTCTCCTTAGACATGGCAGTTCAGAAAAGTTCCATTCCTGGGTTACCTTTCACTCATAACATCCTCATGACAACCTCCTGTGCTTTGTGCTAGACTTCCTCTTGCTGGGGCCTCTCAATACTCTCTTACTTGCTGTTCACCTTTGGTCTGAGATACCTCCTCCTCACTGTTGCTCCTCACTATACTCCTACACTGATTAATCGACTGGACTTCTCTGATGGGTGGGTGACGAATGGCTTTCAGGATCAAAACTGAAAGTGTTTAAGGGCCCAGATCAGTGGAAAGACAGGCCGTGTGACTACTGTGATGAATCAACAAGTGAGGTTGTTGGGTTTTTAGAGTGTCTGGTGCATTGGAGGATTGCCGTGCACAGAAGGGCAGGCTGATCTGGGGGAGTGAGCAGGACCCATGGACTGTTCTGGGGAAGGCATTCAGGGGTCCTGGGGAAGGCATTCAGGGGTCCTGGGGAAGGCATTCAGGGGTCCTGGTGAAGGCATTCAGGGGTCCTGGTGAAGGCATTCAGGGGTTCTGGTGAAGGCATTCAGGGGTTCTGGTGAAGGCATTCAGGGGTTCTGGTGAAGGCATTCAGGGGTTCTGGTGAAGGCATTCAGGGGTCCTGGTGAAGGCATTCGGGGGTTCTGGTGAAGGCATTCAGGGGTTCTGGTGAAGGCATTCGGGGGTTCTGGTGAAGGAATTCGGGGGTTCTGGTGAAGGCATTCAGGGGTTCTGGTGAAAACATTCAGGGGTTCTGGTGGAGGCATTCAGGGGTTCTAGGCAAGGCATTCAGGGGTTCTGGGGTGGACTAACATGTCATGCCTTTCATTACTGTGCTCTGAAGGTGGAATGTCTGGGTATTTGAATAGCTGATCATCAGCTGGCAGTGGTGTTTGGGAAGACATGAAACTTGAAGTGAGGGATCCTCACAGTGTGTCAGTGAGGGTGGGCTCTTAAGTTTTATATCCTGGCTCTTTTCTGTTTGCTCTCTGCTTCCTGCCTGCAGATACAGTGTGACCAGGGACCTCTCACCCCTGCTGTAATGTATCCAATACTTCCACCATGACTGCAGACACAGTGTGACCCGGAACTCCTCACCCCTGCTGTAATATGTCCAGTTCTCCACCACGACTGCAGACACAGTGTGACCAGGGGCCTCTCACCACTGCTCTAACGCCTTCAGTACCTCCACCAGACTGTATCCTGGAACTCTGAGTCAAAATAACTCTTCTCTCTTTAAGGTGCGTTTGTCAGGTGATTGGTATGGTAACAAGAATATATTAAAGAAAACAGAGGCTTGAACTCAGAGGGTTCCAGCCACCTGAAGGAGAGAATACAATTTGTGAACACATACCTGCTGTGGGATGGTCTGTATGTCAAGTGTGTTGTGTCAATAAATAAATCACGGATTGGCCAGTGGCCAGGCAGGAAGTATAGGCGGGACAAGGAGGAGAATAAAGCTGGGAAGTGGAAGGCTGAGTCAGAGAGACACTGCCAGCTGCCACGATGAGAAACAGCATGTGAAGATGCCGGTAAGCAACGAGCCACGTGGCAAGGTATAGATTAATAGATATGGGTTAATTTAAGCTATAAGAACAGTTAGCAAGAAGCCTGCCACGGCCATACAGTTTGTAAGCAATATAAGTCTCTGTGTTTACTTGGTTGGGTCTGAGCGGCTGTGGGACTGGCAGGAAAGAGAGATTTGTCCTGACTGTGGGCCAGGCAGGAACACTCTAGCTACACAGACCCAAGTTCTTTGTGGTTAATGGCACTGGATTTGGGACATTCCCCAATGGGAAAAGGCATTCACGATGGCTGTGGCAGCCATGGGGCCCATCACTGTTGCTATTGATACAGGCAATGCATCCTTTCAATTCGACAAGTCAGGCATTCATTATAATCCAGCCTAGAGCAGCAAGGATCTAGGTCATGATGTTCTGTGGTTGGCTACAGCTGAATGAGCAAATTCGAAGGGTGGTAACTACTTGCTTGTCAACAGCTGCTGGGGTCCTGAATGGGGTTCAAAGGGCTACATCAAAACAGCCAAAGACAAAAACAAAGGGCTGCTGCAGCCAGCTGGTTCACTGTATGAGTTGGTGGACCATGGTGATAAAGGAATTGAGGACAGCATGTATGGAAGGATTTATCTTAAAACCAAGCAAACCCTTATTGTTTGAGAGAAAACACTAGAATCACTGAGATTTCTAGCTATAATTTGGATTCTATGGCATTTTTATGAGGGTGAAGTATTATAACATTCTTTAACTCCCAGCATAAACAGATTTATTATACTGAAGATTCATTGCTTAATCCTTAGACTTGAATTGTATACAAGGTTGTATGCAGCTTTATTTTTTAAAATAAAGTTCAGTTCAATTAAAACAACGACATAATGGAAAAGATCACATCATGTTTCCATGTATTTAATAACATCAAAGTAACAAACTATATAGACAGAGAGCAGACTGATGGTTGCCTGCAGGGATGAGGCAGGTCAAGAGAACTACAAAGGGTCAGTACAGCAGAGTTCTACTTAGTGACAGGAGCATTTTTACACCCTGGTGGTGGCGCTGTTGCACAATTCTACACATGAGATCTGCCTGCATCAACCACATATTCACAAGTGAAGGTCTGTGGCCTGGCCATGCTGTACAGTTAGCATGGAAGAGGGAACAGGACTGAGCTGCCAAGTGAAGCCGAAATTCTTCACTTTGCTAGGGACAAAAATTTTGAGATAAGTCAGTATGAAGCAACATCAGAGTTCATTAAAAAAAGAGAAACAATTTCAATATAGATATTAGCTTGGGCCTTAAGGGAGAGAGAAAGATGCTTAGAAAGAGGGTAGTATACAACCAAAATATAGGTATATGGGCATGGGCTCTTCAAGGGAGAGATATGCTTACATACTTTAACGCTAGACAGGTGTGTGTGTGTGTGTGTGTGTGTGTGTGTGTGTGTGTGTGTGTGTGTAATTTTTGAAGGTTTCTGAAGTTACATTAGAGCTTCTAAAAAATGTTTTTCTCTTAGTAAATGAGAGCACAGGATGGTTCCTAAGGATCACTGCACAGGATTATGGGTGGATGAGATAAAGCCATCAGTCACAAGCGTCAAAGTTCTCCTCACTAGACTAGGTCACAAAGAAACTAAGGCAAACATTTGACTCTGAACAAGGTTCTTAGTTGTATTTGTGAGATTGTTTACAGGTTCATAGCTGGGGAAAGAGTGAGGTTCACTCCAAGGACTCTTTGGGTTCCCACACGATTCTCTGCTATTTTAGCATTCTTATTTAAAATATATTTTTTAAAAAGGGAATACTGTCTGTCTTCATGTAGAAAATATTCCATAACTCTTGTTAGTTGGGTTGGAATTCTCAGCCCTCAGCCTTTTCCAGATGTCTAGGTGAAAGGTTCCCATCTTTTCTGATGAAAACATTACCACAGTGGCTGTACAAGTTTGCACTCCCACCAGCAATGGAGGAGTGTTCCCCTTGTTCCACATCCTATAGCCTAATTGTCATCAAAGAGGCTTCCTTCAGCAACTAATAGGAACAGATGCAGAGATCTACAGATGCACAGACCCAAATATTAGGCAGAGCTTAGGGAGGAGGGGGAGGAAGAATTATAGGAGCCAGAGGGGTCAAGGACACAAGAAGAACATGGTCCACAGAATCAACCAAGCAGGACTCATAGAGATCACAGACTGAAGCGACAATCAGGGACTCTGTATGGGTCTGAGCTAGGTCCTCTGCATATTTGTTATGGTTGTGTAGCTTGGTGTTCTTGTGGGAGTGTGGGTGTCTCTGACTTTTTTGTCTACTCTTGGGACCCTTTCCCTCCTACTGGATTGCCCCATCCAGCCTTGATACGAGGGTTTGTGCTGTCTTATTGTATCTTGTTATGCTGTGTTTGGTTGACATCCCTGGGTGGCCATTTCCCTTTTCTGAAGGAAACAGAGGAGAAGTAGATCTGGGGGAGAGGCTAGGAGGGGCAGAACTGGGAGAAGTGGAGGGAGGGGAACATGTGGTCAGGATGGAAAGTATGAGAAGAATAAATAAATTTTAAAAAAGTGAAAGAAATGTAAAACAAACAAACTAAAAATAAATAAAATGTCACCCATGGGGAAACTTGGTGAAGCATCCAAATCTTCCATATATTATTTTTGGGACTCTCTGTGGGTCTACAGATTGTTTTCCTCTGAGAGACACTTACTGTGTTGCACAGGCTGGACCTGGACTCAAGATCCTCCTGCCTCTGCCTCATGAGTATCTGGGATTATGGTGCCTATGCCATCAAATTCTGCACTGCAATCATTTAAAAATAAAGTTTAAGAAGAAATATTGCAGCAAAAATATTGGAACTAGTCCAATGTCTTTCTACAAGGAACTGATTGAATAAACTATATTATATCTACATGTTATATACAACCTTAATGAGATGATGGATGTACCAGCTGGCCTGATCTGGTCATTGTGTACATGTATTGAAATGCCACAGTATGTTCCATAATATAAGTAACTATTATGTTAATTAAATATGCATTTAGACATAAAATAAGAAATATATGTGTAAGACTAATGTGAATTAGTGAAAAAGTGTGGTTCAGAGCACTGGATAGAATGTGCCAGCTAGAACATGAGGACCCATACAGTGGGGGCTTCCTCCTGGAGCCCAGATTAGACACAAACCACACCTAATCACTTGTTCTTATAGAGAGATCCTTTATTAAGTGGGGAAGAAAAGTTACAGTGGCTGATTCCTGATTCAGGCAGAAAACAGTAGCAAATGACCTTGCAGCTGGAATTTTTAAGAGGAGGTCTGTGTTAGAATGGGCTATGATGTGGTGGTAAAGGAGATGGGCAAGAGGGGAACGGGGAAGAAGGGAAGGGGGAAGGGGTATTTGTTCCAGAGGGACAAAGGACTGTCTCTGGATAGAGGGGAGACAGATGTGGCACATAGGCAAATGGCAGTTTATAAAGGTAAAGGGGGAAACCCTGTGTTAGGATGAGGTGTTTAATCTTAATTGGGCATGTTAATTAGATGAGCCAAAGGGGGCTTTTGGTTGCTGGACTTTGGTAGTCAGCCTCAAGAGGAGGAACTGGTAAATAATGGAATAAGCCTTGATGGCTAGCTTTAGGAATGTAATCTAATGGTTTTTAGGAAAGCAGAGAGAATGGGGGAGAAGGACAAGGCCTGCCAGAGCCACATGTGTAAGTAGGGAATTGTTAAAAAATCTCTGTGCTTAAGAGAACTATAAAGCAAAACAAGCTTGCCTTGCAAGAGAGTACTTTCTCCTTGCACCTAGACCAGTGGTTAAACCTGTGGGTCATGACCCCATTAGGGAGCCAACTGGTCCTCTCAACAGGGGTTGCATATCAGAATCCTGCATATCGAATATTTACATTACAATTTATAATTTATTTATTTTATTTCATACATATTTTTGTATATGTTTTGCCTGCATGCATGCCTGTGTGAAGGTATTGGACTCCCTGAAACTGGAGTTATAGACAATTGTGAGCTGCCATGTGGGTGCTGGGAATTGAACCCGGCTCCTCTGAAAGAGCAGCCAGTGCTTTTAACTGCTGAGCCATCTCTCCAGCTCCACATTACAATTCATAACAGTAGCAAAATTGCAGTCATGAAGTAGCAACAAAAATAATGTTATGGTTGGGGGTCACCACAACACGAGGAACTGTATTAAAGGACTACAGCATTAGGAAGGTTGAGAATCACTGACATAGACAGAATGTAATTTTGTGTTCTTTGACTTCATAAACCACTGACTGAAGTGGCTGGGTGCTGTATTCTGGAATCCTGGAGTAGATCTGGTGCCAATATCTGAATAAAAGCCTCTTCTTTGTTAAAATTTATTATGGTCAGACTGGTGAATCTCTGAACAATCCTAAACCCATAACATCTGGGGGCTTGGCTGGGATTTGGGCATTCACCCAGATCCACCTTCTTTTTTGACTGGCCTTTGGACCCTGGAGAAATCAGATATGCTCAGCATTGGGATGGGGCCATCATCTTCAATGCCTAGACTTCACAAAAGACCTTGAATCCCTGAGAGTTGCTGGTGTACTGGGTGCCAAGAAATCAGATTGCCTCAGGGTTTGGAGGGAGCCACTAGCACATTCTCAACACTTAAGTATTGGTGAAATTATTAAGGCCACTCCACGTAGTTAAAAGGAAGATTTATTTAGTGGGTAACTTACAAATGAAGGGATAGGTAGGTTGCAGGGTCTGGGGAAGGTGTATCGCAGTCCAGCAGTGTTCTCTGGAGCTCTGCTCAGTCATCCTCCACCGTCCATGGTCCAGGAACAGAGAGGAGCCGGCCCATCCTGATATGGGATCTCCAGGTGCCTTCCTTGGCCCCGCCTTGTAGGCATGACAGTTGCCGAAGCCTCAATGGGGGTTAGAACTTCCAGATTAAAGCTGGAATGGCTACTCACTACACTTAAGATTGTGAGAAAAGGAATCATTTGAAAACCTCCAGAAGTACAGGTAAGGACCCTGCCCATAGTGTGCATTTGTGAGACTTGTGGAAGAGCTGGATGCTTCACTGGTTTCTAAGTAGGAGAGATCACCAGGATGCTGCCAGCACTCATTTGGTTTTTGTTTGTCTGGATGGCCACCAAATTGTAGAATTTTGTCTGTTTTGTGTTGCTTGGATTGTTTGTGGTATTGCATCTTTTTAAAAAATGTTTCTTATCTCTAAGGCTTATTTGTTCTCAGATTACTCTGTTCCATCCCCCTGGTCGCTGGATTCAGTTGTACAAGGATTTAGGTGCTGTCTAGGTATGGGTGATATTAAATGGTAGTTTGATCCTGTTCTACTTCAATGAGAAGCTGGTTTTTGAGTTGGTTATGGCTCCCTGTCCTCTAGAGCCAAGCATGCTTGTTTAAAGGTTTCCTTCAAAATCTCTGTCCCATGTCAGGCAGGCCACATGATGATGTGACAGAGAAAGGTGAGCAAAACAAGCCAAAAGGCTAGACTATTCCCAATGGGGATTAGTGCTACTCATCTCACATTCTTTCTGGTTTTGGTTTAACACTAAAGCTTTTGCTAAAGTATGACTTTTATCCAAATATTTGTAACGTTATCATGTTAACTTTCTGTACCTCAAGATTTGTAAGTTTATTGAGTGTGGTTAAAGATCTGCAAAATCTGTAACAAAAAGTTAACTTAAAAATTATGACATGAGGGTTGATGCTTGAATACATAGGTAATCTTAATTTACTACCACATACTATATGTGTAACTTGGATCCAACTCTTGTTTAAAAGAAATGGATGTTTTAAAAATAACAGTGGATTTTTATATCTTAGGGTTTCTGTTGCTGTGAAGAGACACCATGACCATGGCAACTCTTATAAAGGAAAACATTAATTTGGGGCAGCTTACAGTTTCAGAGATTCAATCCATTATTGTCAGGTCAGGAAGCATGGTGGCATGCAAGGAGACATGGTGCTGGAGAAGTAGCTGAGAGTTCTACACCTTGATCTGTAGGCAACAGGAAATGAACTGTTACACTGGGTATGGCTTGAGCGTATATGACTTCAAAGCCTGCCTACACAGTGACACACTTCCTCCAACCAGGCAACATCTCCTCCAACAAAGCCATATCTCCTAATAATGCCAATCCTAGAGGTCTAGCATTCAAACACATGAGTCTGTGGGGGCATACCTATTCAAACCACCACAGTTTCCAAGATATTTTGGATTGGGATGGATTTTTGTGTGGTGATTCTTGTCCTGAGAATAAGAATAATAGATGAGAAAAACATTTTGGAAGTAATACTGAAAAGGCTATGATGATTAAACTTTTGATAATTTTTACTTATCAACCAATGAAACATAAATGAGGCTTTGTTTACTGTGTTCAGTAACTCTTTGCTTTTTTTAAAATATGGCTAAATAACAATCTTCTGGATGTTAGCTTCATCTCAGGATGATGTCTTGTGTTAAACCAAATGTTTGTCTGTAAATTTTTCAAAATTAATTGAGCCTGCAAATGTCAGTGGTTTTATATGTACAAAAATTCTTCTAGTAATTTTGCCAGTTCTAGTTTTCACTTTAACTAGAGGGCAATGACCAGATACATATCTGACCTAATAGAATACATCAGCTCAGGACCTAGAGAACTAACTCTGAGAAATTTGTTTAATAGAGCCAAGACAAAAAATGCTGCCAGAAGCAGAACCAAGTAGGAAAGCTTCAGAAAAGAAGCTACCTCAAAAAAAAAAATCAGCCCAGTTCACCCCCTGACTTAGGGCTGCTTGCCTCTGGCCAGAGTTTGCTGGCAACCTGAGAGCCACTATCAAGGACTGGCATATTATTTGGACCTCCTGATTAAAAACATGACTTAAATTACTGGATCATCTCAGCCAGTTGTCTTGAAGCTTTTCTGGATGTTGGATCATCTGGAGACCTCTCAGGGTGAAACCATATTAACCTGGAAGGAATCCATAGCTTCCTATTTTTTGTAGAAACCAAAGCAGAATCTCTTTTCCAAAGCAACATATCCTTAGACTCAAATTTTGAAGTCAAGATACCTTTAAGTATATATGTTGGTTTAATTTAGTAGCCCCTACAATCAAATGTTGTTCTGCAGTTAAAAATCCCAAAATACACCAAAAAATGCAGTATCCAGACTCTCTGTGTAATTTCCATCTTTATGTGGCTTACTTTATTTTTCTATTACTTTTACTCTCTCTTTAAAAGCTTTATTTATTAAAACTACTTAGTTCTTTATATAACTGTCTATATTCTTTTTCCTCTCTCTTCCAAGCCTATGTACATTTTGCACATACTATAAACTGTTTAGAGTTTTATTACATCTGAATCTGTCTTATTGTGAATCTATAATCCTTTTCCGACCAGGAGAGATTTTAAACTGCTAAGCTGTGTGGCTAGGATGAAAGTGGGAGCCTTGGCTGCTGACTCTGCCCCTCTCGGCTTTTTAACATGGAGTAGGTATGTTGACCGCCAACTCTGGGAACCATGCTCACCGCCAACTCTGAGAATCTTTGGGTCTATGCCTCCATCAAGCAGCATTTGGCCCAGAAACCCTTTTTTTTTTGTATTAACAAAAGCTAAATCCACCATGCAGTGTGCTGTGTGGCTTGGAGATACCTCTGTGTACCATGGCGGGATTCTGCCATGCTGTGCTCAAGCTTGAATGCCACAGCGCCTCTGTACCAAGGCCTGACTGAGAGATATGAACTAGGAAGCCGCTCTTAGCTACATTTATAATCTCTTCTTAAGATCTCTCAGATTTTAGGTGGAAACTCTTGCCACCATGTCTGAGCGCCAATTGTAGCCAGAAGTTTCTTTGGTCCCACCTGGCACCATGGTCCAGATGAATCTCTCCCACTTGTGGTCCCACAGCTGCTTATAAAATAATGACTCAGAGGCTTAATATTAATTACAAACTGTATGGCTTATGGCTCAGGCTTCTTGCTAGCTAGCTCTTATAACTTAACTCAACCCATTTCTATTAATCTATGTATCGCCATATGTTCTGTGACTTTACCTGTGTCCCATTACATGTTGTTCCTTGGACAGCAGGCTGGCATTTTCCCTGACTCCGTCCTTCTCTCTCTATATCTCTGCTTGGATTTCCCACCTGCCCCTAAGCTGCCTTGCATTAGGCCAAAACTGCTTTATTTATTAGCCAATGGGAGCAACACATATATTCACAGCACACAGGAAGACATCTCACAGCACGGCTGTTTATAATCTGTACAGTAATCCACACTTAAAGAAAAAAAAGTCAATAGACCCATGACTTTGAATCATAGTAAAAAGCTTTGGGATCCCCAAAATGATTTAGAGTTAAAAGCATTAACACATTTTTCTCCACCAGCCCAGAGCCCCTCAGTGTACCTGGGTCAGGCATGCTCAGAGCCTCTGCTGGCTCCTGCCATGCCACAGTCTCCCCGCCCTAGGGCCTGGCCTGGAACTTGTTGTGTCTGGGTCCCATGGTGCTCACAGCCTGCCTAAGCTGAGTCCCCACGGCAGCCCCTGGGCCACTCCAGCTGCCACCCACACCATGCCTCACCACCAAGTTTCCACCCTGTGGCTCTCCATTCAGGTGCCTGGTCTCAAAACCTGCCATGTCCGCCACCTGCCAGACATGCCACACCACAACAGTGCACTCCCCTACCCGCCGCTGCCCGTGCTTCCAGTCAGAGAGCGAGGAAGCAATGGGGGTAGGAGTACTCTTATTCTGTCCCAGTTCAGCCAAAGGGGCCCTCTGTCCCTTCTGCTGGCCATCCAGCCCCAAAGGCTGTCCATGTACAGTTTCTATCAGGACTCACAATGCACACACAAGCCCAGGCATGAAACATGCATACTTGTGGCCACATTTTCCCACACATTCACACTTTCATAGAGGCAGGACATTCCAACAGAAAGGCAATCAATTTTCTCAGGGAAACAGCTGATCAACACAAATACAGAGAAACACAGACACCACATCTGAGGCTCTCTGTCCTCAATCAAACAGATGTGGGGTTTTCTGCCCCAGATCTGAAGGCTTCCATCCTCAATCAAACAGATGTGGGATTCTCCACCCCCTACTACTGGGGTCTGGAATGTCTTCCAGACCCTTGTGATCATGGTCCTCCGGAGCTTCTGCCCTTAACCATTCCTGACCACAATCACTGACTTATGCATGCCACAGAAATAAAACTGAACACAGACAGACAGGACAGGACAGACAGACACTTAGAGACACAGAGACACTTACCGACTGGCTTCATGCTCTATAGGCAGTGGTCCCTGTGGGCTTAGGGGATCCTGGATAAACCCTCAAATATTACGCCCAGATTTCAGGGACTCCCAAAAGACCACCATGGAGATTGAATCCCATATGTAAAAGCAAAGAGCCTTTATTTTCAAGCTTGGAGCTTGGACTCTCTGTCCTGTGCAGCCAGCAGTGAGAACAGAGAGCCCTGAGCCTGGGCAGGGTGGTGTTTTTGTCATAGCAGAGGTTGGGGTAAGTGGATTAACACTGTTCAGAACTGTGATTGGCTGACATTTGTCTAGGGGTATACGGAACGTTTGGAATGTCAGGTATTTCCCCTTAGATGCAGGCCTCCCTGGGTGGGGTCAGTTTATGGTTTTTCCTGGTTTCAGGTGTTGCCTGCCAGAAGCTGTGTCTGGGCTTTTAAGCCTGTCATGGTTAAGCTGTTTTGACGCCCCCTCCCCCCAACACACATCTGATAAGAAGCAACTTAAAAAAAGGTTATTTGCCTCCTGATCTAAGAACGAATATGGACTATCACGGCAGGAAAATCATGACAGCAGCAGCAGGGGGTGGGTGGTCACTCTACGTCCTCAGCCAGGAGGCAGATGATTCTGGTGCTCAGCTTTCTTTCTTCTTTTTATCCACCCTGGGCTAGCAGCACATGATGGTACAGCACACATTTAGGATGAAACTATCTTTTGATGTCTTTCAAACTTATACACTTTACACCTCTCTAGTGAGTTTCTTTTCCAAAATTGTTAACAAGGAAAACTCTATTTAATCTTCAACTCCCTCAGAGACCCGAGAAGGCAGTGATATTACTGAGTTAAACAGGAAGTGCAAACAAGTGACTTCCAAAAAATGTGAGTTATGACAGAAACAGCTAGCTGCCTGGACAGTCACCCAAGGTTTCTCTGCAACTTTGGGGTGCCTATCTTTGGCCTACCAGCCTAGCATATCTCACAGACTCATCTGTGAAATAGGATTTTCTAAAGAGCCTTCCTACCTTGTCTTGGCAAGGATTGGCAGTCCTTTGTTTTGTGTCCTGCTTGTCCATTTTGGACAGCATACCGTCAGCAGTTGAAGCAAGGGCATATTCTTGCCCAGTGACTAATTTTTACCATAAGGAAAGCAAATTCCATATGGAGTTTCTTCGGTGCCCATCATCTTCTTTGAAGTAAATCGGTGCTGCCAGGAGCACACGTGTCTCACTGTCCAGGAAAGTCTAAGTTTTTAAAATATTTTAAATACCATATTCTGTAGGTCTTTGAAGTGTTTGACGATTACCTACCTAATTGAAATATATCTATGTATACCTAGAAAACTTAACTAACATGATTATAAGTTTGACTATCATAAATGATTAATTATTCTATATTTTTAATTATATATTACAATTTTAAATGAGTTGCATAGACATAAAACCTTAAACAAGAGTAGAAATATACGTATAGTATAGCAAAATTAACTTTAAATTTGTATCAATAAACTAAAATCCATAGCAATGTAAAACATTTTAAACAAGTTGTTGCTCTTTAAACGTAGATTCAATAATCTACTCTTTTATCCTATCATGTCTATACTATCCCGTTTTCTTTTTTAGAAAGAGATTGTATTTATAATCAACCTCCTTTAAATAAAAATAAACATTTATAAACAATATTTTGAGAATTTGGGTGTAGCTTCTCATACTACTTCCTGCTGGTTGGGGGCGCTGGCACTCTCACGGGAATCCTGAGAAAATTAAGAATTATAGTTATGTGTTCACTGTAGTAGTCTGTGAGGCTGGACTGACCTTTCAGGGGGTCTTGGTTGATCAAACTGTATTAGCTTTGAAGCAATCCACAGGTTTCATCTTCTGTGGAAACAAAAGTAGAACCTCTTTTCCAAAGCAACATATCCTTAGACATAAATTTTGAAGTCACGATACCTTTATGATATGTACATTGCTTTAACTTAGCAGCCTTCACAATCAAATGTCTTTTTGCAGTTAAAAATCCCAAAGACAACACAATCTGGATTCTTTGTGTAATGTCCATTTTTACATGGCTTATATATATTTGATTTTTTTAAGACTTTATTTTATTTTTATGACTATCTATATACTTTTTCTTTTCCCTCTCAAGCCTACATAACTTTTTACATACATTATAAACCATTTAGAGGTTTATTCCATCTGAAGCTGTCTTTTGTGTATCTATAATCCTTTTCTGATCATTGCAAACTGCAGCATGGCTAAGATTGAAGTGGTAGCCCGGGCTGCTGACTCCACCCACTTCAGCTTTTCAACATGGCAGAGGTGCCTAGGAGAGTCACGCTTATCTGCCAACTCTGGGGTCCATGCTGCCATCAAGTAGCATGCAGCTGGCCCATAAACCCTTTTTGTCTGTATGAGTAAAGGCTTAATCCACTATGCAGTGTGCTGCACAGCTTGGAGACACCTCTGTGTACCGAAGTGGGAATCTACCATGCTGTGCTCAAGCCTGAATGCTGTGGTGTCTCATGACCTGCATAAGACATGAAGTAGGAAGCTGTTTTAGGGTCTGTTTTAGAATTTCTTATTAAGCTCTCTCAGGTTTTAGGTGGAAACTCAAGCCAACATGTTGGGCAGCTAAATGTAGCTAGAAGGTTTTCTCTGGTCCTGCCTGGCCTCATGGTCCCACAGCCACTTATAAAATAATTACTTAATATTATTTACAAACTGTACGGCTGGCCTCTTGCTAGCTAGCTCTTAATCTTAAATTAACCCATTTCTATTAATCTATGTTTTGCCATGTGTTCTGTGGCTTTACCGGTCTGCTGGCATGTTGTTCTTTGGGCAGCAGGCTGGCGTCTCCCAGACTCTGCCTTTCTCTTTCCTGTCTCTCTCCTTGGATTTCCCACCTGCCTCTAAGCTGCCTTGCCATAGGCCAAAGAAGCTTATTTATTAACCAATGGGAACAACATATATTCACAGCATACAGAAAGATATCCCCCAGCAACTTCCCCTTGGTGTCTGTTATCCAAGAGCAAGCCACGATTTGAATTCTTTACTCTGTGTTCCCTGTGTCTTCTCTTCTGTCTATTGTATGAGAGTGAATTTGTACCTGCTGGAAGGCTGTTTTGTGAATCTGTCCCTGTCCTTATGTGTCTGTGTGTGTCTGTCTGCTGTGTGACTGTGTGTCTGCTCCTTTATCAGTCAGTGTTCTCTAGAGAAAGAGAAGTCTTCTGACAGAAAGTTCAAGAATCCAGTAGTTGTTTAGTCTACAAGGCTGGGTGTCTCAGCTGGTCTTTATTATATGCTGGAATCTTGAAGAAGTAGACTTTAATGCTAGTGAAGAGATAGACTTCCCAGTGAGAATGAGATTGAGCAGGCAAAGAGCAAGCACTTCCTTCTTCCATGTCCTTTATATAGGTATATAGGCTGCCACCAGAAGATGTGGCTCAGATTTAAGGTGGATCTTCCCACCTCAAAAGTTACAAATTTAGAGGAGTTCAGCAAAAGTTCTAGTCTTTTAGAATGCAAGAAGTATTTTCAGAATATTGCATCATCACTGTGCACCATATTCATGCAGTGCCTTTGGAGGCCAGAAGAAGGGTATCAGGTTCCCTGGGACTGGAATTACAGATGATTGTGAGCTGCCATGTGGGTGCTAGGAACCAAACATGGATCCTCTGCAAGAGCAGCCAGTGCTCTTAACCGTGGAACCATTGCTACAGCCCCTGACTTTCTTTTTCTGATTGACAGTACTATAGAGATGTTTCTGTCTGTGGATTTGATGTCAAATTTTAGGACTGTTTTGCTCATCTGGCTCAACCAGGAAGCATGGGGAAAGTGGGATTTCATTTCAACAATTATTGCCCATTTCTACTCGTTGTTACTACACACATTCTGGAAGGCTAAAGGGCTTCCATGATCTTGGCTAGTTCCCTGGATACCGTGGTCCTTGGTATTAGTACCATTAGATCATTGCAAAATATGGCTGTGAGAAGGCTGTGAGTTTGAGGCAGTCCAGGGTGTGTTTAAGAAGTAGGTTATAACCAGGAGCAAATCATACTCATCAGACCACAGATGACGGGGACTGGATAAATTAGGGTGCATGGTGATGGAGAAATGAAGAGCAAGGACGGCAATCAGGGCCTGTACACCTCTTACCATCCAGATGCCCAGTGCCAAGGGGTTTTCCTGAGCAAGGCCCATCCCTCTCCTGCTCTACCACCTGCCTTCCATCAGTCTGCAAATGGTTTGCCATCATCAGCACTGTGACCCATTGTGACCCGAGTATTGCCACAGGAAGAAGGGAGGTCAGTCCAGGTGGAGGGATTGGAATGAAGGGAGTTGGGTAAGGCTCATGCTTTATTTAATTTTGTACAAAGCTCACATTAGTGACTTTATATCTTGTCTAGGATGGAGCCCCCAGCCCCCACCCTATGGGGTCCTAGGCCCACATTCCACTTCAAGGAGACACAAAAGAGATCCTGAAGTTACACACAGGCGCACACATATCTGGGTTAAAGAAATACACAGAAAGAGTATCTGAGCTTTTGTGCTCACTTGTAGGGAGACCAAGGCCATCATGTCTGTGGTGGTGTGGGGGATGCAACCCAAAGACTACTGGCCACAGCCTGAGGATACCCTCTTTGTTAGGGCCAGCTACTCAGAAATGGCCAGCATTTTGGCTTATACCACAGAAAGAATTTCAGCATAAGTACCAATGAAACAGAGTTGGATTTATTAATCAGAGATAAGGGATAGCACAAAATTTAAAGATAATCATTCAGAGATAGACATTTCTAGGTGTCTTAGTAATATATAGATGTTCTGGAGGCCCCCAGTGAGATTCAGACCACCCACCCAAATCCTAAAGCTGTACTTTCACTCCAGAACTCTAGAGATGAGAGGCCTCTTCAGGAGGCACATGCCCTGAGACATTCCAAGGCTCTGAGGCTGTCTTCAGTTCACAGACCATCAGAGTGAACTGCCATGCTGAGAAACGCAGCAAACATCTACGGAGGTCTCCTGGTGAGTCATAAACTGGTTCTGTTTTGTGGGATCTCTACCTGGGATGTAGAGGGGGTTCAACAGGACTTAAATATTCTACCATCTAGGGCAAATAGTGAGACATCACACACCATCTGATTCTGGTTGGTTGAAAATTTTTATCTGTTTCCCGAGGGAAGTTTTGTCTGTCTTGTTGGAAGTTGTGTCTGCCTATTTTTTTGGAAAGTTTTGTCTGTGTTTTGGTGTGCCCATAAGCTTTGTTGCAAGCATGGGGCTGAGGCAGAAACGGGTCAGATATTTTTGCTGTCTCTGTGCACCACTGGCCAGTCACTGCCAATACCATGGCTGCTTTGGTGGCCGGGGCTCAGAATTTATCACTGGGTTCCAGTTAGCAGGAGTTCAGACATTATTGGTGAAATTATTAAGGTCACTCCACATAGTTAAAAGGGAGGTTTATTTTGTGGGGTAACTCACAAATGAAGGGTTAGGCTACAGGGTCTGGGGAAGACGTAGCGCAGTCTGGTGGTGTTCTCTGGAGAACTCTGTTTGGTCTACCTCTAGCATCCAGGGTCTGGGAACCAAGAGAGTGTGGTGCATCCAGATCTCAGGTCTTCAGGGCCCTCTCTTGGCCACGCCTTGTAGCTGTGATAGTTACTGAAGCCTCAATGGGGGTTAGAACTTCCAGACCAAAGCTGGAATGGCTACCCACTACAAGACATCTTTTTGGTGTGGATAACATTAAAGTTGTTTTATGCTGCTTTTCTTTATTGGAAAGCTGGCTCTAGAGTTGGGTTATGGCTCTCCCTTTACTAGGCCCAAGCATATTTAAAAGTTTCCTCTATATCCTTTGCCAGTTTAAGCCATCTGACACAGTGATGGGGAAAAGAAAACAGAGCAGAACAGCCACAAATTAGACTTGGTTTATGTGAACATTCCATACCTCAAAATATATAAGTTTATTCTATTGGATATGGTTAAAAATCTGTAAAATCTATGAAAAAAGTTAACTAAAAACTAGTAACACTGGGAGTTGATAGTTTAAAAAAAACTATGCATATAGATTTCTTAAAGGAACCCTGTGGCACAATTCCATTTGGGGATATAAATAACATGTGGATTGCCACCATCTTTAGGCAGCCACATAGATGGAAACCATCTTTGCTAGGGTTGGAGAAGACAGATGTCATGTGATTTCACTGCCATCTTGATTAAAGGTGACCATGTGGTGTGGGCCTATGAAAGAGGCAACAACAGGTCTCTGAGATATTTTGGATTAGGATAGATTTTTTTTGTGATAATTCTTATCCTGAAAACAAGGTTTATGAAAGATAGGATTTAAAAACAGTGCTTGCTTAGTAAGATATTAAAGCTGCACCTCCATGCTTTCATATGCAGCCAAACTTTGTAACACAGGAGTCACCAGGTGATAATGTTTTTAAAGACACAAAGGGATCATGGGGAAGAGTTGAGACTTGCCAGTGTGTGGCAGGGATAGAGTTCCCAAAGAGAGCCCAGTTGCAAGGAGGGACCTTAGCAGTTTTGGAAATTCTGGTGCCATGTGATAGTCATCAGAAGCATCAGCCATAACGAAATGGAGCAGGCTGGTATTTGGAAGGCAGGCCATGTTTATGCTGCTGAGGGTGGGGCCAAAGAGGTAATGCAAGCCCCTTGGGAAAACCCAAAGGATTGTGAATGAATCCCAGATATTGAGTTTGAATTGTTTGCAATGTTGGAACTTGGTTTTGCCTTATACAGATTGTGGTTGTTCTCTGTATCTCCCTTCTTGAAGAAAAAAAAAAGTACTTAATTTTTGATATTGTAAGAGCACACAGTTGAGAGATTTTAAAAATTTTTTTCTTTTTTGTTTTTTTTTTCCAAGACAGGGTTTCTCTGTGTAGCTTAAAATTTTTAAAGAGGAAATTTTGGAGTTTTACAGAATTTAAACTTAAAAACTAGTTTTTTTTTTTTTAAGGAACAGCTTTAAATATTTAAATTAATAAGTTTATGGGACATTTTAAGTTTATAAAATATTTTATATCACTAATATTTGAACTTAAAAGGAAATAAAAAGCTAAAAATTAAGGCCACAGCTATGAGTACCAATTACTGAACACCAGAAACTGGGATATCCCTATTTTACAATGCAGCAAGACAATGACCTAAGCAATCTGGCAAAGGGCTGGAGCAGCTTCTCAGTCTATGAGTCTTGACCCTTTGGGGGTTAAAAGACCTTTTTACAGAGGTAGCCTAGGACCACTTGCATGTCAGATGTTTGTGTTGAGATTCATAACAGCAGCAAAAATTGTAGTTGTGAAATATCAACAAGAATAATTTTATGTTGGGGGTCACCACGACATGGGAAACAGTGTTGAAGGGTCACAGCATTGGGAAGGTTGAGAACTACTGGATTAGAGAATGTCTCTCTTTACCTAAGGTTTATTCATGTTTGAGAATACATGTCTAGCCTCCTTTTTTTTTCTAACTTTGTTAAGCTTAAGCTATTTTGATAAACTGAGTCTTATAAGAAACTGTTACATTCTGCAATGATGTACTATAAAAGGATCAGGAAATTTCCCAGTCTCTCTGTGGACTGTGTTTATGAGTTAAAAGTTTTATCTTGATACTAAAAAGATCTTCAATTCAGAAATTGTAATTTTTCAGGCTAATTTATTGTAAACCATTAAAGATGATTAAGATATGCAAATCAGTTACCTCACAAAGGAACACATTCTTTAATGTGTTCAGAACTATAATTGCAGTCATGCCAAGTGCAAATGTAATTAATTACAGGAAAAAGATTTATTTAGCCTCCTATATGTATTTTCAAGGTTAAACCTAGGTTTGTTTAGCTCAGATATGCTTAAATGATGATGGTCCTCAAACTGGTCAGAGATCTCAGGAATATGGCATTTAGAATGTTTAATGGAAAAAGTTTACTATGACAGAGACTCCCAAACCCTAGCAGTGACCCTGAGGTTTCCAAAGAAGATGATGAGGCACCACAACTACTCTACCTGAATTGTGGTAATAGTAACCACTGGGCAATGCTGCACCTGCAGCCAGGACCCAGCCCAAACTGTGGACAAGCAGGACACTGGAGAGTTGACTGTCCCACTTTACCTAAAGAAATTAAGGTCAGTATCCCCCACCTGATGCTCTTCCTCCACAAGAAGGCCTCTCATCTGGGCCTGGTGGCCGTCAACTGGTGCTGTTCTGGTACCTTTGACCCAAAGAGGGCATGAAGACTATAGGATCCTGGGATGACCATCTAGGTAACTGCTGTGGGATGGTCTGTATGTCAAGTGTGTTGCTGATTGGTCAATAAATAAATCACTGATTGGCCAGTGGCCAGGCAGGAAGTATAGGCAGGACAAGGAGGAGAATAAAGCTGGGAAGTGGAAGGCTGAGAGAGGGATACTGCCAGCCACCGCGATGACAAACAGCATGTGAAGATGCCAGTAAGCCACGAGCCACGTGGCAACTTATAGATTAATAGAAATGGGTTAATTCAAGATAGAAGAAGTAGATAACAAGAAGCCTGCCACGGCCATACAGTTTGTAACCAATATAAGTCTCCATGTTTACTTGGTTGGGTCTGAGCGGCTGTGGGACTGGTGGGTGAGAGAGATTTGTCCTGACTGTGGGCCAGGCAGGAAAACTCTAGCTACAAGGTAACGGATTAGTCTCTGTCATTTTAATTGATACATAGACCATTTGGATTATACTTTCTGCTATAATTTATCCTTCTCACATCTCTGATGGTATTGATGGCTAGGCTAACTATAGATTAGCCAGCTTAGCAGGAGCAGGCAACCAGGTTCTTCCCCAAGGCTGCAGCTACCTTGTTAGCTCATTTCATTTGTAAAAATTAGGCCTCGCTTTTTCTAGAGATACTAGGTCTCCTGTAGAGAAAAGGTAGACAGGTTTGCCTTGCTAACAGGCTTCATATTAAGAGATAAACAGGCTTCAGTTGTAACTTTCCACTAAAGGAACATGATTTTCAATGACTATTCTCAGTAATAACTACTTGTGTCTCTGGTAATGATTAGATGGAAAGAAACAGGGTTAAAGTCTATGTTAGTTATGAGGGTCTAAGAAAATGGTTTAAGATACATAAAGGTCTAAGGAAGTGTGTGGTGATATTGTGTTCCCCAATATATTGTGCACCCTAATAAATTTATCTGGGGTCAGAGAACAGAACAGCCACTAGACAGACATAGAGGCCAGAAAATGGTGGCACTCACACCTTTAATCCTAGCCTTCTGGAGGCAGAGATCCATCCGGATCTATGTGAGTTCAAAGCCACACTGGAAACAGCCAGACATGGTCACTCATGCCTTTAATCCTAGGAAGTGATGGCAGAAAGCAGAAAGGTATAAGGCGTGAAAACCAGGAACTAGAGCTGGTTAAGCTTTTAGGCTTTTAGCAGCAATTTAGCTGAGATTCATTCTGGATGAGGACACAGAGTCTTCCAGTTTGAGGAAACAGGATCAGCTGAGGTATTGGCAAGGTGAGGAAGCTGTGGCTTGCTCTGCTTCTCTGATCTTCCAGCTTTAACCCAATACCTGGCTTTGGGTTTGATTTTATTAATAAGACCTTCTGACAATGTGAAAGTTTAATTAAGTTCTAAGGGTCTCAGAAAATGATTTAAGATGTATAAATGCAAGTTGTAAAGGTATAAGTAAACTATTTAAGATATGTGAAAATGAGAAACATTTCAGACTTATTTCCCCTTCTATGTTATTACTACACTAAAATTTCAAATGTCCAGAATTTTAACATTGATCAGTGGAGTTCTGAAGGTGGTAGAGCAGTGACTGCTTACTGTTCAGGCACAGTCTCAAGATTTTAAATTTCCTTTGGTTATCTTCTAAGTATAGACATAAAGGTGCTTTTCATCAGGCTAAAGACATCTCTGTCCAATCTATATCTGGCTCTCTGGACAGAGGAAAATATGTTTATGCTTTTTTCTTTTACCCAAATCCATAGCTTTCAGTAGGCTCAAAGGTGGGAGTCTACTACAGCTGTTTTACAGACACCTATTATCTGCTTTTTCTACAATATGGGTTTCAGTACAGATTGATAATGCTAATGTAACTACAATATTTATCTCTTCTTGTAAACTAAAAAAATCATGTAAGCTTCAGAGAATCTAGGAAGTCATAAGACTTGGATCCATCTCTCATAGGTCAAATAGACTCCAGATAAGTACAGCCTAAGTTTCCCCACCTGGCTATTCCTGAGGATGGATCTCTCTCTCCTGGTCTTGGGACCCCTCCTTTCCCCTAAACTACTAGGACTGTGGGTCTGGAAGTTCCATATGTAAGATTTTCCTTTAAGTTCCTAAATTTTAATTTCTGTCCCTAGTCTATATCTGTCTCAGTAGATTTCCACTTGTCTGACAGACACCATCCAGGAAACAGCTACTGACTATTTCATTTGAGACCTGGACTTGCTAAAGTTGATGTGGACCAGCCCAGCCAATGTGATTGTTCCCTGTCTCTTCAGCTGGGTCAAATTACCAGGTGATCCTGCTGAATGCCCCATTTTCTGAATCCTCTTCTAGCCTTTGACTAGCATTCCAGTCTTCCTGGGCTTTGACAACAACATCCTGGTTTCAGCAGGAAGAAGTTACAGAAGAGAGTACATCACCCCTTGTCCCCCAACAGGCTAGAATGTTAGATCAAAAGGTTACTCTCTGGCATAGGCTACAAAATAGCTATCTGTAGTGCCCATTGGTATACCAGGAAAGGTACCTGTTAAAACCAAATAGACCTAGATCTATCAATAGGTAGATTCATTAGCTGAAATAGTTCTACAACATGATAGGGCACTTAACCTGCTGTATGTAGAACAGAAGTTATTGTGTTGCTTTAAGAGAAAATTGTTTCTATATAAACCACTAGCAATCATTAGAAATAAGCTGGATGTATTTTTTTAAAATGCAAAAAAGGGGACCTGAGGTGAAGTAAGTAACTGGTCCCCATCCTCATTTCCAGGTACATTTTGATAGTAACTCTGATGTCAGTCATCACAGGGCTTAACTAAATGATAATTCCTGAGAAACCAGAGATGGACCTGGCCCGAGAGTCTATCAACCTGGCCAGTATTTAATTAAAGCTTGCTTCAAATTTGACTTTAAACTGGGGTAGTAGTCTTATTCTTGACTGGTGGGATGAATAGTACATGTGTACCTGCAAATATTTACACAATAATACATTATTTTCAAAAAGAAAAAAAATTATTGTAACTAAAATGCCAAAGGTCATGTTTCCTGTCACCAAGGATGTTAATGAGCAGAGATGAACTTGAACATTTAAGTTGTCCTTTATTCAGACAGCAATCTGAGAAGGTGGAGGGTTAACACTCTCCCCAAACATCTTATCACATCTCAAAAAAAAGCATTCTATGAAGAATTAAACAAAGACAGTTAATCATTCATGTTCAACCTTGTCCCCACAGTGAGGGGTTGCCACATTGCTGGGACTGGTGATATCATGATGCCCCCATTTCTGGACCCAGGCACTTCCTGCAATGTCGAGTCTGGTTAACGCCAGATGGTAACAACTCTTTGCACTTTTCTAGGTGTCACCTGGACTGGAGAGTTAACTCAGAACAAGCAAGCCATTAATAATGAATGCGTGCAGATGGACTCCAAACAAACCAACAGTTACTAGCATATCCATACAGCTTCATTTCCTAGTGTGTGATTCAAAGTGCCCTGCTACCCTCCACTGTTAACTCTGTCTCCTTTATAACTGCTGTCTTTGCAAGATCTGTTTTCAGGTGAAAGGTGGCAACCTGCCAGTTGCCAGTAAGTTCTCTTATCCATAAGAGGATTTTCTGACACAGACCTATGCACTCTGTAATGGGCTTTATGCAACAGTGAACAGTTATGCCAAAAAAGACAAAAAGCAGGAAAATCAGAAAGGCTTCCATGAGGCCTCTAAAACTTGGGAGTGAGATAGTAAGAATCATTCTCCCTTCTTTATATTAGAGATAATTTCATTAATTATATTAGCCTTTTTGTTGATCAGTTGAGCACTCTCCAGCTGATTAAAGTGACAGTTTCCTTTAAACTGTTCGCACCCACGGGTTTGCCTCAGTAACAAATAATCGACCACAGCCTGCTTTCCTCCAGTGGCTCCCCAGACTTGACTTAATTCCTGCCTGACAGTCCCGGGAGCGTGGGATGTAGTGTCGAAGGCTCTGGTCGTTGTGCAAGCCAGGTATTCCAGTTCTGCAGTCAAGAATCCTACCATCATGGGCGTTACGAAGATGGTTACAGAGGCATACTCGGCAGCTCTCCACAGATGCACTTTGTCGTCACACGTGAGCGGGGAGGAAGTGTCCCTCTTTGTTTTCCCGCTGTGCATCAGGGTGGCTTTCTGAGATGTGTGCACTCTAACTCTTCCTATGCTTCAGGGCCCCCCAGTGCTGTTTGCAGGCACAAAAGAATAAGCTGTCTTCCCACACAGAAGGAACCACCCTGTTGGGAGCTTCAGGTGGCCCACAGCATACACTACAGGGGAGAACGAGTCACATCTCATGAGGGTACTTTCGGTCAGATCTACACAATCTCTCTTACACCCTGAGAAAACAACACACCCCTTGGGAGATGAGATACCTGCCAGTTTTAAGGTGAACATCCCCATTTCTCTCTTGGTCACAACAGATCCCCAATTATAGATGTCAGGAAAGGTCATTGGCTTATTCATGTTCTGGAATAAAGTGTAACTTCGTAGATCCTCAAGGTGTGCGCCAACTCCCATGAGACATGCTGCAGAAACCTCCTCAACATAGGAGCCTCCTCTAAGGCAAAAGTCAGAGGCATTTAAAATATTTTCTGGTAAGTAAGCCCATACAATCTCATCCTGCTGAAAAGCTGTGATGTCTCCCAGGAGAGTCAAAAGGCCAGTCATTAATAACAGCCCAGCTAGCATTGTCTTTTTAGAGTCCATTTCGAGTCCCTTGTTTGTTTGGGTACCCATTGGTCTTCACACACCCTTTTATTGTGGTGCAGTGTAGCTAATACTTAAGTTCAGCAGCTTGCCCTGCTACTAGTGTCTCCAGAAGCAATTCCCAGGGGCCAGTCCACTTCTCAGCGATCTGATCCTGCTTTTAGGTATTTCAACAGAACATAGTCTCCAGGCTTGACTGAACGCACAGGACCTATAAGGGAAGGCTCATTAGAACTTGCCTATGTTTGATTAAATCTAAAATTTGCCTTAGATAATGGACACAACTCTTAATGTTCGGTTCCTAATCTATTATTGTGTTACTCGGGGTATGTGTTTGGTCTGGAATGGTCACCCATAGACAATTTCATATTGACTCAAACTGAGCCTGCTTCAAGGAGCAACCCTCACCCTGAGCAAGGCAATAGACAAGGCTTGGTCCCAGCAATGTGTTTCTTGGAACAACTTAGTGATCATCCCTTTACAGGGTGATTCATGTTCTCCACCTTGAGGATTTCAGACTGTGTGTAACCTCCTTTTATGTCTAAGTGTTTGTTTATTCTTTAAGCCATCTTGGATTCTGCTGAACAGTCTACAAGTTATAACATTTTTCTCACTAAGGATTTGATAATTTCTCAATTCAAGAGAAGAATTCTCTAATCCATCTTCCCAAAGTGTCATTACAGACCAACATATATTTGAACCCTCTTAGTTTTGATTTTACAGTAAAACCAACTTGTCAATTCTCACATGGATACTGTCCCCACCATTGTTTGAAGTCCTTTTGGTTTGGGACGTGTGTTTTTCTGTCAAACTGCACATTGAGTAGTTGTTCTTACTATAGCTTTGGACAGCCTGGGGCTTTTCTTTCCAGATAGAACTGTGAACACGTAACAAACATGGAAGTATCCCGGGGGTCAGTATAACTATTGGCTGGATTTCCTGCTGACTGTTCAGATGCTCAAGTCAGTGCTATGAGTTGAGCTTTCTAGGCAGACATCCCTGGTGGTAGTACTTAGCCTTGTTGATATCTTCCAGAGTAACCACAACAAACCTAGCCATTTTACCACACTGATGGATGTATCTGTTTCTGTCAGCATACAGGGTCCAGGCAGCTTTGCTCAGAACTGATCCTGTAAGTCAAATCTACCATGGTAGATTTCATCTACGATCTGGGTGCACACATGTAGTAAAGGCTTCCGTCTGGGGCCCAGAAGGAGGGTAGCTATGTTTATCTTCCACACCAGCATGAGGGATACATCGGGATTATTAGGTAGAACTGCTTGGCATTTTCTCACTGGCCTTCAGTGAGTCACATATTTCCTTTTTGTTCTAAAATGATCGTCACTTAGTGTAGTGCACCCACCACAGTGACCTGGACAGAACTCTTTTGCTTCCTGCAACAGTTCATGTGCAATGGCTATAGTCCCCTCTCTTTCAAAGCCTGTTAATATTCCTGGATCCATTCCAAACATTTCCACTCAGATCCCTGCAAAGCTTCCTAAATGGCCTTAGCTCACAAGGTCAAAGGTTGGGATTCAAATTCTACAGCAACCTGTCAAGCCTAGGGAACACCTGAATTATTATTAGAAGGGGTTTCCATTTATATAATTGTCTATTTCTAGTCCCTGATCTGGAGTATCTCTTTCCTATTTCAAAGAGGAAATCCAAGAATCTCATGGAAAATTTAGGCTTTTATGCCACATACTCACAGGCAGTCAGATGATTAAACACTCTCTGGTGTTCATTAAGTGTTGCTGAAAGGAATTGCTAATTATCAGCCAAGTATGATAAGTAACTCATAGATTTTGACTCTCTTAGATTTTGACTCCAATATCTCTCCAAAGGTTGTTGAAAAATTCTTAAATTCCTGGCATAGCACTGCACAATGGAACTGATTTTTTTCTTTCTTTCTTTTTTTTTTTTTATGTGCATGGGTGTTTTGTCTGCACTGCTGTGTACCATGTGAATGCAGTGACCACACAGGCCAGATGAGGGCACCAGAACCTCTAGGACTGGAGTTACAGACAGCTGTGAGCTGCTATATATGGGTTCTGGAAATTGAACCTGGGTCGTCTTGAAGTTCAGCCAATGCTCTTAACCACTGAGCTATCTCTCCAGCTCCTAGATTTAGTGTTTAAACTGGGAGTCTGGTGAACAGAGGATGTGATTTTGAGTCAACTGGGACATTAGCGATGTGTCCTCCAAGTCCAAACTGAAAACCCGCAAACGTCTCCCAGAATGCCATGGGTCAGCCAGCATAGACAGGGACAATATCAATGCACAATATCAGGGATGGCTCACAACTCCTACACAGATGAGTTCTCATCACCGTGGAGCTTCTTCACTGGCAACATGGGACTGTTATTAGGGAGGTTGACAAGGTCTAATAAATCCATACACTGGAAAATATTAATTTTTCAGATTCATTTCTGCTAGGACTTCCCTAGAAGAATTTCATTTTGAATTTAGGGGTGTCTCTTAGACGAATCTTCACTGGGAAAGCTCTTCTAGCCCGTACAACCATACAACTAGATTTACCTTGGTCAGGCCTTCAGTTCACATAACATTGGAGCTTCTTCGTATACACCTTCAGAATGAATTGACAGGTGTGTTCTAGAAGAACCTGTAGAGAAGTTGCCAGTCTTCAGGGGTGAAAAATATACGCGTAATTTGTGCCTGCAGCTTAGGTGATAGATCTCTTCCTAAAAGGGTACTGGACAACTGGGAGTGTAGAATTCATGACTTAATTGATGATTCCCTAGCAGGCTTCACAGCAGGCAGGGAAAACCGATCAGGATGAGGTAAGAATGAAACATACCAGCCTGATTTTATTATAATTGGAGCTAGACCAGGACTTCTAGAGTCTGGCTCAGATCATTTTACTTTAGCCGTATTTAAGCATGGCACAATTTTGGGGAAAAAGGGTACTCAGATAACAATTAACTCAGTCCTAAGGGAACAACAATTTAAGACATGTTTGCACTGAGATTCTTTACAAAGTACATCCTCTTCTTTCACAAGAATGGGTCCTGTTGACTAAGAGATAGTGCCCAAGATTTAGGGTCTAGAGAGCTTGACTGAGGTAAACACAATGTCTGTGGGAGTCAGGATTGGCCTGGCCCTAAGAAAACATGGAAGTCACTTAGCTGTTGTAAATCACAAGTGACATCACTCCTAAGAATAGGTTTATGGCTCAGGAGCTGTGTTCAAGATTTAGGAGGAAAGGGTCTGAGATAAGTAAACTCTGGGAGCTCTGCGCAGAGTCTGTCTCACCAGACAGCAGAGGATCACCAGGTTGTGAAACTACATCATTCCTGGGATTCCAGGAAGCAGCTAAGCACCTCATTCCATTGAAGAGGTGAGCTGTGGGTTTAACTTTCCTGGCATCTCCAGAGCTTATTGGTGTGCACAAGGCCTTTTTGTCCTCTGCAACTTAAAACTGTGTCTCTCCCATGATGCATTCCAGGAGGTTGAGAAAATACGGATTCTCCAGGCTTTGGAAATGCCAATCACTGTCATCATTACTCTAGAGACTTTTGTAGGAGGCAGGTTTCCTGAATCTGCATCCTCCATGAGGATATGACAGTTCAAAGTCTGCCTACCCCCCTCAACTGTCAGTTGGTTGTCTGAGCTGTAGAGGCCCCTCTGTGTCTTTAAAAGACTTGCTCTGTTGTCCCTGTCTTCAGCCTCCAAAGTCCCTTCCATAGCGTTGGTGGCTACTACGCCTTACGATGTTTGTTACACACCTTGAAGGCAGGATCCATAGGTTGAGAAAAGTTTCTGCCCATACTTCCTTCTACATTTTGTAAATTATCTGTTTAGACAGGACTCATTCTGTAGCTATGGCTGCCCTGGAATTTGCTATATGCCAGCCTGATCACAGAGATCTGCCTTCCTCTGCCTCTCCAGTGCTGAGATTAACTTCTTAAAAATTTCTTTTGAATGTCAAGACAGCTTTGTAAAATACAGGTTCTATTTACCATCCTTGACAGTGCCTAGGCTGGAGGATCAATACTGACATATTTCAAGATATGTGTAATGTATTCATTCCAAGAATTTAGATGGAAGTCCACTGGCTTTTTGTTATACCTTTTGACCCATAAGTAAACTCTTGACTTGGTACCCCTTTCCTTAGATCTCCCAGGATATGTCTCCGTATCTCTCTAGATGTGCCATTCCATCTTCATTAGATCCTGATTAGGATCTTTATAGTCTCATCAGGAAGGTGGGTCCAAGTCAGATGGTCCTGATGCAAGCTTCTTCGCTGGCTTGATTTTAGTACTAACATCACTTTATTGCCCACCAAGTGAATAATGAACAAGGCCCTGAAACTGACCAGATCTATTAGGATCTTCCCTCTACAAGTCTAGCAAAGCTACAGGGACTGCTGAGAAACACTTGGAGATAGTCTGAGATGCCCAGCCAAGGTGTCTGAAAGAAACAGATCAGTCGAGCAACCTGGAAGAAGCAGAGACCAACGGACTGCCTTGCAGAGGCTCAGACCAATTGAGCTACTGTTGGGAGCCAGTCCAGTCCAAAACTTTCTCAGGGGCCCTGGGGGAAGGACAAAGAAAACACTAGTTCTGTGCCTTTGCCCAGGGGTAGACTTGGGTATGTCCAGGGCTTGGGTCAGAGCTGCAAAAACGTTAATGTTTCAGTTCATGGGAACCTGACTTTCCCCACCTGAAGAGACTGGAGTCACCAGTCCCAAGGCTGCTGTGTGCTTGGTCTGTGCTATAGTCGAGACATTCTGTATTCCCTTTGTAAAATGTCACTTGATTAGCTTCCTGTTCACTTTGCCCTATTGCAGATGTGTGTTTCAGACTGCCTCATTTCCTGCCTACAAGCTGTATAGAAGATGTTGTACTTCTTGGTTTGAAATAAGGCATAGCTTGTAGAAGATCTTCTGATCCCAGCATTCCTGTATTTATTTTCTCATCCCCTAGTTCTCTCCCTTGACCTGCTATTCCGGGTCACGCTAACTGGAAGGGATACTCTCTAGCATGTTGAGCTGCCTGTGCGCTGTCCAGTATGCTCCAGGTTTCCAGATGTTGTAAGCTGTTACCCTTGCAAGGGTGGGCTTTTGTGATGCAGCTGTCTTTGAGCCACTTCTGCTCCCGTAAGTAGCCTTTCATTCACATTACCATAAGTAACCTCAATAACACTCATTGGTTCACCAAGTTGGACTTTGATGGTATCTGTATATTAGTCAGTTTTTGATTCCCTATCTGGGTAGACTAGATGTTTGCTTGAGTCTCCTCAGAAATAATGCTGCACAACAGGAAGTGACTAAATCAGGTACTCAGAATCATCCTGGTAGGGTATCCTTGAGTATTCCCAATTCAAGCAGTTAGTGTGGAAAAGAAGAATATGGGCGCTATAATACCCCAGTGGCTGCCCATTTCTCTGCCAAGAAGGAGTGTTCTTAATGGTTATTGCCCTGACAGAGGCTGAGTACCATCCCTATCACAAAGGGTACCCTGTAAGCTTCAAGAGGAGGACATCATTTCAGATTCCTCATCCTCTTTCTCATTCACTTTAGCCAGTCCCAGGTATTGGAGACCTGGTGCTGAGGGTTGACAGTATCTGACTCTTCCTGTATCTTTCCCCCGGTACAGATTTTTCTGGAGTACAATTTAGTATAATATTTGTACCACTAATTGATCTCCACTTAAAGTCAAATCTTGATTGAGTAGTGCTATAAGATCCAGGGTATGAGGCACCTTTTCTTGATCTTTTGCAAAACAGCTGTAGTTGCAAAATAGAATATATTTCACCTTAGAACCCAATACATAGAGTGGTCAAGCTGTATTATCATAATATACCATTTCATCATTCAGAGAGTCATAAGCATAGTCAAACAAACTTGCCCGAATTCATTCTCTGAGATATTGGCAGAATAGAGGCTACGATACCCTTTCTAACAGATAGAGAGCTATGAAGAAGACCAAAAAAATGGCACAGAAAGGTACATTCAATATAGAAACCACAGAGGCTATAACTTGATGGAGGCAGAACAGAAAGATCTGCCAGCAAGTCCTTGTAGGTTGTAATGGAAAGCGGAAACAGAACAGAAAGTACCGTGATTCAATTTGTTAAGTGAAAGTGTCCAAGAAACCAACTGCTGGGAGATGGGAAAAGGTAAGTCACCAAGTTAATTCACTTGGTGAACTACAGGTAGTTTTCCAAGTTCAGAATCTGGAAACCCCTAGCCCAGGCAGCCAGTCACTTACCACAGTGCCAAAATAGTCCAGGGGGGTCGCCGACATCCGCCAGTGGAATACTGGCGTTCACTCTGCCTGACACCAAGTCAGTAAGCAGAGGCAGAAGTTGAGCCTTTAAGTAGTGCTTTGTTCAGAGGGCTGACAACTGAGGAGGGAGTGTGCTACCCTTTGAAAAAGCACACGCTTCAACACCTCACCCAAAACCGCTGTTTTATAGACCACGAAGAAGGCCAGCTAGTCTTTAGTGCTCCAGCTCATCTCCCGCCCCGTTGGGTGGTTACTATATTGGACCTGTTACTTCCCTTCCAGACGTCTGTATCCCTGAACTGTGGTATCTGGTTAACATCAGAGGTATCAACTTTGCACTCCTCCAAGCTCTACTTGGACTAGGGAGTTAACACAGAAAAAATAAGAACAAATAAGCATTAAAAATGTACAGAAAAAAAATGTTACTAGAGGTTATGTGCAGATTTCATTCTGCAATGTGTTGTGCAAATGTCCTGCCTAACTCCTCCTCTGTGCAGTTTCTGTAGACAGTCCTCCCTGATCTTGTCAGCTCTTCTTGACTCATCTAGTGAGAAAACAAACAAACAGGTGCTGGGATAAGTGACTTTTCTTCCCAGTGTCCCCTTTTCTCTGTCTTTATATTATTCCTCAATCAGACTAGGGTGTGTATGTAATTAAATTGGAGTAGACATAAATAGGGAAATTGAGACAAGAAGCCATGCATGAAAAATAACTCTCACCTCAAAGAGCTATTTTATTCTTGAGTCAAATGTGAGTGACCATGGCTTGGGAACACAGATTCCAATGATCTCAAATAACACATTCTAGGGGTGGAGAGATGGCTCAGCCATTAAAGGCTAAGCTTACAACCAAAATGTCAAATAACATGTTCTAATGTAAAAATTATTTTATGAAGTTTTTATAGCTATACAACAAAAGAAAGCTACAAATTAAGGAATTTTTTCTCAAATACACGTTAGTAGAAATATGGAGAAACTGGGTTATACCAAATCAAGGAAATCTATATTTTAGATTTTAAATGCCATCTTGTAGATGAATTGCTAAACAGTCCTATTAAATAAAAAAAAAAAACCGGAGCCAGATATAGGGGGTGAAAACCTGAGAGATCAGAGAAATAAGAATAGGAAAAGCCACAAGCTAACCTCACCTCACCGACACCCCAGTCTCCAAAGACAGAGAGACCTACTTCCTGTATACCCATGCCTATATGCCTTTCTGTGGTATTGTATTCCCCCAAATATTGTGCATGCTAATAAACTTATCTGGGGTCAGAGACAGAGCAGCCACAATATTAAACATAAAGGATAGGCAGTGGTAGCGCACGCCTTTAATCCTAGCATTCCAGAGGCAGAAATCCATGTGTTCAAGGATACAGACAGGCAGGGTGACTCATCCCGCCTTTAATCCCAGAAAGCAAGCCTTTAATCCCAGGGAGTGGTAGTAGAAAGCAGAAAGGTATATAAGGCGTGAGGACCAGAAACTAGAAGCATTTGGCTGGTTAAACATTTGGCCTGGTTAAGCATTCAGGCTTTTGAGCAGCAATTCAGCTGAGACCCATTCTGGATGAGGACTCAGAAGCCTCCAGTCTGAGGAAACAAGACCAGCTGAGGATCCAGCGAGGTGAGGTAGCTGTGGCTTATTCTGGCTCTCTGATTTTCCAGTGTTCACCCCAATAACTGGCCTCAGGTTTGATTTTATATATAAGAACTTTTTAAGATTCATGCTACACCTTTCCATTCTCTTCTCTCATTTGCTCTGTCCAGATACATCACTCCCTCTTCCTGCCCAGCTCTGTCACTTCCTGTCTGTCAGTATAGACCTCCAGACCTCTATGGTTAGTGCTGGGATTAAAGGTGTGTGTCACCATGCTTGGCTCTGTTCCCAGTGTGGCTTTGAACTCACAGAGATCTAGACAGATCCCTGCCTCCCCAATGATAAGATTAGAGGCATGTACTACCATTACCTGGCTTCTATGTTTATTATAGTGGTTGGCTTTTTCCTCTGATCCTCAGATAAATTTTATTGGGTTGCACAAATAAAATATCACCACATTTCCCCTTTTTGTATAAAAAATAAAAAATATAACTAATATAAGAAAAACTATATATGATAAGTACAATAACTATATACAATATATACAAGCAATAAATACACCAACAATGTCTAGTCCATTTGCATTTGATAAATTCAGCAAAAAATTCCATTATCTATCCCATTTTGGTGAGTCTAAAATGTACCTAATTCACTTCTATCCTATCTTGTATTACCAACTGAAAACTATCTTATGATGTCTTTCAAATTTATACACTTTACACTTCTTAGTGAGTTTCTTTTCTGAATTTCTTAACAAGGAAAACTGTAACTACAACTATCTGCAACTCCCTCAGAGACCTGAGAAGGAAATAATATTACCCAGTAAAACAGTAAGTACTGTTGGACCCCAAAGTTTAGGGTCTCAAGTGGGCGCCCCAAGAACCCAGACTCCAGTCCAGTTGATGCAACAGCACGAGGATTTATTAAGCTTCTATATAGAAGGGCTCCTCTGCTCCCAAGAACAAGAGTCGCATCTTACTACAGCCCCATAAGGGCTTTTAAAGGAAAAACCCATAAAACCCACAAGATTACAATTCCCATACAATTTTGTTTCACAAGATCGTGGTCTGATCACAGAGAGGGTACAGTCACGTCCACATGTACATTCTTCCTGAAACCTCAAGGGGGGTATCAGGGCGGGAGTGGAGTTTACATAAAGGTCACAGTGGTCCTTCCTGGAACACTTGCAACTATCCCAGTCACAGTTGAGCACATCTCTTAACAGAAGTCTTTTTACATTGTTACAGGTTGTAGGGGAGATTGAGTAATGGCTGAGTCAGGTTGCCCTTGGAACTAGATTTTTAGTTTCTCATTTCCTGGTGCTTGAAGTTTCTCTTTTCCTGAGGCTTGGGGGTGTAACCCTGAAAGGCTAGGGTCTTTCACAGGAACTAGAAGGGTTGCTAGTTTGCATCCTTGCTTGGTGATTATTGTGCTTTAAAACCCTGCCGAGCCATGCAGCGACTTTGCCGTTGGGACTCCGTGAAACTAGACCGGCTTTTCAGTAGGTGCTAGGGCTGAGTTGTGGTGGCAGCCGACGCCACGCGGGGGAGAAGGTGCCTGTGAGGGACGTACCCTCTTGCCATGAAGATTTTTGGCTCCAGGAGCAAGGGCCCATCGCCGTTAGGCCCCTCCGCCCGCCCGCGGAACAACTCTGTGGGCTTTGGACGTGTGAGTGCTAGTGGCTCCCACATGCCCAAGTACCACATTCACGACAAGGATATGGGCAAGATCCACAAGGCTGCAAGCGTGGGTGATGTTGCCAAAGTACAGCATATCCTTATCCTTGGGAAAAGTGGCGTGAACGATAGAGATAAGAAGGACAGGTAATAAATAGGGCCCGCGAGCTAGCGGGGCGGGACGTGGCCAGTGGGGGAGCATGCACCTTGTCTGGCTTCTGGGCTGAAAGGCAGGGCCAGAGGCTGGCTTTCACTAAGGAAGCTTGACTTCCCACCTTGCACTTGGATGCCTAAGCCTTGGTGGGGTCTAGAGCGTGCCCCTGTATGAGTAGCAAAGACAGCAACAGGAAAACACTCTAGCTGGAGTAAGATCCACTTACAGTTCCCTTTATTGGCTATGTAAAGCGAGTTAACTAAACAATTTTTAATTTTTTTGCACACATTTAAAAATGTTTTACATTGTAAACATACATAATGGGAGAAATATTTCTGTTCAAGGCTAAAAATTCTTCCAGTAATATCCAATAATATAATAACGTACACCTGTGTGAATGTGTTTTCTGCTGCATTTTGAAGTAGGAAAATAGTTCTATGTTCTCGAGTAGAAGACTGATAATTCCCAGAATGTGAACAACGTATCCTATCACTCTTACATAAACCGAGTAAGAATACCATGTTTTAACAATTTTGAGTTTCTCATGCTGCTTTTGACTTTGTGACGACACTGGGAAAAACCTTCCTAAAGTATCAAAACATGAGTTTTCACAATCAGTCAATTATCAGCAGCCAAGAGACACATCAGTGAGCAGAGCAGAAATGAAAACCCAGAAGTACCCAGTCAAATATAGGTAAGAATTTAGATATTGATTCTGGTAACCCCCATCAGTAGAAAACATGATCTTCATGAATGAAATGCTTGTTAACTTGTTTAGAGTAAACTAGATACAGTTTTATGTCACTAATATAAATTTCTGATAGATTGTAATTTAATAAAAAAAATGAGAAAAGTACCAAAACAAGTAAGACTAAAAATGACTACAAAACTACTGTGTCATGTGTGTCTGTGTGTTGGGGACTGAATGCAGGTCGTGGTGTATGCTCAGGATACATTCTGCCATTGAGCTTTTTAAAAGCCTAAAACGAACCATTCTCAAGACCTGACTAAGCAAAATCCAAGGATAAAGCAACTGTATACTTGCATAGTATTCACATTACATATATATGAATATCACATAAAAACCATCTTCATTTTTACAGAGAATTTTTTTAAGTCAATACGGAAAACCTTGAATCTAAACTCTTATTATTATTATTTTATATACTCATTTGTGTATTGTTGCTGGGGATCAAACACATGGCCTTGGAAATGCCAGGCAAGTTCTCTGGGACTGAACTGGATCCCTAGCCCCTGAACTCTTAATTTAATTTGCATAAAGGTTTTTTTTGTATACTTATAATAATCTATGGACAGTAGAACAGTATTTTGTGTCTGTGGTAAGAGCAGGAAAGTAAGTTGAGAGAGAAAAGAAATGGCACTTTTCAGGGCCTCCCTCTATGAGGATGGTGAACAGTGTGACTTCCGATGCTGAAGCTTACATTGATTAAGACTTTTCAAACAGACAAGTTGGTAGTAAGTATTCTACCACACCTTAAACATGTTTCTGTCTCTAAAATATATTTAGGAAATAATGAGACAATTTCTCTTTCTTGACACTGCTTAAAATAGCAGTGCATTAAGAAGAAGCTGGAAAATGTATTTTATAAGTAAATTGCAGTCCATCCATAAGATGGAATATATGACCACTGAAGGTAGTGCAGACGCAGATATGGATTAACATGGAAAGATGGTATATCAAGTAAGGAGAAGTCATACACATATGTGTTATGATTATACATGTACGCAAAGTATGATCTATCTTAGCCATAATGTATTTAAAATGTGATAAAATAAAGAATAAAGTTACTGATTTTTTTAAGATTTTAATATAATTATATCATTTCCCCCTTCCCTTTCCTCCCTCCAAGTGCTCCCATACAGCCCTACTTGCTCTACTTCAAATTTCAGACTGTACAGTATGCTCCTGGGTTGTGCTGGGTCTGCCGCTGATCAACTGTGTGTTCTAGGACACTTTGGCTGTCTTTTCTTTGCCTCACTTCTTTGTAAAATGCCTGCTACATCTTAGGCTGTCTTGCAGAATTGTGGACTACAGTGAGGTGAGCACATGAACAGCGCTTATAGTAATGTGTAGTAATTGTAGGTCCAGAAAAAGTAAGACCTGTCATCATTTTGAAAAAAACGTTTCCAGTCCATACTTGGTAGTTTATGCTTGTAATTCAACACTTGGAAAGCTGAGGCAAGAAGTCCACCATGAGTTCAAGGCCAGCCTGGACCACATACTGAATTCCAGACTTACCTAGGCTAAAGAGTTAGATCTCATCTTAATAACAAAACAGAACAAAAAAGATTTCCTTATGTAAGGATTTCAGAAGCACTTCCCAGATAGGTTGTAGTGCCCACAAAACTTTGTTTTTATTGCAAATGACAGTAAAAACAACAAATAGGAGCCATTAATGTAGCTCAGAAGATGAAAGCATTTGCCACCAAGCCCAAGGACCTGAATTTGATAACCCAGAACACACATGGCCAAAGGAGAGAACCAGCTTTACACGCTATTCTCTGACCTCTTCACTTGCACTATGACACACATGTATACACACATGCGCGGACACACACACACATACACTAAAAAGAAATGTAAAAGAACTTTTCTTAATAGTATATTGCTGTGGGATGTCTTTCTGTATGCTGTGAGTGCTGTGGGATGGTCTATATGTCAAATGCTCTGATTGGTCAATAAATAAAACACTGATTGGCCAGTGGGCAGGCAGGAAATATAGGCAGGACTAACAGAGGGGAGAATTGAGAGAACAGGAAGGTGGGAGGAGACACTGCCAGCCGCCGCCATGACAAGCAGCATATGAAGATGCTGGTAAGCCACGAGCCATGTGGCAAGGTATAGAGTTATAGAAATGGACTAATTTAAGCTATAAGAACAGTTAGCAAGAAGTCTGCCACGGCCATACAGTTTGTAAGCAATATAAGTCTCTGTGTTTACTTGGTTGGGTCTGAGTGTCTGTGGGACTGGCAGGTGACAGAGATTTGTCCTGACTGTGGGCAAGGCAGGAAAACTCTAGCTACAAAACGATCTTACATGAACCCAAACAATGTGTGATTCAAAGGACAGCAAACAGGCAGAGCACACTCTGGCTTGGTAGAGTGAAACTGTCACTTGAATTTCTCCAAGGAACAGTTCTGACTCTCCATTCTCTTCTGCCTTCCTCAGGGTCACCTCTCTCATGTCCCTTTTCAAGTGGTTTGTTTGTTTGTGTTTTTTTTTTTTCTGCAGCTCTTGAAATTTTGCTCATAATTCTGATACTATCCTATGGAGAGTATAAATAATTGCATCAAACATTCCTAGAGTCTAAGGCTTCCGCTCTTAAGTGTCTTCTTTCGATATCTGGGGAAAACATAGTAAAACTTCTGTTTTTCAAAAAGGTTAAGTCATGCATGAGAACAAGCTGTGTGGAAAGGGAAAGAAACTCGGAGAAACAGAAGTTGTGTCATACCATTCTTTCCCCGGAGAGGTTCTGGTCCTCACTGTGTTCATCAGCCATCCAGTCAATGATGGTCACTGTTACTGTTTTATTTCATACTCTTTGGACTGTTCTTTGAAGCGTCCTATTGCTAGTCAGTGTCTCTGGGAGACCAGCAGGGCCCCGGGAGGAGGGACTTCATACCCGGCACTGAGAATTTGACTTACTAACCTATGACCTGTAGTAGCAGAATTATCTGTTTTTTAACTTGTTTTAAGTGGTTTACAGAATAACAAGCTTCCGTACGCACCCTTTTCATGCACCCTCATTTTGTGTTAACCCTCCCCTCATGTTCCCCTCCCACCTCTCCAGGCCTTCTTTAAGCCTTTCTACCCTCATATTCACCCTCTCTACCTTCATATTGCCGATGTTCTACCAAGCCCCCTTCTTTAAAGCATTTCTTCCTCCTGATTGGCCACTTTCTAGTTTCCTTACATCTACAGGTACTTCGTGTTAAACACACAGCTCTCACAATTCCAAGCCTGGTTCCATGGAAGAAACAACATTTGCCATTTGTCTTTCTGGGTCTGAGTTACCTCACCCAGTATATACATGAATTCTATCTATTCACCTGTAATTTTCACTATTTCAGTTCTTTATAACTGAATAGAATTCCATTGTGTATATTACCACAATTCATTATCCACTTGTTAATGATGGACATCTGATTCCATTTTCTAGCTACTGTGAATAGAGAAGTGATGAATATGGATAAGCAAGAGTTTCTGTAGGAGGGTTACAGGGTCCCTAGATACCCAGAAGTGGTGTGTCCAGCTCGTATGGCAGTTCTGTTTTCAGCTTATGGAGGGACTTCCACACTGAGTTCCATACAGACTGTATCATTTTGCACTTCTAATAGTGAACAGCGTTCTCCTTCATCATACTCTAACCAGTGTTTGCTATCATTTGATTTCTTGATGATAGCCATTCTGACTAGGGTGAGATGGAATCTCAAAGTGGTTTTAATTTGCATTTACCTGATGACTAATGGCATTTGAACAGTTTTTAAAATGTTTAGTAACCATTTGCATTTCTTTCATTCAGATCTGTTGCCTATTACTTGATTGGATCATTTTCTTGATGCTTTGATTTTTAAGTTCTGAATGTTCTTGATAATAATCTTCTATCAGATGCAAGGATTTTTTTTCCCATTTCATGGGTTTCCTCTTCAACCAGCTGTTTCCTTTGCTGTAAAGAAACGTTTTTAGTTTTGTGAGGTCCCATTTGTCAATTGGTGGTCTTAGTTTTTGAGTGATTATGGTCCTCTTTAGAATGTCCCTACCTCTGCCTATATCTTATAGGGTACTCCCTACATATTCCTCTAGGAGTTTCAGATTTTGCATTGAGGTCTTTGATCCATCTGAAGTAGATTTTTGTACAGGGTGATAGACAGAGATCTAGTTTTAATCTTCTGTATGTGGCTCTCCAGTTTTCCCAGCACCACGCAGTGCCTGCCGGTACTGTCTTTTCTTCAGCGAAGATTTTTGTCAAAAGTCAGCTCTGTGTTTGCAAGGATTTATACCTGGGTCCTCTGTTGTGTTCCATTGACCTGTGTTTGTTTTGGTATCAGTACCACACTACTTTAATTTCAGTGGCTCCATGGCAGAACTTGAGGTCAGGCATGATAATTTCTCCAGCATTGTTTTTCTGGTTCAGGGTTGTTTTGGCTCTCCTAGGTCTTTTGTGCTTCCATGTGAATTTTAAGATTTTTTTTTTCCTGTTTCTGTGAGGAATACCAAGGGGATTTGGGTTCATATTACAATAAATCTTTAAAGTTCTTTTGCTAAGATGATTATTGCCATCGTATTAATTCTTCCCATCTATAAGAATGAGAGGTTTTGTACCTTTCATTGTCTTACCCAAGAGTTTCTGGGGTTTGTTTTGTTTTGAGTTCAAAGGTTTTTTCTTCTTCTTGATTTCTTTAGTGATGAGTCATTGTTTGATAGCATGCTGTTTAATTTCCATGAAATTGTGTATTTTCTTAGTTTCTTTTACTATGTGTTTTGAACTTTATTTCACTGTGGCCAGATAGAATACAAGAATTATTTTAATTTTCCTATATTTATTGGAATTTTCTCTGTGTCTCAATGTGTGCTTTATTTTAGAGAAACTTCCATGAGCTATTGAGAATATTGTATATCCTGTAGTGTTTGGGTAAAATATTCTATAGGTACCTGCTAGGTTCATTTAATCTATAATGTTATTTAACTATGATGTCTCTTTGTTTATTTTTTGTCTAGATGACCTGTGAATTGGTGAAAGTGGAGTACCAAAGTCACCTATTATTACTGTGCTGAGGTTAAGCTGTGGTTTTATGCCCACTCATATTTGCTTTATGAAATTGAGTGCATTTTTAGTTTGTGTATGTTCAGTGTTTGTCTTAGGGTTTCTACTACTGTGAAGAGACACTGTCACCATGTGGCCACCACAGCCACTGTGGGAGTCGGCATACAGTGAGAACCAAGTTTGTCTACCTCAGTTGTTAGGATGCTACTGTTCTAGTATGACCTATGGAGACAGCGGGTCTCTACAACTCCAGTATGGTGTGGAATGTCCTTATTCATTAACAATAATAATAATAATAATAATAATAGTAAAATAGTAATAATAATAACCATAGGGATACTATCTATCATGCTCAACTAGGACCAAAGTCAGTACTCTGTGAGAAACTGACACACCTTAGAAGAAAAACAGTTACTGAGGGGCCCTGAAAAACTGGTAGAGAACATTGACCCATCAGCTGTGTAAATCTCAAGGTGGGAGCATGAAATATGAAAAACAAGATGACATTATGCCTACAATAGCAGTATTCAACAACAGACTCCAAAGAAGTCAATATGGATGAAATATATTATAATATCAAAGGGTGATTTTAAGAAAGCCTTCTGAGTTCTAAAAGAATATGAATGCATATGTCACATTAGGAATATAGTAGAAGATATGAGTGATTAACTCAGAAAAATATCAAGTTGAAATCTCGGGAATCAAAAGTTTAATATATATTAAAACAAATAAAGGAGCATGGAGCAATTGATCAGCAGGAAAGAGCATTGGCTGCTCTTCCAGAGAGGCTGGGTTCAATTCTGAGCACCAACATGGCAGCTCCAACTTCTGTAACTCTAGTTCCGGAGGACCCAACACTCTCTTCTGGCCCCTGTGGGTACCAGTCATGCATGTGGTACACAGACATCCATGCAGACAACACACTCATATGCATAAAATAATTTAAAAATTTAAAAATAAAGGGAAGACTCAACAGTAGATTAGATCTGTTCTGTGGAAGAAAGAATACCCCAATTTGATATAAATCTTTTGAAATAGGTGAGTAAATAAATGAATCAATAATTACAAAGGAGGAATGGAGACACCACTCAAGACTTTTGAGGCATCATTAAATGACAAATACAAATGAAGTATCTTAAGGAGATGAGAAAAAACTTCATGACATATCAAATCAATTAAATATAATAATAGCTTTAAAAATCCCCAACCTTAGGAAAGATAAGGATATTTGTGTACAAGATGCCCACAGGATCCCAAACAAAGATGATCAGAAAAGATCCTGATCAATGCATATTACAGCCAAACTACCAAAAGTCCAATACAGAAAGATTTCTAAAAATCACTAAGAGAAAAATGACTAAGTCACATCTGAGAGTTATTTCAATAAAGTAATCACAGATTTCTCAGCAGAAACCCTACAGCCAGGAAGGAATGGAGTTATGTGAAAGTTATGAAAGAAAATAACTGCCAACAAAAATATTATACTCAGGAAAAGTATCATTTAGAAATGAAAAAGAAATGAAGGCCTTTCAAGATAACCAATACCAGATGGAATTCATGACTTCCGGATGCACTCTGCAAAGGGTGCTTGACAATGCCCGCGCAGGAATTGAGGAAGATTATCTATCACCATGGAAGTATGTCAAGGTGTCAGCCCTGCTACAGGAGCAGATAAACAAAAATGAAATGGTAAGAGTCAAATCTTAATACAACAAATCCTCACAAATATCAACAGGAGAGAGAGGTAGGAAGGAACAAAGAACATTCAAAACAGGAGAATGCAGCAAAATGACAGGAATAGCCCTTAGCCATCCATAATAAGTTTGAATATAAATCGACTAAATTTACTAATTCAAAGTTGGCAGTGATGCCAAGCTGCTCAGAGACCACAGACTTCAAAAGTGAAAGGTGTGTTGCCATGTCCCCTCTATAAACTGGTGCCATTTTAAAAGATTGCTTGTGAGAACATGGTATTGTCTTTTATACTGCTGGCAAAAGGTTATATTTCTTTTTTTGTTTGTTTTGTTTTTTCTCTATTAAGGTTTTTTTATTTTATTCATTTTATGTACCAATCACAGATCCCCCTCTCCTTCCTCCTCCCACCCCTCCTGCCTTTCCTCCCAACCCAACCCCATGAACTTTAGACCAACAGCTGTGGAGCCTCCATGGGACTGGACTAGGCCCTCTACATAAGCCAGACAGTTGTGTAGCTTGATCTGCTTAAGGGGCCCTCTGGCAGTAGGATCAGGATCCATCCCTGGTGCATGAGCTGGCTTCTTGGAGCCCACTACCTATGGTGGGACACCTTGTACAGCATTGATGCAGGGGAAAGGGGCTTGGACCTGCCTCTCCTGAATGTACCGGGCTCTGCAGACTCCTTAAGAGATTATATTTCTGAATAGATGACATGAAAGTGTATGTAGGATTTTTTTTTTTTTACAAGACTGTACTTTTAGCAGACATCATACAGACACATCAATTAAAACATGTTCTGCAGGCTCTGGAGAGAAGGTTCAATGGTTAAGAGCACTGGCAGCTCTTCCAAAGGGCCTGACATGGCAGCTCACAACCATCTGAAATCCAGTTTCAGGGGATTTTATATCTTCCCTTGACATGTATCAGATGTGCACATGGTGCACAGAAATACATGTAGGCCCAACATTCATACACATAAAAATAATAAAATAAATCTAGAACAACAAAGCAAAAACACATCTATAAGGCTTCAAGGAATGTGCATAGTGTGTGGACTGGGGTGGAATTTTATTGGTTGTATAAAACTAGTTTAGTCTAGGCACTAATTCCTCCATATTTCAATGTAGGGTCTACCATAGCGGGTGGTATCAATTGTCTTCAGAAATGTAAGGGAACAAATAGAATTTAAGTGAAAAGGCTTAGGGAATCCATAGCAAAGACGCTGTTATGGAAATGTCTAGGAACTGATCTGCTTTTATCTCACTAAACATGGCAGGGGAGTCATGAGATAGCACAAACAAAATGTGCCTGATCCTGAGAGCCTCACTGCGGACACGCGCTGCCCCTCACTCCTGGCTACAGGCCTGCAGGCTTTCTGAATTGGTGAGTGTGACTATGTTACCAACTTAACTTTCTCATTTTGAAGGTAGTTAATGTATAACTGGTTAAAATGTCCTCTCCATCACCAAGAACAGAAGATATGTCTGTATATCTGTTCTCTGTGTTCTCTTGTGTCTTGGGCAATATTAGTGCAATCACAGAAGTTTCTAGTACCGGTAAATACTTTTGCAATGTGAGGGCAAGTGTTTTTTCTTGTTAAATTTTTTATTAAGGTCTGTCTCCTAATCTTGTTGTTGTTGTTGTTTTTTCTCAACTCCCAAATATTCTTCCTGTGTTCTGCACCCTTACTTTCTGCTCCATGAACTGCCTTCCTTATTTTCTTACTTTCAATTACCCTACCTCACTTTTCTATCTGTAAACACTCAATAAGTTCTCCAAAGTTGTGTAAAACCCACCCAGGCTGTGTGCTCCCTTTCCCCCAAGGGATGGTCTATTCAGGTAAAGCAACTTGTGCTTTTTTCCCCCTGGAAGTAGTATTGGATACTGTTCCTATAGCAAAACCCACAGAAGGTACGAACAATCTCTTTTCAACCATTAAGATTTAAAAATATAAAGATTAATTTTCATTAAAAATATAAAGATTAATAAGGTTTATAGTTTTAAGATCACTGCTGAAGCATCTGGTCCACACTATCCCCATGAATCTGACAGCACAGATGTTGGTACTTCCAACTCACTGGCAAGACAACTGAGGTGCAGAGCAGATCACCCAGCTGGCCATGACCACACAGTTCATTCAGAACTGAGGCTCCAGTGACCTGGAGACTGACTGCTCCACCCACTTCTCAAGTTCTTCACTCCAAGTGAAATAGGTTTGAAAACCATTTCCTCTTGATGAATATGTGGGGAATGGGATATGTGAGGAGAGAATGTCCCTCTACCAGGAGGTAATTAATCCCTCCATCCACAGCCTTTATTTTTTAATTAGTATTCACTCAGGCACACAGTGTGTACAGATCAATTCCAGACTTCCATTTGTCTTTCCCACACTCTAGTAATCACAGTTCTACTTCCAGTTGACTTCTATTGTCTTTCTGTGACTGGCTTGTTTCACTTAACATGGTATTCTGGAGTTCCATCATTGATTGCAAATGACAGCATCTCTTTACGGTTTATAACGGAATACTGTCCCATTGTGATACACATTTATAGCACATCTGCTCCATGTGAGATGATTCCTTCTCTACACAAATGTTAAGTTCTTGTCTGTGGCCGTGACAAAAACATCCTGACAAAAGCAACTTAGAGGAGAAAGCTCATTCTGGCTTGAGCTTTAGGGGTACAACATGGTGGAAAATTCAAAGCAGCAAGGCCATGAAGCAGTTGGACACATCACATCTACAGTCAAATCCACCCGGGAGTGAACTAAGCATGCAGGCCAGTGTTCAGTTTACTTTCTCCATTTTCACAGTCAAAGGAATTGGGCCACCTGCAAGAGGTGGGGCTTTCAACCTCAGCCAAGGTAACCAGGTAAGAGGGGATGTCCAGAGGCCCATCTCCTACATCATTCTGGATTCTGCCAAGCTGACAGTTGACATCACAGTTCAACCTTACACAGTTCCCGCCCCCTTTCATTGGCTGCTCCCACTCAGCATTTACAGAAGAAATATTTTATTTAAATGTGTTTCAGACTCTCTGCTCTTTAGGAAACTTCCTTTTATTCTGCTTCTCTAGCAGACATGCACTGCCATTTTCTCCCTTTCAGATCAACTGCAAAATTCTCTCCTGTTTATCATGTTCCCTTGAGCCTGTATGAAGCTTCTGCCCCACACAAACATGGAGACAGATGGATCTCAATGCTCTCATTCCCAATCTAGATGAATAGTTGTCATTCTAGAATTTAATTTCACAGTGACATTGGACACAAACAGTCAGAAACTCGACAGTAGTGACCTCACAATTTATGATGAGCGATCAAGTAAACTTTACTAACTTTTGTCCATCCTGTCTACGAAATAATCCCTGGAAATGCTTGTTTCTAGCATGTAAAAAAAATAACTAAAATTAGGTTACAGTTTGAATCAAGGTGTTATAAAGTAATTCCTTTATATTTTTGATTTTGAATGGTATTGTTATGGATGCCTCGGCATGAATTCACAATTCTTGGGACTCAGAGACCCCCTCACCCTCCTGAGATTCCTCTGTCCTGACTTTTGCTCTATTTGACTGCCTCTGCCTGTCACTTAGACAAGTGTTCCTTGCACCCTTGTCTTGGGTTTTTTACTTTTTTGTCAGCGTCTTCTGAGTATTGATATTCATTCCTACAGCCTGTACAAGGGACCTCAGGTATCCAGGCAGCTTAACTTCAGCATACAATAAAGAAACAGTGCATATTTTCAAGATGCTGTCCACAAAGAAACAATATAGCCCCAGGTATGCATTATGACCCAGGACATCGATAGTTAAACATAGAGGTGATTCACATGTAAGTAATGACACATAGTTAGGATTCAGACCAAGAATAGAATATTTGGATACCTCACCAGAACTTCCTAAAACTACGTGTTCTTTCAGCTCGGCCCTCTGTCCTTGCCTCTACTCCTGCCTGTCTGTTCCTTGTGTTACTCGGTTAAGGCAGCATAATTCACTCACTGACTAGCTAGGAAATTAAAGCAAACAAGGTTTTGTTCCCTGTAACCTTATCTCTCAAATAGGCTGTCACTCGGCAATCTCTTTCCAATTCCATCGTGAATGCCCTGGTATAGAACCCATGCCACTCCCTCCACTCACCCCGCTCACTCCGTCATCTTCTGGATTATTTCCTTGTCACCCTTCCATACTTCAGTAAGATTGATCTTTTCAAGGAACAAATCTGAACTTTAATATTGCCAAAGTTCTTCTTCGATAAAGCCAACTATCTTTGCCACCCTTCTAACCAATCAGGCACTTCTTTCAGGACAAATACATTTCATTTTATTAAGCGCAACGTTACTGCTCTAACCTCCTGAGCTCCTCCATGTGGATGTCATTCTAAAGCTTAGAATGTCCCCTCCCCCATCTCCCTCCCCTGGCTAACCACCACTCACACTTCACAGCTTACTTTCAGATGTTCACTTCCTCCCAAATTGTTTCCAGGAGCCCACATCTGGACTTTGTGCCTCTAGTATCTGCCCTCAAGGAGTCTTCAGCTTCTCTCATGATAATGGTTGGCTACTTCATTTGTCTCACTTGTCAAATTTGTCCTATCCTCTGCCCCATAAGAATGTTAGAATTTTTGTTCATTCTTGCTTCTACTTATCTGACATTCTATTGCTAGGTTCTAGTCAGAGAGGATCAATAATGGTTAGAAATAACCAAGGAGCTCCAAGAATGAGTGGGTGGATGCATGAATTATTAAAATTGTCTGTAGGATGTAGAGATTAGAGAGGGGAGTGCTGGACAAAAACGTTGGATGGCGAAGACACTTTGGGTCTTTGTTAGGCACAGTAGATGGGGGTTATTTGAAACTTGTTAATTTTTACTGCCTTAAAGTAGAGATGTGTGTGTGTGAAGGCTAAAGTCAATGTTATTTTATATTGAGACTTAGAAATTCACTGTTTAGCCTAGACTGACTGGCCAGCAAGCTCAGGATACTGCTGTCTACTGTCTTCCAGCACTTGGATCACAGCTAAGCATTAGGAAACTTAAAAACAGTCATTTCTCCTGGCTCTGACGCTTCCTTTGCAACCTAGTATATAGTATCTCTAAATTCAAAACCTACTTACTAGGTTGGCTCAAAATCCTTTCTACAGGAGGCTGCTGAACGTGGGCCTGACGTTAAAGACAGGCCTTATGTGGCCCAGAACTTGCTGGCACACTCCTTTGGAGTGAGCTGTTCAAGCCTCCTTGGTGCTGCTTAAGTTGCAGCCTCCTTGCCAACTGTTCAATCCAGGCAGGAGCCCAGAGCATCACTAAAAGACATTGCGGGAGGCTGCGGGGGTGGAGAAGCCGATTACCTGCTTTATTGTAAAAACCAGAAAAAGTGAGCAGTAACTGGGAAGTGGTTAATCCTTGTGGAATTCTGGCTAGCCGGCCAGGCATTAACCTTGGCAGTAATTAGGCCATCAATGACCCTTTCAGAGAATGTTCAAAGACCTCAGCTTTGTTTTGAGAACTTGTGTGGGTTTGCACAAAGAAGAGCAGAAAGCCCAGCTGCTCCACACCACGTTCAAGACCAGATCTACGGCGGGGAGCAGGGTGCAAGGCGGCGGGGTCTCCGGTCCTTTCTGCAGCATGGCGAAGCACAGGCTTCCACACCCAAGCCTGGCGGTGCTGCTGCTGCTTCTGCTGCTCACAGACACCTCCACACCACAAAATCCGTGAGTTCCACAGAACACGAGAAGCTTGAATTTAGGGTCTTCTGTGTATCCGTTCCTTTTCTATAAAACCATCTCCTTCTTTCTCGCCTGTGAGGTTCCTTCCACCTCTGAGATTTCCCAAATCCCCCTCATTCATTCTTTCTCCTTCACTCATTAATCACTCATTCACAGCTTTAATCATTTCTCTTGAGCTCTCTGGATTTCGGAATATCCAACCACCCCCCACCCCCACCCCACCCCCGTGACGCACCACTTTCCTGGATGCTTCTGTTAAAAGTCTTCAGAACCCTGTTGGCTCTGTTGATGCTTTGCTTTGTCCTTCCTGCTGTCTCCTTTACATTCCTCACCCTGTTTGATAAAGACACACCCCTCCACAGTGGCGCTTTGTCCTGGGATTTACAATTCCCTAGGAATGGTTCCCAATGTTGACATGATGCTGAGAAAGTAAAGGACTTTAGTGACTGAACAGGACTTTTGTGCAGATCAGCTAGTGATGAAGTCTGTGTTTCAAAGAAACAAGAAAGAACCAAGGAGAGTAGACAGACAGACAGACTGACAGACAGATAGCTAGAGCAATATTTGGGAGCATTGGCTCTGGGTAATTCAGGGCAGGTCATACAAGAGACTGTGCAAGAAATGATGATAAAGACATAATTATTATCTACATTTACTTGTGTGGGTGGCCGTTTTTCTTAGTGCTTATATTTACACAAAAGAAAAATGTTATTTGTTTTCGTGAGGAATATCCAACGACAGATCATCTATGTTCACTGAGGGGTAGGGAGGTGGGGGATGACACTATTCTAAATAAAGATGAGCTTTGAAAGTATTTTAATTTTCAATCTAATATATATGAATCATGATTTTTATTTTTTGGGAAGTTGTGTATTATAACTTCTGAAAATAATTCAATCATAAGAAAACACTGATGCAAAGTTATGGTTACACATTTAAAAGAAGAGTTACTGTTACGTTTACATACCCATGGGTTGGGTATATCAAACATCCAGGTTGGGTAACCCACAGGTATATACATTTCATGTAGAAGTATATATGTGTATATACCTGTTAATAAAAAATTAAGAATTGTTCATGAGCTATTTTGAAGCATAAGAAAATCATAGTATAAACTTCTAGGTAGTTAGCAGCACAGAAATTAGAATTTTTGACTATTACAAAAAGAACTTTTACATTTTATTATTTACTTACTTACTTTGGAAGCAGGGTCTTGCTATGTTGGCCTGGCAGGCCTCATGGTAATCCTCCTGCCTCAACTGCCCAAGTCATGTAGCACCATATCTCTCATACCTCTATTTTTAAATAGGTGATAGTACTTACAATATTTAAGATTCTATGGAGAATTGAAACCTAATTTAAGAGAAATTAAGCCTTATTTTAGAATGTCAAAAGAATATATTTGCTTATTTTAAAATGTAATAAAAAAGAAGTTAACTTGAGAGTATGTAAGAGGTGCATGGCATTTAAAAAGGGTCTTGAGAGTTGCTGTTTGAAACTGGAGTGTCTTTAGCAGTATGTCATGGTATTGAGAAACTGTCTGCCCTGCTTCTGAGCTGCCAGAGGATGGTGTAGCTAGAGTTTTCCTGCCTGGCCCACAGTCAGGACAAATCTCTCTCACCTGCCAGTCCTGCAGCTGCTCAGACCCCACCAAGTAAACACAGAGACTTATATTGCTTACAAACTGTATGGTCGGGGCAGGCTTCTTGCTAACTGTTCTTACAGCTTAAATTAATCCATTTTTATAAATCTGTACCTTGCCACATGGCTCGTGGCTTACCGGCATCTTCACATGCTGTTTGTCATCATGGCGGCTGGCAGTGTCTCTCTGACTCAGCCTTCCACTTCCCAGCTTTATTCTCCTCCTTGTCCCGCCTACACTTCCTCCTGCCTGACTACTGGCCAATCAGTGTTTTATTTAACAACCAATCAGAGCAACACATTTGTCATACAGAACATCCCACAGCAGGATGGACTATGTTTGAATGGAGCTTTTCTCTACGTTTAGAAAGGCAAACACACACGATGCAAACATCTAGGTTGGGAACCCACAGACTTTGTCATCTGATTGCCAGAGACTCTCCACTGTCTGTCTTCTCTCGCTGTGTGACTAAGGATGATGGGTGATAACTGGTGGAACTGTGATGGGACATAGTGATTTTGATAGCAACAACTCCTTCCCTCCCCTCTAACTGGATTCCTCCATCCCCAGAATCTACATGGTGTTGGTTCCTTCCTTGCTCCACACGGGCACCCCTGAGAAAGGCTGCCTTCTCCTCAGCTATCTAAACGAGACGGTGTCTGTGAGTGCTTTCATGGAGTCTGTCCAGGGAAATCAGAGCCTCTTCACTGACCTCGTGATTGACAGGGACTTATTCCAGTGTGTCACCTTTACTGTGAGTGCACCCACTTGGCTTATGTACACTTGACTCAGAGAGAAGGGATCCAGGGTTACCAAGATGAAGCATTGCCAAACTGGGTGGAGACAGTGGGCCTGGCAGGGGCGAGGTGTTCATTAAAGAATTCAAAGGTGGCAACCAAGTATAGAGATTCAGTATCACCTCATCTGTTTCACCTATGTATTATAGGCATATTGAAAATAAATTCAATGATCAAAGAAAAATTCTATTAGTCTAAAAAAAAAAAAAACCAACAGCATGCAGTAGAGAAGGAGGAACTGTGACTTTTACTTAGAGTTAAAATTATGTTTTAAAGTTTATAAAGCAAACTAGGTCAAGATTAATCATAAGCCACCTCCTATACCTCATACTCTTCTAAGAGTGAAAACTGTAGAAACCACCCTGGGCATGTGTCCAAAATCTCTTCAGAGCTGGATACACGGAGGAATACTTGTAATCTAGTCCTAACAAAATACTTTCTTTTTTCATAGTGTTAAGACCCTGAAGACTTGTTTCTACAATGTCCTGTTAGTATATAACTACGTGGTCAAACATAGTGTGTAACTGAGTCCAGACTTCACTGTATTTTGCATACAAATCAAGATGAGATTCCCAGTCACAACTTTTCTTATTAGTGTATTTTCTCTACCTTATGCTCGGGGATCTTCCCGTTTGTAAAATGTCAGAATTCCTGCATACGCCAACTTCCAGGACGAGAATGAGAGGGTGAAATTCATCAAAAAGGTCGAGATCTCCATAGAGGTGTAGAACAGGGAGAGGAGGAGGCTGGAGAGACTCACTCCATTTCAGACTCTCTTCCATATTTCAGATTCCGCAGTCTTTGTCCAATGAGGTGGTGTTTCTCACTGTCCAAGTAAAAGGACCAACTCAAGAATTCAGGAAGCGGAACACAGTGCTGACTAAGAATAAAGAGAGTCTGATCTTTGTCCAGACTGACAAACCCGTCTACAAACCAGAGCAGACAGGTACAGTGAGGTCCACAGTCAGGACAGCATAAAAAAGGAAACTCTTTTCCCTCTGCCTGTTTCTCACAGTCTCTGTGACTTTGGTTCCTTAATAGTTTTGTTGCCCCCCTATAGGACTGGTCAGTGGCTCATCAAAAATATTTCTATTTCAGTGAAATTTCGTGTTGTCTCATTGGATAACCATTTTCACCCCCTTAATGAATTGGTAAGTCTCCTAATAGTTACATAAATCATTGTTTGTATGAACTGGCTAGGACTCTGGGTTATTGAGGAAGGAAGTGTTGAATAGCACTACCAGAGATTTCTCACCTTGCAAGACTAAAGGGTCTTCATTTAAAACTCTATCCCAGGTCAAACAGTAGGGGAAGTGTTCCGTCATGACTGGCACTCAGTTGCTTGTCATATAATTAAACTTACCCTTTAGTTTCTAAGTTGGAAGAGTAAGAAAATAAACAATGGACAGCTGTCCAAAGATCGAAGTTCAAATATTTCTTAGAGGTTTAAATCTTTTCTCAGACACACTGAAATTTCCACTATGAAAGAAGTTGGGAGTATTAAATTTATTCCTTTGTGAGGATTCACACCTCTTTCTACCACAATGCATCAGACCAACTCTCCATTCTCAGTTGAGTTTTCAACTACATCTTCCAATCTTTAAAAGAATCAATTCTCGGGGTTGGGGATTTAGCTCACAGTGGTAGAGCGCTTGCCTAGCAAGCGCAAGGCCCTGGGTTCAGTCCTCAGCTCTAGAAAAAGAAAAAAAAGAAAGAAAGAAAGAAAAAAGAAAAAAAGAATCAATTCTCTTTTAACTCCAAAGACAAAAGGAGATGCCATGACCCTGGCTTTTCTGTCTCTCACATCTGTATGTACTTCACACAAAATCATGTAGGCTCAGAAAAAATGCTATTTCTTACTACCTGAATTGTTACAACTTGGCCAACATCTGTAAACAAGACCATTGCAGTAACCTTGATATTTGTCTCTCAGCTTCTACTTTCACTCTACCTAAAATCAAATATGATATCTACCACTCTGTCAGGTTAACATGTATGTGCAATATATATGTGACAGGCATATGTGTGTATATGTGTACATATATATATACACACATATATATCAAACCCTATATATGATGTCATCATGTGTGTGTGTTTTGTTTTTCCATCTATCCTTTCATCCTTAGAATGAGAACAGACAGACATATTGTTCTTTTCTATTTTGCTATGTTCTCAGCGTCTAGAATGACACACAGCATATAAGTAGATATGTAATAAATATCCCTTTCCTATTCTTATTATATCCTACCCTTTCTCATTCTTAGAAGCACCTAGTGATGCATATTAATAATTGGGTTCAAGAATAGTTACTTCCAGCACCACATATTTATTTTTCAGTCTGTAAAGTTGCATAACAAGGGAATGTTCTTAACTAGGATGCTGCAAGCTTTTAGATAATATTAGTAAACCCTTTTCTAATAATAGCACATGATATACATCCATGGCTACTAAGTTCTTAATATTACCTATTAGTTGCTTGAAATAAATTAATTAAAACTTGGGTAAAATTTAATTTGGTAGACTATATATACAGATATATGTGTGTGTGTTGAGTTATTCCACATATTTGAGAACATTATACAATTCTTTCTTTTCTTTCAGATTCCTCTACTGTACATTCAGGTAAGCAATGCAAATGGTCTACAGAAGAAAAGCAGTTATTTCAGGGGAAACCTTCTTTCTGGACTTCTTACAATAATATACCAGAGACTTTGGGAAAGGGAGAAGCTCCCAGTCAACCCAGGAATGGATGGCTGGAACTCATCTGCACTCTGAGCCCTTCTCATTTACCCTCTTTATGGATAACATGGAAGCTTTCGTAGATTTCTTTCATAATCTCTGATATTCTTTGCACTTTTATGAATTATGGTTAATTTATTACAGGACCCCAATGGAAATCGCATTGAACAATGGCAGAGTTTCAAGTTAGAGCGTGGCCTCAAACAGTTGTCCTTCCCCCTCTCCTCAGAGCCCCCTGAGGGCTCCTACAAGGTGGTGGTATGGACAGAAACAGGCAGGACCGTAGAGCACTCCTTCTCCGTGGAGGAATTCGGTATGAATCATGGAAAATCATGGAATCATGTCCTTCAGAGCTGAGACCTCTAGAGCACATAGTTTGAGTTTGTTCAAATTCCTTTTGCTTCCTGTGTATTGTTTTGGGCTTGGAGTAGAATCAATTATGTTTAAGTCCAATGGGGCATCAGTTCTTTGTGAATAAAATTTCATTTAGTGTAGTTGTTTGTAGCAATACTGAATGACCAAAATAAAATATTGTTTCAGTAGTGAGAGAGGGAGGGGAGAAGGGAAGGGAAGGAAGTGTAGAGAGAGACAGAGAGACTCTTTAAGGTCACAGTGAACTCTCATAGTGTCTTCATCAAAATCTGTATTTGAGAATGAAGTAAGTGTGGATACATTGGAGAATGAAGTTGCCTTTACAAAATCCCAGGATATCATTAGGGAATTGTTACAAAGAACTAGAACATAGTCAAGCCTTCAGATCTGAAGAGCGACCCCTAACCTCCTTCATTGCGGTCCACAGTGCTTCCCAGGTTTGAAGTGAAAGTGACCGTGCCAAAGACAATCACCATCATGGAAGAAGAGATCCACGTGTTGGTGTGTGGCACGTGAGTTGATGGGAAGAGCAGCCACACTCTCGGAAGCAAAGTCACCGCTTGAGACACTCAGGCTGATTTCCCCAGGATCGGGGCAGCATGGGGACTTCAAGTACCTTGGGAGTGTTCCTAGCTATAGACCATTCTTCTCCTGTTCCTTTCTTGTGTTTCCTTCTTGTTTTCTTTTATATCTCTATCAACATTTCTATAACTGTCATGAGGTGGGGACCGTTTGTAGAGAGGCCACACAGCTGGGATTGACTCTACAAGGGAGAAAGCTGAACACACTCTCTCTCTCTCTCTCTCTCTCTCTCTCTCTCTCTCTCTCTCTCTCTCTCTCTCTCTCTCTCTCTCGCACACTCACACGCATGCAAGTGTGCTGAAGGACCCTGGCTTTCCCCGTAGTCATAAGTGATACCAACACACTTAGGAGGGAGATAATGCACGCTTCTAAAGGAGTTTCAGTCAGTAACAGATCACTTATTTGACCTTGCAAACAGTGGGTAACGAGAGTAGGTTCAGAATCAGGATCCTACCTAACTCCTCAGGCTGCGTTTGGCTGCCCTCCCTCTCTGTACTGCCGTTCTCATTGAGATCTTGAACATGTTCTTTCAGGATGGTCCCTTTGAATCCAGAAATGTCTGAAGGATCTTAAGCCCCCAAGAGACCTGTAGTGGCACTAACAGAACAGAAAGCAGACAGACTAGTGCTGCCTTGAGGTTTTACATGTGGCACACATGCTATCAGCTCCTTCGGAGTCATGGCCTCCGAGTTCCCTATAACTCCTGACCAAAGCTCTTGCAAACAGAGGCAGGGGATACTTTAAATTTCCAAATAGGGCAGGAAACAAATACCCTTGAAAACAAAATAATCACATGTGACATTAATGTCACAACCCTATTCCTTTTATAAAAAGTAAACAAGCATATACATAGAGATTTATACTGAGGACACATTTTTTTTAATTTTTATTTTTATTTTGCAATACAATTCAGTTCTACATATCAGCCACGGATTCCCTTGTTCTCCCCCCTCCGGCCCCCCTCATCTTTCCCCCAGCCCACCCCCCATTCCCACCTCCTCCAGGGCAAAGCCTCCCCCGCAGACTGAGATCAACCTGGTAGACTCAGTCCAGGTAGGTCCAGTCCCCTCCTCCCAGGCCGAGCCAAGCGACCCTGCATAGGCCCCAGGTTTCAACCAGCCGACTCATGCAATGAGCACAGGACCCGGTGCCACTGCCTGGATGCCTCCCAAACAGATCAGGCCAATCAACTGTCTCACCCACTCAGAGGGCCTGATCCAGTTGGTGACCCCTCAGCCATTGGATCATAGTTCATGTGTTTCCATTCATTTGGCTATTTGTCCCTGTGCTTTATCCAACCTTGGTCTCAACAATTCTCGCTCATATAAACCCTCCTCTTTCTCGCTAATTGGACTCCCAGAGATCCACCCGGGGCCTAGCCATGGATCTCTGCATCCAGATCCCTCAGTAGTTGGATGGGGTTTCTAGTACGACAATTAGGGTGTTTGGCCATCCCATCACCAGAGTAGGTCAGTTCGGGCTGTCTCTCGACCATTGCCAGCAGTCTGTTGTGGGGGTATCTTTGTGGATTTCTGTGGGCCTCTCTAGCACTTTGCTTCTTCCTATTCTCATGTGGTCTTCATTTACCATGGTCTCCTATTCCTTGTTCTCCCTCTCTGTTGTTGATCCAGCTGGGATCTCCAGCTCACCCAAGCTCTCTTTCCCTCAACCCTTGCCCTTCATTACCCCCACTCATGTCCAGGCTATTCATGTAGATTTCTTCCATTTCTCTGCTGAGGACACATTTTGATAGTTTGGATTCTTAAGTTGTTTTGAAAATGTTTGTAGTTTCTATTAAGTTTATTTTGTGTATGTTGGTATTACTTTTCTCTTAAGAATGTAAAATCATGCATACTTTCTCATGTGTGGATCCTAGCTTGTAATGCTCATATGAGTGCATATAAGTAGGGCATGAATGTGGGCATACAACATGAGACCAGGAGAAGGGAAAAGAAGAGAAAGAGAATACCTGTGGCCCAAAAGTGGAGAGGAGAGAGGAAGGAAATGGGCAAGAAGAATTGGGGTAGAATCAAAAACATTGCTGTTTGAAAATGTCATAATGAAACCTAATACTGTGTGTGTCCTAATTTAAAAATTTTTAAATGAAACAATCTAGTCACCCTTTGTAACAAAAACACCTTTCTAAAGACTGACTATACTGGAATTTTAAAGTTAAAAACGGAGTACAGTGGTATATGCCTATAATCTCAACACATCTGGCAAGAGGATGATGAGTTCAAGGTTACCCTAGGCTATAAAACTGTCTCAAAATAAATTAACTTATAATAAAAAAAATCAAGATAAAAAAACTGATAAAAGAAGAGTGGTGTGAACTTCAGCACGTGGCATGGAGGTTTTCTGAGTCACAGTGACTTTGTCAGCTTCCAGTGTGTAACGAGTGACCTCAGCACAGGGTAGATAGAAACACTGAGAACAGATTGCTGTAGTTGAAGGGACTTGCAAAAGAAAGCAACAGGGATATCCAGTGCTTGCTTTGAGTCATTTGGCAACATTCTCATGGCAGATATACCTATGGGAAACCTGTTCCGGGACACGTGACTGTGAACATTTGCAGAAAGTACAGTCATCCTTCTAACTGCTTTGGTGAAGAGTCCATGGCTTTCTGTGAGACATTCAGTCATCAGGTAGGCTCAGAGCTGTGCCTTCTGGGAGATAACAATAAACACATTGCTTGTTAATGGCAACATGGTGCTAAGCCAGGAAGAAATTCTATAATACCTTTAAGAAACTTGAAAAAATGACTTAGCTAAAAAATAATCACTGGTCATTTGCTATTGCCCAATGTACTTGTTCCAGAAGAACAAGTCAAGCCATCCAAAGCCTTTCCAGGTATCTTCTGTAAAAGAAGGAGACATGCCACACATCTTTTAAATCACCTTGACCCAGAAGAGCGTCAGTTCTATTTTCTTTCTTAGAAGCAAGAACCTGTTACAATGCCCCATCTAGATGCCAGGGAGGTGAGATAGTCATCAGAAAGATGACCAGTTACCAGCTGTCTGCCATGGGAGGGGACCTAGCATTTGGAGAAGTGTTAGCTCTGTTGCAGTAAGATTACCCAACCATTAGCAATTTCTCAATTATTCTTTCCAGGGAATGTCAGGCAGTGAGGAGTTATATCTGTCAATTATACACAAGATATTATTATGAAATTACCAATGTTTAGTTCCTGAACAGTGCATAATGTGTCTTAATACAATATAAAATGCCTAGATTATTTTATCATTCCCCCTAAATTCTTCCAGATTAACCAACTACTGATATATCCAGTATAATATGCATTATGTTTTATTTTCTCCCTTATTAGCTAAATGACGATGGCTGCTTCTCACAGCTAGTGGAAACCAAGGCTTTCCAGCTAAAGAGGAAAGAGTATGAGATGCAGCTTGAAGTGAATGCCAAGATCCAAGAACACGGAACAGGTTGTGTGTTGTATGGTTGTGGGGGAAGAAAATGACATTGATTTCTTTCTTGGGCCAAATTATGAACTGTAAGGAGAGAAGTAATGATATAAGAAATTCACAGCTATTGGCCTTCAACAAAAGAACCTTTCCCATTCTGTTTCAGATGTGGAAGGAACTGGAAAAGGGTTCACTAAAATCACAAGAATCTTAACCAACCTGTCATTTGTGAATGTGGACCCACATTTCAGACCAGGAATCCCATTTGTTGGACAGGTTGAGTATTTTTCAATCCATCAAGCTATGTGCTATCAGAATTCACATCATGGGTACAATGTCTCCTAAAATTGTACCTTGTTAGTGCTGTCAACCCATGTAGCCAAAAGGAAAAACTATAACCACATGTCTATTATATAACCAAAAGTTAGAATTTACAAAAATAGATGCTTTTGTCTTAAAGTTGTATATGAAGTCTCTAAAATTATCCTAAGGGATTATCAAGTTGATAAGTTTTTTTAAATCATTTTTAGAACAACATTGCTTGAAATCAGTAAGTCTTTTCATGGTCTACCAGCAGTTTTTTACTACATTATCCCCTAATCCTGTCAAAATTCATAATGATAAGTCACATTATCTTTCTAACATTGACTCTGTGTGGAAATGGATATACAGGTTGCTTTTCCTTTGTGCCTAGGGTTTTTCATAAATATTATATTAGCATTAGCTTTCTGTAAGAACAAATATGTATTTTAAATAGCCCTAAATATAGAGATAAAGCACTGTTTGAGGTTTCTAGCCTTTCATAATGACCTTTCTTGCAGACCTGTGACAACTTTCTATTATGATTTTTCTATTGTAAGCAGATGTGTAAGTGATCTTTGTGACTCCAGAAGTCTGAGGTGACAGTTGTGTCCAGCTCAGTGTGTAACTACTGTGTATTGTGTTTTTTTAATGAAAAGGTTGCTTTGCTGTGGAGGCTGTAAAAGACAGGACAGGACTTAAATGAAACAGAGTACATTGTGAAAAGTCCCATTATATTATGGCGGCAGAACATGTTCAGAAACTGTAACCATTTTCTAAAATCAAAGTGTAGTCCATTTAAAATCTTTTCAGATGTATATTACAGTGTTTCTAATTTAACACTGGGAAATTACTTTACTATCTGTCATAAGACTCTATTAGCAGATGACCAAAGAGTGAAGTTGTGTACTCATTCTTGTGCTTACACATGAAGCTGACATTTTCTTGATAAACCTAGATTTTATTGATAGTTAGGAATACTGATACATGTCAGCCTGTTTCATTTTCTGCTACCAAATATATGGGACAAGTGATATGCCAATTATCTTAACCTTGTCATTATACACTGTTTGCATATGTATTGAAATTTCACATTGGACTTTATAAATATGTACTATGTGTTAATTAAAAATAAAAAGCATTTCAAAAAATTTCAAAGTAGGGCTAGAGAGACAGCTCAGCCATTAAAGGTGAAACTCACAACAAAAAATTATTTTCAAAGTAACTTATAGTAAAAAAAAGTCACCAACTTTATAATATGGATTGGGTTGTTTTTTTTTAATTTATCTATCTATCATCTATCTGTCTGTCTGTCTGTCATCTATTCATTTATTTATTTATTTTGCTGAGTTCAGTATTAACAACAATTAGGCTTTAAAACCTGATTCATTGCTAAGTGTGTCTCCCCAATTTTACATTTGTCATGCGGGAAGCACATCATCAAGTCGGGCTGTTTTCCAGAAGACTGACCATCTAGGACAAGAAGCAGGTGCATATATAAGTCAACTGGAGAAGCATATAGGACCTGTATTAGAATTCTTTGCTTGCATGCATAATGACACTCCATAACATTAAGCCATAGGATGTTATCTTGTCTACCACAAGATTAGTGTCTGAGGCTCAAATAATAATAATTTGACAACTGAGCTAAATTTTTTTAATCACTATATAGCTCTTATCTTCTATAACTCTCTGTGAGTTATGTAGCACAGTCTTTGCAAATGAGCCACAATGCATCTGCTAAGTCACTGTTTATTCTTGTTGCTTTGTATCTCCTCACACTCGTACTTATCTCCCTAGGGTTGATTAGTGCCCACTAGTTTACATTAGTTGTATGTTTATTTAGCCTCCTTTTACCACCCTGTAGCCCCTTGATGATATCCACAGTGCCTGGGACTGTGAGCATGCAATACCCAGGGATAGACATTTGCTTTTAACCTTCAGGTGCGCTTGGTGGATGGGGAAGGCATCCCTGTCCCACATGCAATGGTCTTTATTGAAGCAGACGAAGCCAACCATCACTCAAATGCTACCACTGGGGAGAATGGCCTGATGCGGTTCTCCATCATCACCGACGACATCATAGGCACCTCCCTCACTGTCAGGGTGAGTGTGCAAAGAGGTCGATAAGGACATGCACAAGTCTTGAAAACAAAGTTGCAACCTAAAGAGATGAAATCTCCAAATTGTGTTTCTCTCTTATGGAGAGAAAATAGCCCTAAAACTTAAGAGACAATTTAAGGTCAACTTTTAATAAGAAAGTAATGTTGTGACTAAATATGGGTGCTCTATTTTGTCAGATGGTGCATACACTGTGGAAAATTCTGTGCCAGTTTCTCAAAAATCAAGTAAAAATATAAACAACTGGAGTTTCTATAAGATTTTGCAGTCTTACTATTATGTACATTATTGTTCACCCTACTGTCCAGTTGCATGAGCCTAGAGAATGATAATGTAATGTATATTTCAAAAAACTAGAAGAAAGTATTTTAATGTTTTTATCATAAAAAATAATAAAGTTCTTTTCCCCATTGTGTAGCCCTGACTCTCCTGGAACTCAATGTGGAGACCAGGCTGATCTTAAACTCACAGAGATCTCCTGCCTCTGTCTCCCAAGTGCTGGGATTAAAAGTGTGCACCACCACCACTCAGCTTTTTTTTAAACACTTTTAATGTTTATGTTAACAGATAAGATACTTAATCTGATTTAAATATTATGAAATTCAGAACTACAGAATGCATTCATCACATACTTAAGACAGGCCTGGAAGGGATATCAGCTAATTCTCTAACTCAGCTCTAGCCAGTGGTTTTTGCAGTCATTTTCTCAAATTTACGTGGTTACACCATTTCATTTATTCATAAAACCCAGTTGGAACTAATTGCCAAAGATGAAACTACTTAGTGACGTAGTTACTGGCATTCCCTTCCCCTGGTAAGGCTTTGTAGCTTCAGTGTTAGTCTGCATGGCAAAGGAGCAAAGAGACCTTTAAGTCAACTAGTCAGCAAGACACACAGCTCATATTATTCTCTTCTGATATATAAATATCAAACTCAGGATGTTCTGGGGTGGAAAGTCAGAGCCATGCCTATATTTAAGACAGATGAAATAAAGGCCTTTCTGTAGCTTAAGTTTTCCTGCCTGGCCCACAGTCAGGATATATCTCTTTCACCTGCCAGTCCCACAGCCTCTCAGACCCGACCAAGTAAACACAGAGACTTATGTTGCTTTCAAACTGTATGGCCGTGGCAGCCTTCTTGCTAACTGTTCTTATAGCTTAAATTAATCCATTTCCTTTAATCTATACCTTGCCACATGGCTCGTGGCTTACCGGCATCTTCACAAGCTGTTTCTCATCGTGGCGGCTGGCAGTGTCTCTCTGACTCAGCCTTCCACTTCCCAGCTTTATTCTCCTCCTTGCCCCGCCTATACTTCCTGCCTAGCCAATGGCCAATCAGTGTTTTATTGATTAATTAGCAACACATTTGCCATACATCCCACAGCACCTTTCTTACATTCACTGTAGAGGAAAAGACTTCTAGCTACTAGTTAAGGAAGGTTAGTAAACTTACAGTGTTGTGAGGACAATGGTTCCCAACATAGAATCTAGTGAAGTAACATTGTTTTTCTAATTCCTTAGGCCAAATACAAGGATAACCATGTCTGTTATGGATTCAGATGGTTGACAGGAGAGAACGTGGAGGCACAACACATTGCCAATGCCGTTTTCTCGCCAAGCAAAAGCTTTGTGCACCTGGAATCCATAGCTGGTAAACTGCCCTGTGACCAAACACAGCAGGTCCAGGCACATTATATTCTCAATGGAGAGGCTGTGCTGGAGATGAAGGAGCTGGTCTTCTATTACCTGGTGAGAAGGGAGCTTACTGCATTATTACCTACAGATAAAGCTCTCTGGGGACAAGGGCTTATGACACTGTGGACATCATTGTTTTGACCTCCTTTGAAAGCTTCTTACTCTTAGGTATGCATGTGTCTGTGACTGTATGCCATGTGTGTAAGTGCCTGTGGAGGCCAGAAAAGAACGTCTGATCCCCCTCAGCTGGAGTTTCGGGTGGTGATGAGCTACCTAACGTGGGTACTGGGAACTGAACTTGGGTCTTTTAGAAGAGCAGCACTGCTCTTAAGTGCTGAGCCATCTTTCTGGCTCCTAACTTCTTACTCTTGTTTCTTTCTAAAGTCTGACTTCTCATGGGGCTAATTATTTCCAGCAGGGGCTCAATAAGGCAAGCATGTAGAATGGAAGCTAGGATAAGATCTCTGTTGGAAATTTTTTAATCTCCTGTTTTGCAGATAATGGCAAAGGGAGGCATTATCCGATCGGGGACTCACACACTGCCTGTGGAGCGGGGAGACAGTGAGTATGGCGTTATTTCCACAGTTCTGCTCCATGCTGACCACCCGGCCTCATTACCTGTCAGGGATGCTTCCAACGGGTCTCTTTTCCACCTAGTCACAAAAAAGAGGAAGCCAGGGAGTGATGCAATTTCCTTTTTGCCATTCTTTATCTAATAGTTTTTTTTTTTTTTTTTTCCCAGTACATTTTGCTTAGGTTACTTAAGCTGTTGATAGGGTCATGAGTATACCGTAGTTATTTCAAAATTTCTAGCCAGAAATATTTGTGAACTCTTTTTTTCAATATGAAGGACATTTTAAGAGTTGGATAAATCGAGATGGGGAAAATTTAAGTGTTTTCTACTTACCAGGTTTTGTTTTGCACTACCCCTTCTCTCTCTCTCTCTCTCTCTCTCTCTCTCTCTCTCTCTCTCTCTCTCTCTCTCTCTCTCTCTCTCTCTGTGTGTGTGTGTGTGTGTGTGTGTGTGTGTGTGTGTGTGTGTGTGTGTGTGTTTCTCCCCTGAACTTAGTAATGATTTACAAAAGTTCAGTTGGGCATATCTACCATGGAATGGGACTCTGCTCATGAAAAATAAACATCTGAAGGTTCCCCTGTTCTGGGGTCTAAACACTGACTTACTAGAAAACTATGCATGAGCACCTCTTTATCTCTTGGTGCCAAAATGGAGGCACTGCAGTGGACTCAAGAACATTTAATGCAGGCTCTACAGTGTCAGTAGACATCAAAGCTGGCTTCTGCAGGAGTATAGACTTCCTCTTCAGGAGAAAAGGACACCACCCCATATTTCACATAGGGAAAGAGGACATAAGCATAAATACAGTATGTTAAGCTCTTAGCATCAGGTCACATGACTTCCTTTCTCTCCTAACATGAGGAATCAAGAAGGAATGAAGGTGAAGTCCACTCCCTTAGGTAGCGTTTGAGGTTAGTGTCATCCAGCTAAGTCTCAAAAGTGATGAGGAAAAAACATACATGATTGATGGAGGAGAAAGGATTCTGTGTATTGCCTTCTCTAGTCCCAGGGTACTCTGCAAGGTAGTCATGCATTTGTTATGTGTACTGTTCGTTGTGTCCACTAAGAGGAGCAGTGATTGGCCAGGCCAGGGGCCCAGACTAGCTCTGTGTAATAAAGTGACTCTCATCTTCACTCCGAATGTGTCTAACACATGGCTGCTGCCTCTCACTCTCTCCTCTTCAGCGAAAGGCCATTTCTCCATATTCATCCCGGTGGAGACAGACCTGGCGCCTGTAACTCGATTGCTCCTTTTTATCATTCTGCCTGATGGAGAAATCGTTGCAGATACTGTCAAATATGAGATTGGAAACTGTCTGGACAACAAGGTGTGTGCTTTATATAATAAAATTTCAACATTTATAACTAGCAGTTCCTGTTATTAGCCGTTCTTTTATACATGTGTGGATTGAAGGATTAAGTGAATGTCCCAGCGAGGTCACAGCAGAGTCAGATTAAGAAATCATGTTATTGCCTGCTTTTCAAAATTATCTGTGTAATATTGACTCAACACAGCCCAGCTCTCTCAATGCCCTCTTCCTGTCTCTGTAATGGAATATTAGCAAGTATGCAAGCAAGTTTAAGGCCACATGAAGCCCAAACAAAAATTCTTTTGTTAGAGCTTTTTGCAGTCCACAAATCCAGAGTTAATGAGCACTCATTGTATATCAGAGATACAAGACCGATACTTCAAAACTGCCATTTTAGAAGTATCTTTAGAGACCATTACAATGGCCTAACTAATCTTGAGAATCAAAGCAAATTCCAAGGTGGGAAAGAGCCTTGCTAACATAGCATAACAGCAGCCACTGTGAAAGCAACCAACATTGTTACGTGCTGAAGGTGAGGAACACCTGGGAAATGTAGGTGACACATGGTGGAATACAGAAATGGGTTTTTCTGACTTTTCTTTCCTATATGCCAGGTGAATTTGATCTTCAGTAAAAGTAAAGGTCTTCCGGCCTCCCGTGCCCTCCTTAGTGTCACAGCTTTTCCTCATTCCCTCTGTGCTCTGAGAGCTGTGGACCAAAGTGTGCTGCTCATGAAGCCTGAGGCTGAGCTCTCTGCATCCTCGGTAAGTGCTGGGATCTAGTTGTGAGCTATGGGAAGTCAGATATCTGTGTCTTATAGAATTTACACTTTCATAATTGAAATGGACAATATATGTTTAGGAGAAAAACAAATCAAGGGAGGAAAATTGCGGGGGCAGGGCTGAGGAGGAGTCACTTGTGAGGATCGCCACATGCTTCCAGTCTAGTCTGTCCAGGCCATGGTCTCTTTCCCTTGAATGCACATCTGCGCATCTGTCAGCACTTCATGTCTGTTTTACTTCTCTCCCCTGAATAGATTGAAAGCCCTGTGTCCAGAGTTTCAGAGATCAGCCCTTAAGGACTGAATAATGAACCCAGAGCATTTTGTCTCTGTGAATAAAACCTTAGAAAGAACTATTGTTCCCTCCTACATGGAGAGTGTTTGCAGTACTTATTCGGTCTGAGACACATGCCCTTCATTCATGCAGAGTCAGTTGCTAACTACAAAATGGCGACAGAATTATCATTTCATTCCTTCCCACAATGTTGTGTTACTGACAGCACAGTCCAGTTTCTCAATTATTAATGCTTCATCTCCTTTTAATATTGAGTACAGTGTTTGCTGTTGAATGGTATAAACAAGTCTGGTGACCCTCGATTAATTAAATGGGAAGCATATTAGTTTTATTTTTCTAAAACGGTTGAACATCTTCCAAGTGAAAACATGTTGTGATATAAATATTGCATGTAAAATGATTTCTGTTGAGTGAGAAAATGCTTGAGGGAAGGTTGGTGTTGCTGTTCTTGGGTTTGATTTGGTTTGGTTTTTTAAGAAAATGCCACAGACAAGTTAGCTTTATGTGCTTGCATTTCTGCAGGTTTATGATCTGCTACCAGTGAAAGACCTCACTGGCTTCCCTGAGGGCGCAGATCTGGAGGAAGAAGACAGCAAAGACTGTATTAGGCAAAACAACATGTACATTAATGGCATCCTGTATTCCCCAGTACAGAATACAAATGAAGAGGATATATATGACTTCCTAAAGGTAAAATCCTTACCTTTGGGACAGTTCTGAAGGTTCTTAAAGTATCCTGTATGGAGAAGTTATTTGTATCAATGCCTTCTTGTCATGGTTGAAAATAACAGAATAAAAGAATCAAGTGACTTCGCTGAGGTCGCCAGGAGGAGCAGATCTGCCAAAGGCAGCAGAATAAGGACCAGGAGATTTAATGATTAATGATGTTTTCTTTTTATTGAAATTCATTGCTTTGTGATATTTATAAGTGTCATGTATAGAATTATTACTGTCAGGTGAATTTAAGGGACAAAATAACATTAACACCACAGGCATGCTAACATTCCTGCTTCAGATGCAAACACGGAAGTTTAATTCAGATAAAAGGAGGTGTGTATGGCTATGCACTAATCAGCTGATCATCTCCTTTGTAGGACATGGGGTTGAAGGTATTCACCAACTCAGATATCCGTAAACATAAGATCTGTGAACAGCCCGAAGAAATCACAAAAGGTTAGTACTGAAAATATCAAACTAAAAAGATAAAATTTTGAAGACAAAATGTGATCAAAATTAACAAAAGATTTGATTCAGATATATTAAGCCCATTGAATAATGTTCATAACAATATAAGCTCAAATCTGATAGTGTCACCCTCTACCAAGTACAGAGCATGGAAGGCAGATTGTCAACAGTAGCCTAAGAGAAGTGCAGATTCAATACAGGCACAAAGTAAAGAAAGAATGGACTCTGAGGAGTCAGGAAATTGGCCACCAAGAACCGTCTTTGCCAACAGAAATGACGGGCTGAAGGAAAAGGGACAGTTCCCAGGAGTTTAACTATGAAGCCAGTGTTAGAATTGGGGTTGCATTCAAAGCAGGGTTGCATTCCCTTAGTCAAGCAAAGATATTCTTCAACAGCTCTAAATTATCAGTGAAGACTCTTCACTATTTTAGGTGATGTAAGCTGTTTCTTTGCTGAATCACAGTAGGCAGCATGGATTTAGTATTATATTGCTAACTAGTGATTGGTCATGTTAAGTATGGAGAAAGGGAAAAGTCTAGGAAAACATTCAGTGAGAATCCATTTTCTATGTGACATTTACTACAGAGAATCAGATATTTTTATTTATAAATTGTAGAATCCTTTATTATTAAGATTTATAGGATATTTATATATTTATCATCTGCCTGTGTATCTGCTATCAATATGTCCATCTGTGTATTTTCCTAAAGGGAGTGGCTGTCACACGTTCATAGTATGGGTGAGCTGATTGACCTTCTGACTCACTATGGAGTACAGAGCTTTTCCATACTTGATGCCTCCATTACTGTAAACTATTTCTCAAAACCACTACTATATTTTTTTTTCTTTGCTCCCATAGATGAACATGCCAATGGCAACTTGGGCTTCTGCCCTCCTCCCCACCCAACACCCTAGGTCTCTTCATTTGGCACAATGGGAAGTAGCTTCCTGGGATTCAACAAGACCTTCTCTTCTGCATACAATCCAAGGCTTTCTGCCACACCTCTTCCATTCTGTGCTTGGGATTTTCTTCCTCTGGTTCAGTTTGTTCTAATGCCTCAGAATTCAGCTGAAATGCCACCTCCTCCAAAAGCTTTTCTGGTTGCCCCTATGTCCTTTCCCGGCTCCCACCTCACGTTCCCGATCCTTCTGTCACAGCACTTGGGTAACACAACATCTCATGAACTCAATCTTTGTATTTATTGCCCCTGTCTTCTCTCTCCTACCATAGTACCAACTGCATATCAACTCTTAAGCCACAATCCTGTGGAGGATATTCTAGAGGCGTTTGAGTATCCCCAGGAGACTATACGAAAATACTTCCCTGAGACATGGATCTGGGACTTGGTGGTTGTGGAGTAAGTAACTTATTTTTCTGTAAGATGCAGAAATATAGATCTATCAAAGATTTTAAACTTTAGTGAGTTTTCCCTTTTTAATGTATATATTTAGGATTGTCTGACATGGTCTTTTACTTTCACTGTGAAAGCATTACTAAGGTTGAACAATGTAGAAGATTTTTAGGTTAAATTGATTTCTAAGTATTTATTCCATCATAAATTGGATTGTTGTCTTTATTTCTTTTCCAGATAGCTTGTTATTGGTATAGAAATGCAAACATCCTTTCATATATTGCTTTTGTATCTAACAGCACCGCTGAGTTTATTTATTAGTTCTAACAGTTTTTTTAATGAAATTTTGAGGTTTTCTTCATTTGAGATCAGATAATCTGTAAATAGAGATAATCTTCATCATTTCCAACTTGGATACTCTTGATGTCTCTTTCCCCTTATTTTTCCCCTTAATTATTCTCAACAGTGCTTAGTGGAACAAGAATGGGAATGGAATCCTTATCTTGTGCTGGATCCTACAGGCAAAGCTTTCAGATTTTCTTCACTGGTTATAATGTTAGGAAGCTTTCCTGAGCAGTATGTATGATATAGAGAAAATTTCCTTCTATACTTACTTTATTGAGAGTTCATATCATGAAAGGACTTTTTGTTCTGTACCTATTAAGATAATCATATGGGTCTTACTTTCTATTCAGCTAATGTGGTGTGTCACTCTGATCACACTATTTTGCATTCAATGGTCACTACATAATCTTTTTAATGTCCTGTTGGGTTCAGTTAGCTATTATTCTATTAAGGATTGTGATTCTTGGTTTATTTAAAATATTGGCTTATAGACTGATTTTCTTGTGGGCTTCTCATCTGACTTTGATATCTGAGTGAGGCTGGTCTCTACTTCCATTTTTGGATGTCTTTGAAAGGCTGATGTTAATTCTTCCTTAAGTTAGGGAAATTGATGAATGAAGTGATCTAGTCAGAAAAGATACACAAAATGGTTTTTTGCTTTTTAAAGTTGTTTCTTGACCTAGTATGTGATCTACCCTGGAGTGTACCCACTGTGTGCTTGTGGAGACTTCATAGTCTGTTATTTTCCCTGAAAGTTTTATGTACATCGTTTGGTTGATTGTTTTTCAAGTTTATTATTTCTTCATGGGATTTGTCTGCATAGTGTGGCTATGGTTGAATGTGGAGTACTGGGATCACCCAGTATTTAAGAAGCACTTCACCAGCCAGCCAAGCCAGAGATTCTAGATGTTTCTCAGATCTTTGTGCTTCTTTGCACCACCCTATTTGCCATGTGGTCACCAGGAACTTAGCAATTACCAAGATCAGTCAGTGCCTTGCGATAGGTGAGATGGAAATTGATCCACTGATTCATGGTTGAAATCATTTGCGCGTGAAGTGTTTGTTACAATCCCCCCATTCCTTTTGGAGAGTCCAGGAGCTGGGTTCACACTGTGCAAAGCCAGGGAGAAGGTCTGTGACAATGGCTCCACTCCTGTTCATACTGCACATATTTCTGTTCATCCTTTCAGCCCCTATCCCCAGGGGCAAACAAACGTCTTATCCTTTTGCTTCCAGAGACAGGCAAGCTGTTGGGACACATTGATCCATCTCTGGGGCCGTTCAGCAGAAGGAGCAGTAGGAAAAGCCCATGCAGCTGTTCAGGTTCCCAGGGGACTATGAGCTCACTAAAGGCCAGATTCCCCGGGGGAAAACAGTGTCACTGAGTGTGCAGTCAAACTTATTCCAGGACAAAACTAAGAGCTGAACGCCTGTTGATTGTTCTCTTTATGCTGAGCCCTGGGAGAAAGGCTCTAGTCACAATTACATATCCATTGCACATTTCCTCTTTGTTCTCTGTGATGTTAGAGAGCTTGAGAATGCAAGTTGTAGCTGGAGTTTTCTCTCCAGGTCCCACCAAGCCCTGCAGTCCAACAGCCCACTTATAAAATAAACACACATACACATATTATTTACAAACTGTATGGCTGCAGCAGTCTTCTTGTTATCTAGTTCTTATATCTTAAATTAATACATTTCTATTAATCTATACTTTGCCACGTGGCTCGTGGCTTACCAGTACCTTACATCTTCCTTGTCATGGCGGCGGCTGGCAGCGTCTCTCTGCCTCAGTCTTCTACTTCCCAGAATTCTCCTCTCTCCTTGTCCTACGTATACTTCCTGCCTGGCTACTGGCCAATCAGTGTTTTATTTATTAACATACAGAACATCCCACAGCAGCAAGCACCATTCATTCCCCCAGATGTGTGATTTAGGAGGCAGACCAGACCTTTGGACAGAACTACAAAAGTTCAGATGCTTGATGCATCCACAAACTCCTTTCAGGAGAAGCCAGAAACAAATTTTGTCACTGAAGCAAAAACCTGGAGCAGAAGAGTAGGAAGTGCCCACCTTTCTATTCAGGCTCTTAGCAGTCTTCTGTGGGACCCCGTCTTCTCTAAAGTGGGCTAACGAGGAGTCCAGCTCTCAGAGAGCAATGAGGCTAAATGAATCTCTTCTCGGAGAAACTAAAAACTATATCTTTTAAGTCAGAAGCAAGACTTTTTGGAAAATTTTAATTATAAGATTCTAGAAAATGAGCATATGGACCAAATGCAAGCAAGTACCATTCATATTAAAAATAATCTGCTCCTTTATTGATAAGCAAGTGTAAGTTAAGCTTAGAGTAATTCTGGCCAAACAAACACAGTAGTAGCAGAAGTGAAATCTATAGACCCACCCTAGTGGGATCAGATTTTGTAACAGAAGTTGAGAAAAGAATCAATTACATGCACAGTTTATAACTGTGTTTTTCTATAAGAGATTAGCTCCATTATCAGGAGACAATTCTAAAATGAACATAACTGAAAACAGAAGAAAACCGCACCATTTCCCCGCTGAATGTCTTGTCTTTGCCTTTCAATTACTGATATTTCTATTGAGTGCATTTATGTTATGACCATGAAATCATTTATAGGCCTCTCCTCCTAAAAGGGGATTTATTCAGCTGCTCACTTTCTTTACTTCATACCCCACTCTCTGCAGCTCAACTGGAATGGCTGAAATAGAAATGACGGTCCCTGACACCATCACTACATGGAAGGCTGGGGCCTTCTGCTTGTCCAGTGATGCTGGATTGGGCCTGTCTCCCATAACCCAATTCCAAGCCTTCCAGCCCTTCTTCTTGGAGCTCGAAATGCCCTACTCTGTGATCCGTGGAGAATCCTTCAAGCTCAAGGCCACCGTGCTGAACTACCTCCAAATGTGCATCCAGGTAGAGATTTATTTCCTCGATTGAGCACAAGCAGATTAAAAAAAATCACGTTCTTAGAAATACCAAAAAGTAATAAATATAAATAAATAAATAAATAAATAAATAAACAAACAAACAAACAAACCCACTCCTTATCTACACATATGGTCAATAGAGGAAAAAACTATCATACATATATTCCTATGTTATAAAAGTGAATCTCTCTAATAATCAACCTACAAAGAGAGGTTTCATAATCCTGTAAAGTTGGGTTGTTTGTAGAAGAATTTCTTACACGAGCAAGCATCCCCTTACCCCATCCCATGTTTGTAGATCCAGCTCCTACATTCTTAGATGTTTAATTTTTCTTAGTGCATTCTTTATACATAGCTTCCTTTAAAATGTTGTTTGTGTACATCTTACCTCTGTGAAAACTGTAACTACATATAGATTTTTATGTAGTGACTAAGCCAGGCAATAATCATGCTTCCGAGTCCCAGAAGGAGCACTCATCCAGGCAACATACTTTCATTTTTTTCTGGCTCCACTGCTTAAAAGACCAAGCAATCTTCCATGTGCTGAGGTTTATCTGTGAGGGGCTAATAAATATGTTTGTCTCTGTCTGTCTCAACGATGTGAGGCAACACAGAATCTAACCATCTCCAAGCATGCTTCAGTTTAAACTTGGTCTCCTACCTTCAATCTTGCTTCTTGTGTGTTTCCAGGTTGCTGTGCACCTAGAGGCCTCTCCTGATTTCTTAACTGCGCCATTGCAGAAGGCACGAGAGTCTCACTGCGTCTGTGTGAATGAGCGTCACATTGTCTCCTGGATAGTAACCCCAAAGTCATTAGGTGAGCAGCAGGGTCCCACAGGATCAGCATAGCCAGAGCAGTGGTCCTTTCCCACATTTCCCCTTCCTCCACACTTCCAAACTCAGAACTTAAAACATTTGCTTTAGATCAGTAAAAACACAGGAGCAGAAATGCAAGCAATATCCACTAGAGGTCAATGGCACTAGAGGTGGAGGTGAGGAAGAGAGGGTCCCTTGTACCCTTGTCTGACAAGAAAAGACTTCTTTTCGCTGTGGCTATTGTTTTACTTTATTTGTGAGAGGGCTCCATTATGTGGTCCTTTCCCACATAGCCAGAGCAGTGGTCCTTTCCCACAGACAAAGACCCCATGCAGGAGGACTGTTTTTCTTGGGCTTTCATTCCTGAATGCTAATTTACTGGTGCACACCTGCAGTTCAGCACTTCGAAGCCTGAGACAGGGTCAAACATGAGCTCAAGGCCAGTCTTGACCACATAATGGAGCCCTCTCACAAATAAAGTAAAACAATAGCCACAGCGAAAAGAAGTCTTTTCTTGTCAGACAAGGGTACAAGGGACCCTCTCTTCCTCACCTCCACCTCTAGTGCCATTGACCTCTAGTGGATGTTGCTTGCATTTCTGCTCCTGTGTTACTGATCTAAAGCAAATGTTTTAAGTTCTGAGTTTGGAAGTGTGGAGGAAGGGGAAACGTACTCATCTCTACTTGGCTTTTTTTTTTTTTTTTTTTCTACTAGGAAATGTGAATTTCACTGTGAGTGCGGAGGCACTCAATTCTCAGGAGCGATGTGGGAATGTAGTACCAGTGGTCCCTCAGCATGGAAAGAAAGACACAGTCATCAAGTCCCTGTTGGTTGAAGTAAGTAAACCTGCCTACCTCGAGAGGACACAGTGAGTCACAGAAGAGGGAATCAGTTAGGGCTCTAACTCTTTTTAGAGTTTCAACTCTTCAACTCTTCAATCTCTTCTTCCAGTGTTGAATAGTGTACAGTCCATGATAAAGTTCATAATAACATAAATACGTAGGTACTGTAATAATAATAATAATAATAATAATATGTATATTTCACAATATTTTTATCTCTCTATTCATCACCCATCCATCTTTCCATCATCTATCTATCATCTATGTATCTATCTATCTATTATCTATCTATCTATCTTCATCATCTATCATCTATCTATCTTCTTCATCATCATCTGTCATCTATCTATCTATCTATCTATCTATCTATCTATCTATCTATCTATCTATCATCTATGTATCTATCACCCTTTTCAGTCTCTTTAATTTCATTAATCTTTGCTAATTTTTTTCTACCAATCCATCTTTTTTATAGATGTATAATGAATGGAATTTATTTATATAGTGCATCAAACCTTTCTCTTCACTATGAGGGACTCTGTGGTCCCTGAATCAACAACACACATATCCAGAAGGTCTCAATGCATTTCATCTTAACTTTTCTTTCTTTTACCTAAAGCCTGAAGGTCTAGAAAATGAAGTGACATTCAACAGCGTGCACTGTCCAGAGGGTAAGCCTCAACCATTGTAGTTAAACGCACTTTGACTAAGACTTGTATAATATTGAAATTCAAAGATTGTTTTCACATTCTCTGTGGGATGAAACCTGAAGTGTCATCAATGCATGTGACAATTGAGTTAGAACGTCGTTCCTAAAGTGTTGGTAATCCCAGAACTTGGCATGCCAAGGCAGGGGAATCAAAACAAACAAAAACAATCAAACACCCATCATGACGAGAGAATTCTTCCTAAAAGATAAGGAGCTAATTTTTCTTGTGTTCAGACTGATATCTGATTCTCTTGGCCCCAACTTTTGAAGAGACTCTCCTTTCCTCACTGTATTCCTTACTGTTCGTTGAAATTGTCTACACACATGTGGCTTCATTTCTAATGTCTCTATACTTTTACAGTGGTCTCTATGTATATTTTAATGTAAATATCATGTGATTTTAATTATGTCAGTTTTATAACATACTTAGTGTTCTTTTAGCTCATGATTACCTTTGCTATTTTTTCTGCTCCCACGTCTATTTTAAGGTTGCCTCAATTTCTATGAAAAATGATTATGAAATTTTGAAAGAGTTGTATTAAATGTATAGATTGATTTGGATCATACAAGCATTTTTATAATGTTTTTCTAATCAATGAACATGGGATGTCTTTCTGTTTATCTGTTTCATTTTTAATTTCTTTTAATGCCTCATACTTCCCAGCATGTCTTTTTTTAAAAAAAAAAAAATCTCTTGTCTTAGTTAAATTTATTCCTACACATTTTCCCCAAAGCAACTATAAATGGGATTGTTATTTAGATTTCTTTTGGATCTTGAGATAAATTTTTACTTTGTGTGTATGGGTGTTTTGCCTGCATGTGTGTATGTGTACCACATGCATGTGTGGTGCTCACAGAGGCAGGAAAAGGGCACTGGATCCCCAGAGACTGGAGTTAGAGACAGTTGTGAGCCACCATGAGGGTGCTAGGTATCAAACCCAGGTCCTCTGGAAGAACAGCCAGTGCTCTTAACTACTGAGCCATCTCTCCAGCCTCTATTTCAATTTTTTCTTCAGATCATTTATTGTTAGCATAGTAATACTGCTGATTTTTGTGTGTTGATTTTTTATCCTGAAGTGTTATGTTCATTTACTACTTGTAATGACTTTACAGTGATGATTTTGCTTCTTCTTTTATGCTCTGGATGATTTTCTTTCTTTTCTTGTCCAATTGCTCTTGGCAATTCTACTATAAGTAGAAGTGAAAAAAGTAAAATGTCCTATCTTGTTCCAGATCATAGAGGAAAGGTTTCCAATTTTTCTCTGTTGAGTAAGTGTTGCCTTTGTTGGGTTAAGGTATGTTCCTCTATACCTAATTTGGTGAGGGTTTTTAATCAGGAAAGTATTTTGAATTTTGTTCAATTGTTCTTTTCCATGTAATGAAACAGTAGTGCTTTCATTCCTTATTTTGTCACTGTGGTATAAAACTGGCCTATGGTGAACCACTCTCGTATCCAAGGGACCAGTCACAGTTGATCATGGTGTATGATCCTTTAAGTGTGGCATTGAATTTAGCTTGCTTTTATATTGCTGATTTTTGTTACATCTGTGTTTGTAAAGACATTTGCCTGCAATTTTCTTATAATGACTTTGCCAGGTAAGGCTAATTTCACAAAACTTATTTGGAATTATTCCTTCTCGAATGTTTTTGGAAGACTCAGAAAGTTTAGTGCTATTTCTTTAGCTAGTTTATTGAATTCAACAGTACAATCATCAGGTTCTAGATTTTTCTTTAATGGAGATTTTAAATACCAAGTCAATATTCTGATTCATTTTTGATCTGTTAAGATTTCCTTTTTTTTGTGAAGTCTTCATTGGTTGCAGATCTCCAGAAATGTACCCATTCCTTCTAAATTATCCGATTTGTTGCTGCATAACTATATTGTTTCTACCAGTTTGTGGTAGTTTGTCTTGTTATAATTGCTCATGAGAAATGTTAGTCATTTACTTGAGGTCTTCCTTCTGTTTGAGTTTGGCCACTTATTGTGGTGATGTATTGTGTCCCCCAACATACTGTGTCTCCCAATAAAATTTGCCTGGAGACCAGAGGAAAAAGCCAGCCACAACATAGAAGTCAGGCAATGGTAGCACATGCCTTTAATCCTGTCACTTGGCAGGCAGGGATCAGTCTGAATGTCTGTGAGTTCAAGGCCACACTGGGGAACAGAATCAGACATGGTGACACATGTCTTTAATCCCAGCACCAACCATAGAAGTCTGGAGGTCTGTACAGATAGACGGGAAGTGACAGAACTGAGAAAGAAGAGGAATGTAGCTGGACAGAGAGAGCAAATCAGATGGCAGAACAGGTAGGCATAAGTGTGGATAGACAGGAAGTAGCTCGCTTTTGGAAGCTGCGGAGTTGGTGAGGTGAGGTTAGCTGTGGCTCTCCCTACTTCCCCGATCTTTCAGGTTTTCACTCCTATATCTGGCTCTGTGTTTTTTTTTTTTAATAAGACCATTTAGAAATTCGTCTACAACTTATTACTATACATTTTCCTCTTAGAACTGCTTTGTCTGTGATCCTTAGGTTTAGGTATTTTGTGTTTCCCTTTTCATTACCCCATGATGTTTTTAATTGGAACTCAATTTCTTCATTGATACACTGATTTTTTCAGGTGCTGGTTGCATAATTTCCACATATTCATGATTTTCCATGACACTCCCTGTTGTTATTTTATGACATACTGACAAAAAGTGATTCCATGTTGTTTGATCCTGTGGCCTAGTGCATGATCTACCCATAGTAACATTTTATGTGCTTCAGAAGAATGAGTGGCCAGGAAGAGGTGGGTCTCCCCAGAACAGAGGCCTAGATCCTCCTCTAGCTGCCTAGGCTCCTGCAGGTGGTCAGGTTTCCATTTCTGCTACTTCCCCAATGTGAGCCCCAGGAATGGTCATCTTTGAAAGGTCTTTAGTGTTATTTACCCCTCCTGTACTCCATACTCTATTATACCCTCCACCCCCAACCCCAGTTTAGCCTTTCCCATTATTCCCCTTTACCCTTACCAGTACAGTCTATCTTCCCTCCCTTGAGGGTCCTCAGGCACCCTTAGTGATTTCTTGATGTCTATGATTATTCCAAATGAAATATACATTATGAAGATTCAAAGCTAATATCCACAGATGAGAGAAAACATGTGACATTTGTCTTTCTGGATCTTGATGACTTCACTTGGAGTGATCGTTTGAAACTCTGTGCATTTTACCTCAGGCTGTCATAATATCATTTTAAATAGTTCAGTAATATTCCACTATGTAAATGTACTGTATTTCATTATCTGTTCATCAGTTGATGGATATCCAGGCTGTTTATATTTCTTGGATATTGCGAGTTGAGCAGCAATGTACATGGATTAGCAAGTATCTTTAGAGTAGGTCTCTATGGAGTCCTTTAAGTATATACACAAGTATAGTATAGCTGGATCATGTGGTAGATCTATTTTTAGCTTTATGAGGAACCTCCACAGTGATTTCCATAGTGGTTGGACCAATTTGCTTTTCTACTGGCAGTGAATAAGTATGAATCCTTCCCCACATCCATTTTAGCATTTGTCATTATTTGTACTTTTTTTTTAATCTTAGCCATTCTTAATGAGACAAGATGAAATCCTAAAGTAGACTTATTGTTGTACCCATATATCAGTGTATCCCTCGACCCTCATCAGAGAAGCTTCTATTTGCAGTAGATGGTGACTAACTCAGAGACCCACAACTGGTCAAAGTGAAGAGAATAAGAGACTGCAGAATGCTCTGCCCTAAGGGGAACATATATACTTCACCATACCCCCCAGAAATCATTGTGGAAAGGGAGACAGAAAAAGTCAGTGCCAGAGGTGGTGAATGACTACAAGGAAACCGTGTCACAGCAGAGCAGTTGACAAAGCAGGACAACCGCACATATGAACTCACAGTGTGCACAAAACCTGCGTAGGCCCAGGCCAGATCAAATCCCAGCATGAAAAGGGTGTTGGCACATGATCCACCTCTATCTGTCAAGCAAATGGCAGTTTTTGGCTTCTGAGAGAGGGAGAGACAGTTTTCTCTAAGAGTGTAGCCCCTGGAAGTTAACCACACTCTAGTGGAAGACCACATATCCAAGAACATTTGGATAGAACAAAGTGGTACCAAAGGGGGAGACATCAAGTTGGGAGGCGGATCTGGGAAGAGTTGGGAGTACATGAATATGATCAAAACATGTATGAAACTCTCAAAGAACTAATTTTTAAAAACTAGCAAATATTAGCAATGTGTGTATGTACACACACACACACACACACACACACACACACACACATAATTTAATGAGAGGAATTCTAGACAGGAAGGTGGGTGACAGCAAATAAAGAAAAGTTTAGCCAAGAAAATCAGAATTATATTCCTTCCATTTGATAATCAAAGCCTTCATATTTTGATCACATCAATATTTATAAGCATTGCTCCCCACCCTATAAAGAAGAATGGTGTTTTGTTGTCCCCTATGGAATGTTGTACAGTCATCTTTTAGGTCTAGCTAAGTTAGAGTGTTGCTTAAGTCCAGTGAGTTTTTTATTTTCTTCCTGGATGACCTATCTACACTTTAAAATGGGGTATTGAGGTCCCCCTCATTTCTGCACTACAGCATCTGTCCCATTATTCTATTACAGCCTGTATTGCTTCATATCTTTTAATATTTGTTTTGTCTATGAATGTGTATATTTACAATTGTTATTTTCTCTTAAAGAATGAGTCTCTATAGAAGGTCTTTGATTCTTTTCACATATTTTTTAATTAAAATTTATTTTATCTGATAGGAGTGCCATTCTCCCCAATTCTTTTTCTGTTTCCATGTGTGTCCTGAAAAGGTGATTGTGTTGTAGCACCACACACCTAGGTCTTGTTTCATCCATTCATTTCTCTCTGTCTTTATACTGGAGATTCTGATCCTTCTACGTTTGGGGTGGTTATTGATAGGCAAGCCCGTTTCCAAACGTTAACATTCCCTGACTATTGTAGGTGCTTCATCTCTTGCCCTCTCTCTGTCTTCTTTTGTGGTCTGATGTTTTCCTGCAGTGTTGTTTTTAACCCTTTTTAGTTTTGATTTGTGTTTCTACTAAATTTTTTTCTCTCTAGACGCCCTGAGGCTTAGAGCATCTTTATTAGAGAAATCTGTCTCAAGGCATCTTCATCTGAATCTGTGTGATCTAGCTGTGACATTGCCTTCTGGTTTTCTGTGATTTGAGACCATGGTGGGCTCCCCATGGGGTGGATGACTGTCTCTGTTGTCTTTTCCCCTGTACAAGCTGTGGGCTTGGGGAGACCCCCATCAAGTGTTGTGTTAACTCAGAGAAAGCAGAAGTGGAGTGATTAAAATGCCATCATCTTTACCTTTCTGCTTTGGGTTCTCTTTGGTTGTGGGCCACCCGCTCCAGGTGTCTAAGACTGCTTCTTTATAATGAGAGTTTCTAAACAGGTGCTAGTCCCTGAAAAGATACTGGCTGAGCCTAGCATGGGAAATAGTGGGGCTTGATATTTCCCATTTCATCATATTTCTCTCTAGTCTTTGTTTTAGTAGAAAAAGCACTTCCTTACTATGACTGTGTTTATTCTTCAATCAGTTTGCATTTCCATAATGTATGTTCAGCATCGTTATTTATTTCCGTTGCTTACAAATGTTGCCAAAATTTTGGATTAAAATTATTGTGAAGTTGTCTTGATTCATCACAAGTGAAGTTGAACTTGGTTTTTTGTTTGCTTGCTTGGTTGTTTGGGGCTTGTTTATAAAATCTCACCATATCGGCCGGGTGGTAGTGGCGCACGCCTTTAATCCCAGCACTCGGGAGGCAGAGCCAGGCGGATCTCTGAGTTCGAGGCCAGCCTGGGCTACCAAGTGAGTCCCAGGAAAGGCGCAAAGCTACACAGAGAAACCCTGTCTCGAAAAACCAAAAAAAAAAAAAATAATAATAAAATTTAAAAAAATAAAATAAAATCTCACCATATCATTTGACCACATGTGTTTGAATATTTTGTCTTTTTTGACCTGAGCTGAGTAACACTGATTATTTAAGGAACACATTGGGTTTTCTTTCAACCTTACCTATGGCATCTGACTTCTATGTAACTCAACATTAATTTTATGAGAAAGAGATGGTAAATATCATAATTTTTTCATTTTCCTATTCATATATTCCACCAAGATTAAAATGGCAGCATATATTTATTCATCAATTATTATTATTTCAAGCAAGTCAAAATATTTTCTTCCACTTGGTTATTTTTATTTTATGTTTACTTAGAGTATTTGTTTTCTTGCAAAAATTTTGTTACTAACTTTATGAAAAGGACACATAGGAAATGACTATTATACTTTTCTTTTTTATCTTTATTATAGTGATAATTTTATTTTTAATCAGTCGGGTACTATTCATTTTCTTACTCCTATTTTAGAGGTCTTCCATTAAAATATACTATGTTCATATCTAAAAAAGGAATACTACAATGTTGTAAAATTTGGGACTTTTTAGGGAGTTTTTCTTTGCTTATTTATACATACAAATCTTTGTTGGACTTTCCCCTCTCATGATTCTTGAGATGGGAGTTGTGAAGGTGAGGCTAAAATAGGTCATCTTGTCCCGAACACACTGCAGGCTGTGGGGTGACTACGGCAGAGCCTCGGCTTCAGGCTCCCGGACTCGTTGCTTTCTTTGCAAATGTGACTTCACATCAAGGGAGAACAAATGGTTTGGGATGAAAGTCTGAAAACCTCCAAATCCCAGGAGCCCCTAAGATCAGAACAAAAACTGTTTCATTTTTAAAAAGGAGTAACTTCTCAGAAGTAGCTTGTGTGTAAGGCATTAATTCCAGTGTCCCAGCAGTTGACGTCTCTAAAAGACGCAGTGCAGAATGGCCTGTCCTGTTGCTTACATGCTTCTTGCCCTAGGTACTAAGCTGTCTGAACAGATATCCCTGAAGCTGCCACCAGATGTGGTAGAGGACTCTGCCCAAGCCTCTGTCACAGTTTTGGGTGAGTTTACTCCCCAGGGTATTTGTGGATTAACTTTGGCTGTATTTCTTTTTTGTTTATACATGTATATAAATACACACACACACACACACACACACACACACACACACACACACACACATATGAAGGGCCAGAAAGAAAGCCAGAGAGAGAAGTTATTTGTATTTACCAAGCAAAATTGTTTTACTTTAGAATTCTTAGCTTTTTAAATTAAAATATATTTATATCATTTTCCCTTTCTTCTTTCCAATCTCCCCCTTGCACTCTCTCTTAAATTACAACCTCTTTTTAAAAAATTGTTGTTACACACACACACACACACACACACACACTCCTAAATATATTAATACAACTGCTCAGTCCATACAGTGTTACTTTTCTATAAATATTTATTCAAAGCAAACAGCAACAAAAAAAATGTGGTAATACACACCTACTATGCCAACACTTGAGCACTTGAGGCAGGAGGATACAGAGTTTGTGGCCAGCCTGGGTTGCATAGCAAAACCTTGTCTTAAATACATACATACATACATACATACATACATACATACATACATACATATACACATTCATGAAAATGTAACTTTAACTTCTTTTCTTCTTTGAATTGTTTATTGTTTCCAATAATCCTTCTATGCCTGAAATGCATTCTTTGCAAAATTACTCATCTTTTAACATAGCTAATTACTTATTTCTTTTCAATATTTCAGATACAATCTTCAATTTCATTATTTCCCATCTCTCCCATTCTCTAGGAGATATATTGGGTACTGCCGTGCAAAACACAGAGGATCTCCTTGAGATGCCCTATGGCTGTGGAGAACAGAATATGGCTCTGTTTGCTCCTAATATCTATGTCCTGGATTATCTGAATGTAACACAACAGCTGACCCAGGAGATCAAGGACAAAGCCGTTGACTATCTCAAAGTGGGTAAGTACTGAATGAGGGACTGAAAGTTAACAGTATTGTTTCAGTTGGATTGCCCAGTAGGATTGAACTGTTTATCATTACTATCACATATTATTCCACTGTAATGGCTACCATAACAGAAAGCACTAGCATGGTTTATTTCATAGAAACTGTCTACTTTCAAAACTCCAATAAAACATTCCAAACTAAGAACATACTATATACGAACCAAAAAATGAAGAAAGGTCACAAGAGATAGCAACATTTTAATAATCTTTCTGGCTTCCATGGGTTTCTGGCTGACACATTGTTTCACTAACCTTCTATTGTAGGGTACCAAAGACAGTTAAATTACAAGCACCAAGATGGTGCCTACAGCACCTTTGGGGATAAATCTGGCAGGAATGATGCCAGTACCTGGTAAGGAGAACCCAATTACTTGAGTTCTTATTTTGAATCAGTTCTTTTCATATACCCCAGTTATATCAATAGCAACTCTGTCGAGTCATGTGTTATTAGATCTAGATTGGATTATACTACATGAATGCACCAGTATTAGTGAGTTAACAAGCAGAGAATCTGGTATTCAAGTACATATATGTTAAGTGTGTTCCCAAAATTTATCCTGGCCATGTTATACCAACATATTCTCATCTAAACTAGCTCCCCTAACTGAGAGTTTTAAAGAGATATAGTGAGGATATTGTATGACTTCTAGATAAACCATATCAACTTCAGCTTATATTATCTTTCTCGGGTCATACTTACCTTGAGAGAGGATGAATTTATTGGGAGGAAAGAATTAAGAATGGTGCAAAATCTTATTTTTATATTCCTAATGTAAAAACAAATTTAAAGTTACTGTGTAAAAGAGGACTGCAGGAGAAGTCTCTGTCATCTATAGAAAGACACCTTTAAAGAGAAGAGTCGAGGACCATCTCATGCTGGTTTCTCTTCAGACCGTATAAATCTTTTGCCTCTTTAAAAGGCCTTCCTCAAAGAACCTCAAAGAAAAACAATTGGATCAGAAATCTACAGACTCTTTATGGCTAAGGCAAATTCTAGATCTAGCATCTTCTTCAGGAGAGCAAAGGAGAGGACATCTCCAGTGTACATGGATCCCCATTAGATACTTCTTCAATGTAAGGGGGTGATTCATGAAGCGTGTTGATGTGAAGTGGTTCTAAAACCATTGTAACAGCAAATGTCCAATCACTTCCACCCCACTCAGGCTCACAGCCTTTGTACTGAAGAGTTTTGCTCAGGCTCAAAACTATATCTTCATCCATGAAGCACTTATCACCCAAGCCGTCCTCTGGCTTTCCCATCAGCAGAACGACAATGGCTGTTTCAGGAGCTCCGGGTCTCTAATCAACAATGCAATAAAGGTGAGTCATTCCAGAGCTAGTTTTGGATTATCCATTATGAGATACGTGAGGATAGAGAGCAGAGGTTATAGGGTAGACATTACCGACAGATCCATCAAAGAACAATAAGACCTAGACATCACCAAGAGAGAGCGGGTAAGTTCATATTAATCGTGATATATTGACTGGGGTATGGGTATTAAAAAGTGATCAGCTCCACAACACAACAGAAGAAGAATAGCTAATTAATGGAATTCTTAGAGCCACTCCGACCTCTCCCTCTTGTCCGTTCACAGGGAGGAGTAGAAGATGAAGTCACCTTGTCTGCCTATGTCACCATCGCTCTCCTGGAGATGTCTCTCCCTATTACCGTGGGTACCACTTCATTTCCTGTAAAAAGTGGTTCTGGATGCAATAAAACCCTGGTCTGTTGTCTGAGACTCGAGCTTCCTAAGCATCAAGTGTCAGATCCCCTTCTATGCACTGCAAATGTTTCACAGAGCCACTTGCTCCATCAAAGAAGAAAGGTTTACATTTTCTCGGGGAGACATTTATACTGTTTCTCTCCCATGACCATCTCCACTCCCTAAAGAATCCTAAAGATATAGTTAATACCAGATTAATGGTTAATAGTAGATTATTTTTTCTTTACTTGAGAAATCCATGCATGTACACAGTAACGTGCAATCATATCTACCCCTTGCTATTTCCTCCCTCCAAATCCCCTCTATAACCTCTTCAAACCATCCTTTCCCAACCTCATGCCTTTTTTGAAAAATATAACCCACTAAGTCCAGCTAGTGCTGCTCATAACTTCATGAGTCTGTGGCCATCCACTGAAGCATGGGACTTTGACCAGCAACTGTACTCTTGAAAACTAATGATTTCACTCTCCCTCCAGAAACTGCTAAGTGCCAAGAATGTCTCAGTAGGGGGTGTGTCCTGAAGAGCATCTACCCCATCTATGCCAGAATCTTGGCTGGCTTGATCACGTGTAGGCCTTGTGTCCGTGGCCCTAGCTACTGTAAGCTCACAGTGTGCTAGCCATGCCATATTCAGCAGTGAGCTTTTCACAGCACCCCTCCCTATTCTTACGTCCTTTCGGCCTCCTCTTCTGTGATGTTCCCAAGCCCTGGTTAGGTGCTATTTCTTCTATGTTTAAGAATGAATTGGAAAAACTTCTTTTTCTCCAGCGCCATGCTCTACTTTGTGTGCT